>NC_133663.1:100683967-101034142 GCF_037893015.1 Macrotis lagotis
GAATCTCCTAAGAGTTGTACATTGGGAGGCCTTAAGAATTGTTAAATATTTACAATAATTGTTTAAAATTATCTGATAAATAGACATTAAAGTTAAATAGTACAGGTAATACAATTGCTCACTTGTGAGGCAAAATAATAATGGGCTTTGGAAAACAACAATGGTCATTATTTATGTTTAGATAAAATTGACTTATTCTGTCAAAACTAAAATACAAGCAAGTCTTTATTCAAAACAGTTTGTGACCTAGAAAACAACCAAGTTTGGGGCAGGGAGCAAAACAACACAACAACAAAATGAAATAGCTTATCTACAATGCTTTGTATTGTAATCAAAAAGCTCATTACTGTTCTTTTTAAAAGATAAAGGTAGTATCTAATTGAAACATTCTGATTTGATATATTGAATTAAAATTAAAATATCTTTACCTTCACTGCATTCTCAAGGGCCTTTATTATATAATGACAATCTCTTGATCTAGCAATCTAGCTTTCAAGTTACCTTTCATGGATCAGGTTCTTACAACAGCTGGAGGCCTGTGCAAAGAATACTCACTGTAGGAAAGTTACTATTCTTTCTTTTAATGTGCTCTGCAGGTTTTCAACATGAAAAACCACCATTCTTTCCTGCTTGACGAATCTAATTAAATTACCCTATACTGTATGTACGATAAACTTGTAAAACATATATATAGTCACCACCTCTTCATGGCCTTGTTATGGAATTACGATCAGTATGGTAAACCAGCATATGGATTATTCTACTGAAAAAGCACAATTGAAAAGGAAGATAAAATCCCCCCCCCCCCCCACCGATTTTAAACAAAATTGCTTGAAAAGTACAATATACCTTTGCTTAAAATTTTCAAAAGTTATCTTTCCAGGTTTTGAGGAATTTTAAAAGGGTATTGCACTCTGCTAAGTGACTAATTCTAAATGAAATAAAAAGAAAAGAAAGAAAGAAAAGAGAGAGAGAGACAGAGAGAGAGAGAGAGAAAGAGAGAGAGAGAGAGAGAGAGAGAGAGAGAGAAAGAGAGAGAGAGAGAGAGAGAGAGAGAGAGAGAGAGAGAGAGAGAGAGAGAAAGGAAGGAAGGAAGGAAGGAAGGAAGGAAGGAAGGAAGGAAGGAAGGAAGGAAGGAAGGAAGGAAGGAGGAAAAGTTTTTCCAAGAAGGGGGGAGGGGACAAAAAAAACTAATCAATATGTTTTTTGCTTTTTGCTTTCATAGTTGCTGTTTAATTTAGTTCAATTTGACAAAGAAAAGGAGAAAGTCAACCTGAGAAAGAAAGAAGAGAGAAAAAAGAGCAAGGGAATATTTATTAATCAATTACCATGGATAAGGAACAATGCTAAGTTCTACTGTTTTGTACAAGGGAACATGGTCAGGTAACCCAGATAAAAACTCTCATTGTTATCAATTGTATGATTTTCATTTGGTGGAAGCCAAAGATATCTTAAATATGGGGAAAAGACAGTCCCCTCCTTCCTCTTTTTAAGAAATGAAGAATTATGGATTTAGAAGAGAGAGGAAACTTAAAAAGATCAACTAGTTCAATCATCTAATTTTCTAAAAGAGGAAAATCATACTCAGAGAGGTTAAATGACTTGCCTAAAGTGACACCAGAATTAAGTGTTAAATATCTGTTTCAAACACAGCTTTTCATATTCTAAATTCAATCATCATTCCACTATACCAAATGTTCTTATATAGCATGTGAATAACTTTGATCAGAATGATTTGGGGATTTTCTACTCAATTCTATTTTGTATGGTTCTGTTCTCCTCTGGTAGTTGGGTCTCTAAAGATCATCTAGAACACTTCATGGTATAGCCATTTGGAGTCAGTAGAAAGCCCTCAAAGGGAGAAGGTCAGGTTGCATCCACAAGTCTTACTCAACTTGATTAATTTGTTCATTTTTATATGACATTTAAGGCTTGGTTTAATGTTGCCTTTGATGTTTCCTTTGTGCTCTTCCCCTTTTTAGTATCACCTCCTCCCTATTTATTTTCCTCATTGGGTTCTTGGTGCCAAATTCATTTTTTAATATATAGTGAGTCACCTATTAGCCCAAATTGTCTATATATCATTGATCCATAAGATTAGCCAGTCAGTTGAAAATCATTTAAGTTTTCAATATGTGTCAGATACTATGCTATGTATCAGAGGTACAAAACAAATCAAAAGATAGGAAGAAGATCCTGACCCAGTGGGTTAGAAAGGGTAGTCACTCTTAAGTATATTCTTATATATTGCCTGGTTTCATCTATTTATCATTGAAAGCTCCTTAGATCTCTCAGGCTGTCTATTCCTTGTTCCTCAAACTTGCAGGAAAGCACAACTATTCCAGAAATACAAAATTCTACTTATCTTTCTGGCCTTAGATAATGCTATTTACTCTTCTGGTCCTTAGTTTCCTAATCAATAAAAATGAGCTGATTTAATTTAATAATCTCTAATACCTTCTAGTACTAAAACCAATTATCATTTTTAATATTATATTTTGAAATTATGTGTAATAAGCTATTGAAATATATTGCATAGTTTTATTCTCTACCATAGTCTGTCTTTTTAATGAGAATTTAAGCATTCTTTTAATATTTTTGTCTCAACTCTTGCTAGTTTGAACTAGCCTTTGTTACTGCTATTGATGCACCCATAGTTCTCTAAATGCTTTATTCTTTTCTCCTTTGGCTATGAAAATAAAAAGGTCAAACTTGATAAAACTGGGTCTAAAATAAGCAAAAATGGATTCAGAGAAAGCAAGTTTGTGTGCTTTCAAAAAATATAACTTTTGAACACAGACTTAGTGAAATTCTTTTTAGATTCTCAAATTTTGATTTTTCTTGTTTCCTTTTTCCTTGTTTTGCTCTAATCATGCAAGTCTGCTTAAGAACATCTCTGTTGGGAGGGGGGATGCTTGAGCTGGATTCAGAAGACATAGTTTTCAGTCAGCCATGAAATCATGGACCAATGATTGAACCTCAGTTTCATCTAACTTAAATTAGGATGATTTGAATCACATATTTGAAATGATTTGTTCATAGCTGTCTAACTATATCTAGGACAGTACTCTATGCTATTCTATTCCCTAAACCAGGCTGATGGAATCCTTTGCCCACATTCCAATGAAACCTATTTTCTCCAACTTTCCTGCCAATACCCCATTCCCTTGATCTTTTCCAGTTCTTTTCCGATTCCACTTGCTCACTCAAAAGTTCACCTTGATGTTTGAACTTCCAAAACGTTCTTAATGGTTCTAAGTACCAGAGACCCTTTTATTTCCTACTAGATGATACAATGACTGGTCATACTGACTTGAAGAATACAGATACATAAGTGATGATCCCTCCAGGAAGATACTGGATGCTAAGCCTTTATATCTATAACTGATTATATCTATTATATCTATAACTTTATATCTATAACCCTACAACTTTCACGTGCTGTCTCCTCAATTAGAATGAGTTTTTGGAAAGTTGCGATGATCTAACTTTTCCATTTTTAATTTTAGCTCTGATCTTAGTGGTTGCCACATAGTAAGTGCTTTGCTGGAATACATAAAGGAGGGCATCATGCAACAAGTTGGGAAAAGTAGACTTTAGCCAAGTTGTGAATGCTTTGAAACCTAAGAGGGGAAACTGTAATTTATCTAAGAAGCAAGAGGGAATCAATGAAATTTCTTGAGCAAGGGGAGAGATGCTCTCAAACCTGCACTTTTATAATTATCATCAAGTTTTCAACTTTGCTTAAGATGGGGCAACCAGGTGGCACAATGAATAGAGCTTCAGACATGAAGTTTGGCAGATTGGAGTTCAAATCTGATCTCAGGCACTTACTAGTTGTGTGTACCTAGAAAATTCATTTAATGACATTTGTCTCAGTTTCCTCATCTGTTAAATGAGCTGACGGAAATAGCAAACCACTCCAATATCCTTGCCAATGAAGCCACAAATGGAGTCATGAAGAGGTAGACACAAGTGAAAACAACTGAACAATAACAATAGCTTGGATTAGAGAATGGATTGATTAAAAGCAGAGAGATCATTTAGGGGAGGTATATTAAAATAGTAGATTTTCCTGGTCCCTGAGAAAATTCCCTGATTTTTAATTGGGGCAATACATAAATTTATAAGTATAAGGTAGTAATAGTAAGTGAAATTTTGGCCCTGAAAATCACTGTCCCAAATATCAAGGCAGATAATTTGCAAACTATCATATATTAATCAAAAAAATCATATTATCATAAGAGGTGATGATTAATGGGAAGGCCTGGGCTCTGCTGTCAAAGACTTTTGGTTCTGTGATATATAAATCTCAGAGAAGTTCCAGATATCTACAATAAGACAAGCAGAAAAAACAATGGTGCTGATAACTTTGAGATGATATGTTAACTTTAAAGTTTTATGGACACCTTTGAAGTGATTTGCATATGTTAATAAGCTAACACCTAGATGGTAGTCTTTTTCCCATTTTATGAAATAAAATGAAATTATAGATATGAAATTAAATCTCAAACTCCTGCCCCCAAGCACTTTCATCTCCATCAGTCCCATGCTCCTCAGTACCCCCAACCTATTTCTTGGCCTGATGAATGATTCTCTCTGCCTTTCCCCCTAACCATTCTCTTCCCACACTACTTACCATTAATCTATTCCTGACTCTGCACCATTGACTTCTGTAATTCTTTTTTGTCACTTGTCTCTGTACTTTCTTTGCTTTTTGCCTCTACATCATCTGTACCTTATAAGTCTGACTGCAACCTCATTTCCCACCATCATTGTGCTTTTTCCCAGGAAGTACCTAAAGATCTAGATATGCTTGCTTCATTTCATAACTTTATATATTAATTATCAGTTGAAGAGGTCATTGCAAATTCTAGGTGAGAGATGATGATGATGGTTATTTGAGCAGAGATAATGATCCAGATGTGAGATATTGTGAAGGTTCTTACTTGACAACTGATTGGATGTGAGTGATAAGAAGAGTTGAGAATGAATCTGTTAGGAAATTTGTATGATAAGAAAGGACAGTGCCTATTTTTATCTGAAACAGAAAAATTAGGAAGAGGCAGGCATATGGGGAAAACAAAAATATTCTGTTTTATATATGTGGAATACAGAAATTTACAGAATAGCCAGATGATGATTATGAGTTAGAAAACTGAACTGTCTTACCCATGTGTTGCTAATGTCTATAATTAATATATAAAGAGTAAGTTCATAAAAATTCTTTATAGCTTTGAATTACAGTGCCCTTTAACTACAATACCTTGACTTTACTCTTAATATAGTTTGACGATGATGTTGATGATGATGATATAGGGCAACTAGGTAATGCAGTGAATACAGCACTGACCCTAGAGTCAGGAAGACCAGATTTCAAATACAGCTTCAGACATTTGACACTTGCTACCTGTGTGACCTTCAACGAGTCACATAATCTTCACATCCAAGGTCATCTCCCATCATCCTGAGTCACATCTGGTCACTGGATGTAGATGACTCTGGAAGAGAAAGTGAGGTTTGTAATTTAGCACAGCATCCCCTCACTCAAATCCAATTCATTTGTTTATCATGGTATTACCTCCCTGATGTTATGATCTTCAAGAATGAAGTACAAACATCATTATCATCATTTATCATGACATATTTGTGATAAAATAACTGTTATAGGAGCAATAATAATAGGATAATAGAACTTTGAAAGAAGTTATTAAAAATTCTTTCCTAAAACCTGGCTATTTTTTTTCTTACTTAGCTCATAGGTCATCTGAAAGACATGGATAACAGAAATATCCAAAGGGATGTGATTTCATTAACATGAAGCACATATCCTCAAGGTTGAAGCAGCAATATGAAAGCAAACTCAGTAAAGTGTAAATTGAGAGAAGCCAGGCTTCTAAGTGAAATGTGTTTGTGTATGCCACTATTAGACATGATTTTTTTTTTTGATTTTTTCTTTTTGCAATGGTTGAAGATGTTGTGTGTCTTCTGAAATCAGAGTATACTATAAAGGCAATATGGTGGAAATAAAGAATGCTAGAACTGGGTTCAGAGTAAATTCTTGTTTGAAACCTTTTTCTGTTATTTTCTTGCTGTGTAACCTTGAGCTAGTTACTTCTACTCTCTGGGCTAAACTTAAAGAGAAGAGGTTATACTAAATGACTATTAAGCTTTTGCCTAGCTCTAACTTCTAGAATCATATGAACTCTCACTAGAAATACTGGCATTAGAAAGCATAAAGAGATGATTGCCAACAATTGTAAATAGACCACAGAAGATTCTCAAACATAATGTTGAGGCATGCTGAAAATACAATGACACATGACCTCATGAGGAGGAAAAAAGGGAAAGTTATGAAAGTAAAGACACTGATCTCAGAGTATTATGATGATATTAAATATAATAACATTTTTAGTTGCTGTCAGGACTAAAACCATGTGCCAAGAGAACACTATACCAGATTGCCAGCCTATTTCTAGAAAAATGTCAATTCAGCAGTTCTTTAGTTCAAGACAGATTATAATCATTTTCTCCTCTGGTGAGATCTCTCATTTAGTGAAATAAAAGAACTTCTGTTATATTGGATAATATTGTCTATGTATATATGCACATATTTATATATACATGCTGCATTATACAACATGATGGAGACATATTCCTCACACTAAATGAGAGCTCAGATAAAGTCAAAGCAATTTAATCTATTTAAAAACTGTGTGTGTGTGTATGTGTGTGTGCTTCTTTGTGCATTTCTTTTCTCACAGTCTCTATCTCTGTTTCTCTAATTTTTTCTCTTTGTTTTTATACATATATACATTTTGTAGTAATATATTGTTATTATATTTATGTTACCAGTTTTGACATTATGCCAATATATGGCATTATATACATATATAAGTTTATATTTTATGCATAATGTCCTACATATATCCAATATATATATATACACATATGCATATATACCTATGTGAGGCACTGGGCTAGGCAATAGTGATATAATCAAAAAAGAATAAAACCATTCTTGTTCATAATGGTGAGACTAATATACAAACTATTATGAACTACATACTATGAAATCTGTTTAAAAATACATGTACATACAAACACACAAACACATATATATATGTAAGAAGCAGTAAGCATTTTTATTAGCTAAACTGATCTCTCAAAAAATAGAATTATATGGCTAGAAAACATCTTTATTGTCAGATATTCCATTCTGCCCATTCGTTTTACAGATGAGAAAACCAAGTCCCAGAAAAGAGAAGTGACTTATTCAGGTCCCGTGATTTATTTCTTTTAAATAGAGATGTTAGCAATGAAATATACCTATAAGGACAACAGGAGAAATTGGTCATTTGAAACAAACTCTTATAATTATGGTTAACTGATCAGAGTAAAACACTAATAAAAATATTTCTATAAGACAAGTAGACATTTTAGAAGATACCAAACAAATACAGGAACATTATATTATAAAAAATCTATTTTTTTTAGGTTTTTGCAAGGCAATAGGGTTAAGTGGCTTGCCTAAAGCCACACAATTAGGTAATTATTAAGTGTCTGAGGCTGGATTTGAACTCAGGTCCTCCTGACTCTGGGCCAGGGCTCTATCTGCTGTGCTACCTGGCCACCTGAAAGAAGTATTTTTTTTATTTTTTTTAAGAAATATTTTTGATCATCCTTTTCCTTGCTTCTGTCTTTCACCACTTTACTTCCTCTTCCATAGAAGAAGTGGTGAATTTTCCAAATAAAGTCTTGTAAATCAAATGATAATATTCTTATTCTACCTTTTATTTATCTCTATTTCTCTCTTCACTCTAACAGCACATATTGTGGATGAATGTTAAGAGGACAAACAAAATTCACTGTCTCAAACTAAGTAATGTTTAATATACCTAGAAAATTTTCTAAGCTTGAGTCAACTATCTTGCTTTTCCTCTTTTTTCCTGACTGGCTGGAAGTGGAGATTACAAAATATAAGATGTTTAGGAGTGAACAAGTTCTGAGCTGTTACCCTGAAAAAAATACTGTTAAGTGAATAGTTTTTTTTAAATTCTACAGGTTTAATTGGGAAGTTGGATGGATAGAGTTATAGGAGGTAACTGAGGGCAGATAAAACTGTTTATATGCTCAGGCTTCATCAGTATTCTAAGAACTTCACTATTAGAACATAAACTCTCTGGATTGAGACTATTTTAATCATCTTTTCATCCTCAATGGTTAATACATGTATGAACTTATCTAGGATGCCCACTGATAGTGGTTCTCTCAAAATCATAAACAATCTGATGCTCAAATGATATTTTAATTAATAATAACATACAGTCTCCTTCTCTTCATTATGATTTCCTGAAATCATGTCACACAGAGTTATCCTTTTCCCCAACACATTGCCTAAGGTGTCAAAATTTCATTTTTTTTTGGTGATAGTAATTACAATTATCAATCAATGTAGATTATTGTGGGTCAGATACTGTGCTTAACATTTGGGATGCAAAAAGAAACAAAAAGTAGTTTAAGAAACTCAAAATCTAATAAGAAATACAACGAAAAGGTTAAACAGGATATAACAATATCTATATGTACATTCACATACACATAAATATATCTGCTAAAAAGGAAATAACTAATGAAACAAAGACACTAAACTAAAGTGGTGCTAAATATGATAATGGACCATTGAATTTAGAAATCAGGATGATATTTGAAGTTATCTCATCCATTTTTCTGTTTTGTAGATGAGGAGTTTCAGGTTGACAGAGATGGAGTGAGTTGTCCCAGACATATAATCAACAATAGAATGAAGATTTAAACTTAGGTGTTCAAATTCTTTTCTCTTTTCACACACACACACACAAAATATTTTTATTGTATGAAAATAGGGCACATTATTAAATTATGAATTTTCTTATTATTTGGATAATACTCTTGTTAGTTTCTCAGAGTCAGGAATTTTCTGTTTTTTTCTCTTTTCATCATGTTCTTTCAAAAGGTGAATAAAACATAAATAGAACTGAAGTAATAGAATAAATAAAGTCCATTCAAAGTAGAAATTATTAGTTATGATGTATTCTAATAACAAATTCAATTCATATTTTTTTGAGGATGGAGTTATAGTTGCTATCATGCCTATCAAAATTATGAGAATAATAACCTGGGTCTCAGAGATAATGACTCAGGTGAAGTAGAATTTGTTGTGGTTTCAGAGGTTTCTAACTCTTTTATTGAATGAAAAATTTCAAATAAATAAGAGAATTTGGACCTGATCTTTGCGTCTTAAGTTAGAATGTGCAGCAACTTACAGCATACAGATTCTTATAGTATAAATTATCTATAATTTGGCATTTTCCTCCTGTGAAGGTCTAATTAATGTCATGGAGACCTACAGTTTAAGTTTGGGGCAAAGAATATGAGTAAAGAAGAAAAGGGAGACATTTAGTTATTGTCCTTATGCCAAGGAATGCTTCATGAGTCTCCCATCTTATACTCAGTCAAAAAGTTGGGTCTTCAATGAAATTTGGAGTCAGAATCTCATTTTTCTGCAGTCAGCAAGTATCCTAGATTTAAGTTTTGGACTTAATATTTCCCCCTCTGCTCCTGAGATAGCATAATATAATGATAAACTATGCCCTGTGAATTCTGTATGACCCACGAGGAGTTAAGAAATTGTGTAGAATGGTTTCTGTCCAAGTGGGGGACAATGTTTTCATATTTCTCTGCTCTGTTTTAAACTTGTGGAGAATCTATTTCCTTGTTTTCAGTGCCAAGTCTCTGACAAATAAGGAAGGAAATTAGGTAGAATGGAAACAAAGGATAAAAGAAGTGGAATTGATTTCAGCAAGAATCAAGGAACTTATAGACAAGTCCTCAGAAATGTGGTATATTCTTTCAAGGTCCCTGCCTTGAAATGTAAGCAGCTTGTATCCTATTTCTCTGCCCTTTAGACTAATCTATTCCCAAATGTCACTGAAATTTTCTTATGGTTCTATTAATAGTATAATACTAGGGCTTTCCTTTTTTTATTTTTTAGCCTTTTAGAAATAGTTTATATTTTGTATAAGTATAAATAAATGATGCATTACCTATGAATTTATCATTGGCATTATAGCTGAACTTGAGATGATTGTGTTGAATTTATAATGCTTAATTTAATATGCTGGCAGCTTTCCTTCCTCCTTGTTATGAAAATTATTATAGTACATAAAGTATTCTGCCTTTCACCCTCCTTTAAACAATACTTGACATCCACATGGAACATTTTTTAGGTATTAATATTGCATGAATTTTCTGTAAAATGTGATGAAAATGCAATTAAAATAATAACAAAATTAACATAGTTTTCAAAAGTCATATACTGCTTTATTTTCTGAATGTGCATTTCCTCAGCTTCTTAGGTTTTTTTAACCAACAAAGGAGATGAAACATGTTTTGAGTGTATCTTGTTCTTGACTCTTTTCCTCTTTTGCTTTCAGTTTGATGAAAAATTGCTTCACTGAATCTTATCATATTAGAGTGAAAACAATGAGTTGAATTTCAATAAAACTAATTTTGTTACAATAAGTCATAAATAACAGAATTCCAAGACTCTGATATTCACAGCAGAGATATGTAAAGGAACGACCAACCCTAAAAAATCATTCCTGATATATTGTGTATTTGAACTTTTTTTGTTAATTTTGGCTTTGTGAACTGATGTATTCAAGTTATTTTTTTTTTTAATTTTGATCTGTCTTAATAAAGGAACCTCAGATAATAGAATGTGATTAAAAGTATCCTTGGTATGTGATTCTATGAAGAGTTAGAATAGATAAATGATAGATACAGATAGATAGATAGATAGATAGATAGATAGATAGGATATATGTTTGTATTATTTACTTTTGATTTCCTCAGATTCTCAAAAATCAGAGTACCTTGATGGAATTTGTATTTGACTTTAACATTGGAGGATCATGCTAGAAAAGTAATTCTAGGACAGTGCTAGAAAAACCTAAGAAGTTATCTTGAAATTTTCCTCAGTATACTTATGAAAAGAAACAGACCCAAGTTATAATCAAAAAGAAATAGAAGTGGGTCTCTGGCAATGACAATGTCAACTCTCTGAGACAATTTTAAATGCAAATATTGATAAAACAAAAATAAACAGGTTTGAAAAGGAAGCTTGGGATAATTTGTAATGAAATCCAAATGTTGTTTTATAGACTAAATTAATTTAACATCTGTGGATAGCAATATACTCATTAAAGGCATTTATATTACAATTGACAGTATTGGTATTCTATATTGTGACTTTAGCCTTTTTCTTTCAATAATATTTTCCTTTGTCAATCTCATTTATTAATTCAACAATCATTAATTAATTCAACAATAATTGAAACTATCATGGAGTGAATTTTATTTACAGAAGAAAAAACTGAGGCTGAAGAAGACAAAAGACTTATTCAGGGTTCCATAATTGTTGGTAAAATATCTGAGGCAGGAATAAAAACCAGGTCTTTGTAATTCCACAACACCACACTGCCTCCTTCACCTGGAAAATATTTTCAAAATGAAGAGTTTCATTTTTTAAACTATTTTTTGAACTGAAATAGCATATTGTCAAATGCTTATATCTCAAAAGCTATATAATTGACACCAAACTCAATCAATCTGATATGTCTATTAACTATTTACCCACAAACCATTAGAATTCATTAATTTTCATCAGTGGTGCCAAACTTATGAAGTCTCCAAAGTTTAGCTACGATTAAATAGAGTAGATGTATAATTTAGGTGGGATGGATGAAGTCATGGATTTAAAATTCAGAATGACCCGAGTTTGCATCCTGTCTTAGACATTTATTTGCTATGTTACCCTAGTTAAGTCACTTAACACTATTCAGGCCTAGTTTCCTCATTTATAATACTGGGATGATAGTTACCTTGCCAAATTGACTGGTACATCAAGTGAAGTAAAGTGCTTTTCAAATTTTGAAATTCCATTTAAATAAAATTATCATAATATCTTAATATATGTTAAATGATTTATTCAGGGACAAATGATATTTTTAGAAGAAACCTAAATTACATCTCATGGAATTATGAAGTCCTAGACAGAAAAGTGAACTTTTTAGGAGGATAGATAGTGATTGCAGTCCTGATTACAAATAGGTTGGTGTTATAGTAGATAGAATGTTAGGTCTGGAGTCAAAAAAACTACTTTTGCTGAGTTCAAATATGCCTCAGACATTGATTAGGAATGTAACTCTGGGCAAGTCAGTAAACCTTACCGATCTCAATTTCCTCATCTGTAAAATGAGTTGGAGAAAGAAATGATGAATTATTCTAGTATCTTAATAAGAAAATCCCCCAAATGGTTGCAGAATCAGACACAACTGACTAGCATCTCAAGAACAGCAATAAAAAGAAATTTAGAAGTGCAAAGGTGGGGGGGGGGACTTCCAAGGCAGAGCCAAGATGAAGCTAGCATGCTCCCAGGGCTTTTACCTACATAAAGCTAAATGAAGTCTCTGCACAGACATTTAATGCTACAAATGCCACCAAGAAAAAGAAAAGATCCAAAACAAGTTTTCAATGGTAGGCATCATATAGGATCTTCAAAGGAGGTTTGTCTCTTTGGGCGAAAAGGGAAAGTATAGTTCAGCTAGACTGGAAAGCAGGAAATCCAGTGGGAGACTTTTAGCCATAGTGGAATCGATGTCCCGACAGCTTCACAATAGCATAGTCAGCTATATGGCAAGCCAGCAGGGAGTGTCCCAAACCCAAACAAATCTGTACCCTGGGAACACCAAGACTTCATCCATCTCACCTATGTTGCACATCTATGCCATTTATTTAATTGTATTTAATATATTTACCTAATTCTATTCGAGTTAACTGCTAGATTCTAGACTTTGGAGACTGCTTAAAGTTGGTACCACTGATGAAATTAAGGAAATCTAATGGTTTGTAGGTTAAGAAAAGACAGAAATGGTTTGGGAACAGACTGCTACATAGGCAGAACCTGGACATATGGCAGGAAATAAATCACTGCAAATGCAAGGTCTTGACTGCCTGGGCAATATCTTCATCAATGACAAGTCAGGGATCAGATACAAGCCCCAGCTTAAAAAGCTTGGGTCTATACTCCTTGTAGCCAAGAATTAAGAGATGAGACATTTCAAGATGAGCAAAAATGTGAAAAGACCACTCACTATAGATAGCTACTAGGTATAGCGAGCTACTACTCATTATAGAAAGCAGATAAAGATGATAACATTGCTACTTCAGAAGAAGAAGACAGTGAAAAATTTTCCATGGGGCAGCCTCAAAGGAGTCTATTCATTGGATTCAAATCCAAAAACTCAGAAAAATATTTGAAAAAAATATTCAAAAGCCAAAGAAGAAAGGAAGAAGAAGAATGGAAAAAAAATAAGAGAATCATGCAGGAAAATAATGAAAAACTGACCAAAAAAATCAACTCCTTTAAAAGTAAAAATAACCAACTGGTAAAAGAATGTGATTTCATAAAGTAAAATCAACCAACTGAAAAAGGAAACACAAAAGTTAATTGAAAGAAATAAAACCCTAAATATTTGAATTGGACAAATCAAAACCAATGAATTTATGAGACTACAAGATTCCATGTTGAAAACAACTGAAGAAAGTACATAGTACCTTTTAGGAAACCAAATGATCTGGAAAATATTTCCTGGGGAGATAATTTGTCAATCACTGGACTTCTGGAAAGTCTAGATCAAAAAAAAAAGAACCAGGAAAACATCTTGGAGGAAATTATCAGAGAAAACTGTCCAAATCTGCCCCAGTAATAAGACAAAAATAATCATTGAAAGAATACAAAGTGCCTCCAGAAAGAGATCCCAGGATAAAAACCTACAAGGACTGTTATAGCCAAATTCCAGAATTCTCAAATAAAGAAGAAAATATTGCAAGCAGCAAAAAAGTAAACAATTTAAATACAACGGAAATACAATAAGACTTACACAGGAATTATCAGCTTCAACATGGAAGGACTGAAGGACCTGGAATATCATATATCAGAGGACAAAGGACCTGGTATTATAACTCAGAATTTACTACTCTGCAAAATTCAGCATATACTGTCTCAGGGAAAAGATGGATGTTTAACAAAACAGAGGACTTCCAAAATTTATTAATAAAAATGCAGGACTGAACAAAGAGTTAAATTGTCAAATATGAAACTCAAGAGATGCAGAAAAAGGTAAAGAAACAAAAAGAAACAAAACAAAGCAAATGTTAGTGCATCAAATTGTATACAACCATATAAGGAAAGAATAAAATACTTGCAACCCTTGAAAACTGCATTTCTCTTAGGATAGTTAAAGGGTTGGATATCATTGAAGAGATTGGATTTGGAGGACATAATATGGTTAGTTCTTGTCTTGAAGAGGACCAAGATGGTATCTCTCTCATTGAGACAAAAAGCCCTGATGAAAAGCAGGGGTATTTATTCTAAACTTATGTGTCTCAGATCCCTTTGACCTACTTTAAATCCACTTTGCTCACAAAGCTTAGCACTTTCTCTGATGAGTGCATCATAAACTGGGCAGTCCTGAATCAGTGTCTCCCATATGTTGTAGTCAATTGGAAAATTCTTAAGAGAGACCTTCAGTGTATTCCAGTATATGGAATACTTTGAGCCTCTATAGTTAATTAAGTCAGAAGTGACTTTAGGAGCAGAGGGTGAGAACCTACCTAGAAAAGTTGAACTTAATCCATACTTAAATTAACAAGGGATTAGGTACCTTGGTTTGGAATCTAAAGGGCATAGTACAGGAGAGAGTTCACTGGGGGTGGGGTAAAAATGGTTCAAGAAATGATTAAGCTTTGCTTCATGAGGACTGTGTATCCTTGGAGAGTACTTGAAAAAGGGGTAGGGTATAAAATGATTATAATTTGATATAACTCAAGACTCTTGAGAAGTATATTCCTAGTGAGACTGAAGAACAGAGGGTGCTTAGTAGCTATGAGGAAATGCTACTTATCAAGTAATCAAGCAATCAAGCAACCTCTCATTGAAGATATTTACAAGTACTATTATATTGGAGGGAATGAAAGGAGGGTATGAATTCTGACTAAATCCTATTCAATAAATTTGGTCCAAAAACCATGGGTTTAAAAATCTATCCTACTCTCCAGAGAAGGGATAAGGGGAAGAAAAAGAAAATGGAAGAAGGGAGTGATAAAAGGGAAGTCAAATGTATAAATGAAAATAAACAAAGTTTAATTTTTAATTTTAAAAGAAAAGTTAAAGGGGAAAGGGAGTAAAACTTTGGAGAGCTGGAATAAGAGAAAAAGAAAGAGAGATAAATATAAATGATGGAAGATAGCATGGAGGGAAATACAGAATTAGTAAACTTAACTGTAAATGTGAATGGAATGAACTCTTCCATAAAATGAAAACAGATAGCAGAATGGATTAAAAATCAGAATTGTACAATATGTTGTTTATAAGAAAAACATTTGAAGGAGAGATACATGTAGGGTAAAAGTAAAAGAATGGAGCAAAATATATTATTTTTTAACTGAATTTAAAAAATCAGAGGTAGTGATCCTGATCTTAGATAAAGAAACAGCAAAAATCAATCTCATTGAAAGGGGTAAGGAAAGAAACTATATCTACTTAAAAGGCACCACAGGTAATGAAAATATAACACATGGATTCACATAGTGATATAACATTTCAATTCCTAGAGGAAAAGCTGAGTGAATTACAAGGAGGCATAGACAGTAAAACTTTAATAATTGGGAAACTCAACTTCTCTCTTTCAGAACTAGATAAATATAATCACAAAATAAACAAGAAGAAAGTTAAGAAGGTGAATAAAATCTTAGAAAACTTATATATGATAGACATCTGGAGAAAACTTAATTGGGATTAAAAAGAATATATATTTTTCTCTACAATACATGGTACCTATACCCAAACTGGCCATGTATTAGGGCATAAAAACCTTATAATAAAATGCAAAAAGGCAGAAATAAGAAACACATACTTCTCAGATCATTATGCAATAAAATAAGGGAAATGGAAATATAAACCAAAAATTAATTGGAAACAAAATAACTTAATTTTAAATAACAAATGAATAAAACAGCAAATCATTGTAATAATCAATAATAATATCCAGGAAATGATAACAATGATACATCATACCAAAATTTATGAGATGTAGTCAGGGCAGGTTTGAGGGGAAATTCTACATATCTAAATATTTATGTGAATAAAATAGAGAAATAGGAGATTAACAAATTGTATATGCAACTAAAAATGTTAAAAAAAAAAGAACAAAGTAATGATCCCTAATTAAATGCCAAATTAGAAATTAAGAAAAATCTGGGAAAGATTAATAAGATTGAAAACAAGAAAACCATTGATCTCATAAATAAAACCAAGAGTTGGTTTTATGAAAAAAAATGAAGAAAATAGCTAAACCTGTGGTTAATCTGATTTTTAAAAAATCACCAAATTACTAGTATCAAAAATGAAAAGGGTGAACTAACCACCAATGAGGAGCTATTTTGCTAAACTATGCCAATAAATTTAATACCTGAGTGAAATAGATAAATATTTCCAAAAGTACAAACTGCCCAGATTATAAAAGAGGAAATAAAATACTTAACTAACCCCATTTCAGAAAATGAAGTTTAGGAAACCATCAATAAACTCCATTAAAAAAAAAGTCTCCAAGTCTAGATGGATTTACAAGTGAATTCAACCATATATTTAAAGAACAAACAATTCCTAATCTACATAAATTGTTTTTTTTTTTAATGAGAGGAAAGGGGGAAGCTAGGTGGCACAGTGGATAAAACACTAGCACTGGAGTCAGGAGTACCTGAGTTCAAATCTGACCTCAGACACTTAATAATTACCTAGCTGTGTGGCCTTGGGCAAGCCACTTAACTCCATTTGCCTTGCAAAAAAACCAGAACAAAACAAAACCTAAAAAAATGAGAGGAAAGAAAGAGTTCTACCAGATTCCTCTTATGGCACCAATATGATGCTGATACCTAAACCAAGAAGAACCAAAACAGAAAATTATAAACCAATCTCCCAATGAATTTTGAAACAAAAATCTTAAATGATATTTTAGCAAAGAGGTAACAACAAGTTATTACTTGATAGTACAGCATGATCAGGGAAGATTTCTACCAGGTAGGCAGGGATGATTCAATTTTAGGAAAACAACATAATCGAACATATCAATAGCAAAACCAGCAGAAATCACATGATTATCTCAATAGATGTTGAAAAAGCCTTTGATAAAATAAATTAATTTCTATTAAAAACACTAGAAAGTATGGGCAAATGGAGTTTTCTTTAAAATAATAAGTATCTAACTAAAACTATAGACAAATATTATATACAATGGGAATAAGTTATGAGCATTTCCAAAAAAGATCAGGGGTGAAAAAAAAGGATGCCCATCATTACCATTCCTATTCAATATAGTTTTAGAAATGCTAGCTTTAGCAATAAGAGAATTTAAAAAATGGTATACTTAGACAACCCAAGAAAAATAACTATAAATACAATTAAGAATTGAAACAACAAATTTAGCAAAGTAGCAGGATAAGACATAAACCCACATAAATCATCAGCATTTCCATATATATGAACAGTAAAGCCCAAGAACAAGAGATAAAATGATAAATTCCTATTGAAGTAACTATAAATAATATTAGATACTTGGGGATTTACATTCCAAAGCAAACTCAGAAACTATATGAACACAATTAAAAAAACATTTCTCACCCAAACAAAGTCAGAACTAAATAATTGGAAAAATGTCAACTGTGAATGGTTAGGTCAAGCTAATATAACAAAAGTGATAACTCTACTCAAATTAAATTATTTATTCAGTGCCATATCAATTAAACTATTAAATAATTATTTTACCAAACTAGAAAAATATGGTAACAAAATTCATCTGCTACAAAAGGTCAAGAATATCTAGAGAACTGATGAAAAAATGTAAAGGAAAGTGACCTGGCTCTACTTGATCTAAAACTACACTATAAAAGAGCATTCATCAAAACAATCTGGTTAAGAAATGAAGTAATGAATCAGTGGATTAGGATGGATTCAAAAGAAATAGAAGTAAATGACTACAGTAACCTACTAGTTGATAAATCCAAATATCTTAGCTTCTGGGATAAGAATTCACTGACAAAAATTCTTGGGAAAACTGGAAAATAGTATGGCAAAAACTAAGCATAGACCCACATCCCACACCCTATACCTAAATAAGGTCAAAATGGGTACAGGATTTAGACATATAGGGTGATATCTCAGACCAGTTAACAGACTAAGAAATACTCTCTATCAGATCTATGGGAAGGGGAAAAATTATGACATCCAAGAAATAGAATGCAGTACAAATTGCTAAATTGATTGTTTTGACCATATTAAATTTAAAAGATTTTGTGCTAATAAAATCAATGCTGCCAAAATTAAAAGGAAAACAGAAATAATTTTCACAGCTTGCAGCTCTGATAAAAGCCTCATTTCTAAAATATATGGAGAATTGCATCAAATTTATAAGATTAGAAGTCATTCCCAAGTCAACAAATGTTCAAAGGATATGAATAGACAGCTTTCAAATTTAGAAATTAAAGCTATATATAACCTATTGAAAAAAATGTTCCAAATCATTATTGATTAGAAAAATGAAAATTGAAACAATGAGGCATCCCCTGTCAGAACAGCTAAGTTGACAAAAAGATAAAAGGATCAAAATTGGAGAGGTTGTTTGGAGGATTAGGACATTGATATATTGCTGGTGGAATTGTGAACTGATCCAACCATTCTGGAGAGCAATATGGAACTATGCCCAAAAAACAATAAAGCTAATCATACCCTTTGACCCATAAATTACAATACTAGGTATATATCCAGAAGAAATCATAAAAAAATATGAAAAGCCCCATATATTCCACAGTACTGATAGCAACTTATTCTGTAGTGGCAAAGATTTAGACACTGAGGGGATGCCTACCAATTGGGGAATGACTGAATAAGTTATGCTTTATGAATATAATGGAATACTATTTTTTACAAGAAACCATAAATGGTCATACTCTAGAAAACCATAGAGATATAAGAAATGATGTTAAGTGAAGGGAGCACAACCAAGAGAACATTCTGCACATTGTGAGCTCATCAACCTTGAAGGATGCAGCTCCTCCCAGTGGTTCACAAAAGCTAGGACAACCATATTAGACTGGCCATGGACAATGCTATCCCCATCCAGAGGGAGTAAAACAAAACAGCAAAAAACAAAACAAAACAAAACAAAAAACTCCTTCAAAATCTGATGAACAATACATTCACTTTTTTTAAAGTTTTTGCAAGGCAATAGGGTTAAGTGACTTTCCCAAGCCCACACAGCTAGGTAATTATTAAATGTCTGAGGCCAGATTTGAACTCAGGAATTCCTGACTCCAGGGCTGGTGCTCTATCCACTGCACCACCTAGCTGCCCTAATACATTCATTTAAAAAAAATATTTACATATTTCTTTCCCTTAATCCTAATTTCTCATAACAAAAATGACTAATCTATGTTTAATACAAATATGTTTATATAATATTCACCTGACTATTCCCTGCTGATGGCAGGGGGGTGGGAACAGAGGGTGGAAGGAAACTATTTACCTTAAAATATGCATGCAGATGAATGATGTAAAACTTTCATAACATAGTTGAGAAATAAAATACTAATTAAAAATAAAGAAGCAAAAAATGAAATCTGGGAAATGAATTTCTGGCTAACAAGATGACTTAACAAATAGGAATTTGATTTTCTGAGAAAATATAATGAAATCTTGGCTAAGATGAAATGATATGTATATATCTAACAAGTACTTGAAAGAAAATTTTTACTTGGAAGCCTGCAGATCCCATCATGAATGCTTTAAATAAAAATGAAGGGAAAATTGCAATTGAAAAACTCCTAAAGATTTCAAAAGGTATGACCTAAGAAAATTATACAGTGTAAGTCTCAATACTTCATCATTTATGCAATCTAGAAAAAAGGTGAAGATAACTTTTGACCGCTTTTGTCTTTTTGTCTTTATTTTCAGTATATGTGACTTATGGCATGAATGTTTTCTATTTCCTTAAGTTTTTAGATACTTGGGAATCTACTTTCCAAAACAAACTCAGAAACTATATGAACAGAATTAAGAAAAAAATTTCTCATCCAAATAAAGTTGGAACTAAATAATTGGGAAAATATCAACTGTTCTTGGTTAGGTCAAGTTAATATAATAAAAGTGACAATTCTAGTGCCACTATTTCTACTATGGGAGAAAGGATGAATGGTGATGCTACTGCGAGATATCATGAAATCAAGAAGAAAATCAAATTTTGTGAAAACATACTAAGCCTAAGTTGTACTCATAAAATTTCTTAATAGTAGCAAATATAAGATTGCTTTCCACTGAAAAAGAAGCTACCTGAAAGGTATATTAGAATGACAAATTCTGTCTGTCTGAAAGTAATTATATCATGTTGATAGAAAGGGTCATTAACTGAATATGATTCAAGAGTAGCATTATTAAAAGGGTAAAAGAGTGAATATCATCTAGAAGCTTCATCCTTCATCATCCTTAGCAGTGGTTACATACAGTGACCAGGTCTAGTTTTTCAAGATCATAATGATAAATGAAGAATTTGAACTCACTTCCAAGTTTTGTTCTCTTTTTCTTGTAACCCACATTATGTTGTAAACTATTAATTGCCATAGTTTTCACCTTCTCACTCCTGATATTGTAACCATATTTAATAGCTCTTAGCTAGAAGTTATCATTGTTTTTGTCACTAATACTCAAATTCTTATTTTCGCCATCTTCTCATGTTTCTAAGACACCTCTTTGAACTCTTACTGAGTGCTATGCAGGACTATTATAAGTGTATATTGACTACTGTTAGGACTCTGAGGTTACCTAGGAAATCTTTGTATCAAAAATAAATGCTATGCAGCTAGTTGGTGCAGTGGATAGAGCACTGGCACTGGAGTCAGGAGGACCTGAATTCAAATCAGCCTTAGACACTTATTAATTACCTAGCTCTGTGACTTTATGGACAAGTCACTTAACCCTATTGCCTTAAATAAGTAAAAATTTTCAAAAATAATCAATGTTATATTCCATTTCAATATTTCCTCATTCCATCTTTTTTTTTACTCCTTACTGTGACATCTTACCTGAAACCTCATGGGTTCATTGACATTCCTTGGACTGAAAATTAATTCATATGCTCCCAGAGATACCTTCTAGCAATTTTCAACTTAGAACTCTACTGTGCTTCCGACAGTAGAAAAACCCAGATGTCTTTTTTTGGTATTCCTTTATGTTCCTCTGACCACTGATAAAAATGATGAAGGATGAAGCTTCTAGTTCCCTCTTTTACCTTTTTAATAATGCTACTCTTGACTCATATTCAGTTGACCTTTTCCATCAGCTTCAGATAGAATTTGTCATTTCTAATATACCCTTCAGGTAGCTTCTTTTTTCAATGGAAAGTCATCTTATATTTGCTACTATTGACAAATTTTATGAGCACAACTTAGGTTTAGTATGTTTTCACAAAATTTGACTTTCTTCTTGATTTCCTGATATCTCGCAGTAGCATAATTTTTCATCCTTTCTCCTAATGTGGAAAACTGTTATAAAGTCCTATATCATCTGACTTTTCTTACTTGTATTTCTTATACTCATTCAATCATCAAATCTTAACAAATCAACCACAGTAAAATATCGCACATTTCCTTTTCATCTCCAAAGTAACCACCCTAGTAGACACTTGATACATTCATCAAGAACAGCTAAACTCTACTTTCTTCTCTACATGCTTCTGAATTTTATCATATATTTTTTTCTCCATTATTTGTGACCAAGTTACTCCTCTACTCAAAAATCGTTTGAGACTGTCAATATCTTACCAAGAAGAATTCAAGATTCATTGGCATCATTCAAGGCTCTTACCATTGAGTATTACCTTATCTTTTCAGTGTTATTTTATATTCCTCATCTCCTTTTAATCTCAAATACATTATATCTTCTTAAACATGTTCAGGTCTTTAACTGCTGTCTCCTTGAGTTTACTAAACATTTTCAATATACCTGTTATGGCTTCAAGCTGTTTCGTTTTTGTTATATACATTTACATCCCTCTGCCCTGAAGAGAATATAGAAAATAATTTCATCGAATAAGTACTTATGAAATGAATTAAATGGAATAGATGAATTCCTAAATATCCTATTGTTTTTAGATTCATTTAAATGTTTTCCTTTCGAGTCAACTTCAGACTGTGCACAGCACTATGATTCATATTTCTTTCATCATCTATTATTGTGTATTCTGTTTGTGAATCAGTCTTTTTCCCATAATAGTTTGTAAGCATCCTGTATTAGATCAGTGAGACTTTGTAGCTCCAGTGTTATAATATCAGCTTCCACCTGGATACCTCTATCTTCATATTATTATAACATCTCAGATTCACCATATTCAAAAGAGTAGTCTTATTCTTTGTTAGCCATTCACCATCACTATTTCTCATTAGTTCGAGCTTCCCTGTTTCTATTGAGGGCATCTTTTTATTCACCCAACTTCTGAAATTAGTAACCATTCTTAACTTCCTTTTTCTTCAATCTCTCCTATATGATCAATAGCTAACTGAACAGTCTATTTCAAAAATGTGCCACATATCTTGGGAAATATTTCATAGAAATTTATGTAAACTACTTATGATTATATGTAGATAATGTGTTTTTTCTGGTCTTCTAAAATTTATAGTTTCAATGTCATCTTTGAGAATAGAGTTAGATATTAACTCTGAGCCCCATAATATACTTCTATTGGAACCTGAGATTCCTACCTTTTTCCAATTGTAATCATATTTGTCCCCTGCTCAAGAATCTTTAGAGACTGTCTCTATTACGTTTGAGAGAAAATATAAAAGTCAGTTCATGAGACTCCTCCTCTAGGACTCCTTTTCTACTAGATGGTTCTCTCTTTTCATTGTTTTTTAATACATTTATAGTACAACCATCCCCCCCCCCAAGTAGAAGAAACTTTTCTCAAAGACAGGGGTAAATAATTTGATTTTCCTCTTTTTTTTTAAACTCCAATGTTGTTTAGAGTAAGTAACTTATTCTTATAATATATAATATAGTAGGTAATATATAATATATATAATATAGTAGGTAACATAATATATAATAGGAAGTAGCATATTATTAAATTTTTTGAATTATCTTCAAGCAATATATTCTCAATTTATGTTGATAAATATTAATACATATGTACATCACACAGGTACACATATACATATGGGCAATATACACATATAATTCATAGGTCTAAACAACTACCTATACATATATGTATGTATATATAAATATATATATGTATCTGTTTTCTGTGTAGGTTTGTATCTATATATATCTGTATACACACACTGTATTCAATGAATATATATTTTTGGTTCTATATAATTATATGGTGTTTGTATGTATGTATTTTATATAAATATGCACACACATGCCTGCTATACCTATGTTTATGTCTCTTCTTTTGTCTGTGTCCAGGTATATGTCTGTGTCTGTGTCTGTTTGACAGTGAGATAGTAAGAGAGAGAAAGACAGTGAGAGAGTGAAAGAAAGAGAGAGAGAAAATTGGGAAGGTAATACTGATGTAATATTGAAAAAAGAATAACCCCATAGTGTGAACCTAATTATAGTGACTCATTTCATTTGAGTTTCGAATCTTATAACAAAATTATTTCCAAAAACATTTTGTTACTGATAGTAAAATATATTTCCACATTACTTTAAGATTTGCAGTGTATATTTTAAAGGCTTATATCATTTTATTGTTTCCCCAATATTTGTGTACAGTAGGGTCTGCTGTAGATATGGTTATCTCCATTTAGTAAATAATTAAAAAATGAGGCAGAAGGAAGAGAGAAAATAAATGATTTGTAAAGTGCCTATTAAGTGCTAAACACCTTTCTAAGTGTTTTATAAATATTATCTCATTTGAACCTCATATCATCTCTGCTAGTTGGGTGTAATTATTATACTCATTTTACTGTTGGAGAAGCTTAGGGAAATGGAGGCAGTGATTTATCCATGATCAAAGAACTTGGAAGTATCTGATTTGAACTCAGGTCTTCCTGACAAGTTCCTGTGCTACAGCTGATGTACCACATAGTTACCTCAATATGTGACTTCTCCATAGTTACTAAGCTAAGATAGTATCAGAGGCAGAATTCAAATACAAATTTTATGTGATTTAAGGTTCAATGTTGCTACTGTACTGATTTTTTTTTTTGCAAGGCAATGGGGTTAAATGACTTGCCCAAGGCCACACAGCTAGGTAATTATTAAGTGTTTGAGGCCAGATTTGAACTCAGGTATTCCTGACTCCAGGGCCAGTGCTCTATCCACTGTGCAGCCTAGCCACCTCTGATCAATGTTGCTATTGTACTACCTGAGAAAGAAGGATGGAACAGTCTGTTAATGCTAAAGATCATACTACATCTACATTTGCCTTCTTATTGACCCAGAATCCTCATCAAATTTTATCAGGTCAGAAATTTACACTTGAAGTCAAATCCTATTATGTAAATAAGACACTGTCTTTGCAGGGAAATCCTTTGCTTAGGAGCTAAAAGTTATTTGGCAAAGATAGATTTCTACTTAATGTTAGTTTGCCCTATAGAATTGTACATAGCTGACTGCTTAAGAAATTTAAAATTAAAATATATTTTAATACTTTCACTACCACAGGCAAAAAAAGAAGTTAAGATTATAGGGGAAATGTGACAAAATCTAGATGAATTAAATTAAAAATAAAAAAATAGCTTTAGCAGATTGTTAGAGCTGCTACAATGTCATAGAGAATGAAAGCTGAAATTATTGAAAGGTGAAATCAAATTCTATTTCTGACACAAAATATTTGTATAACCCTCAAATTTTCAATATGAAAAATAGGCAACCACCTCAGAATAGTGTATAATCCACTGTATGTTGCCTAGGGCACACATACATATACATACATGTGTGTGTTTGCATGTGCAAATACATATATATATATATATATGTATATATGTTCTTGGCTTAAATCTTGGGGGCTACTCTCTAAATCTCTGTACTTGACTGCAACCCCAACATAATGTCTGCCCTGAGAACATCAAAATATTATTCAGATTCAGGTCTGTATGAGATCTGAAGTTCCACGTAAGCACTCAAAAAATCTCAATGATACAATACTTGTTCTCTTCATGAAACAGATAATTTGAAATATAAAGAATTTAAGCCCTTACATCAAGTGTGGGGAGCCTTTTTTCTTCCAAGGGTCATTTGGATATTTATAACATAATTAGCTTGCTATATTTAGTCAAACATTTAATTAATTCACTCCTAAAAAGCTCCTAGATTTATTGAATTTCTAGTCTGGCTTGCAGTTATGGTGACAGCACCAGACACTGGGCCATATACTTTCCTAGCTATTGTTAATACAACTCTATTTGCCTATTCAATGAACCTAATCCCTCTTAGGGAATCCAGGTAGATCTAAAACACTACTGACAATAGTCCTATATTTCCATTCTGTGACTGTGTTCCTTACCTTTCCTTAGCTGTTCCTTACCTTACCTTTCCTGCCTGGATCAGGTATTCCTCCACTTAGTACATTAACCTGAAATTATCTGTGAGTTCCTTCTCTTCTCTCCAGGAGAATTTGGTTGCGTAATTCTCTTTACTTCAATTCTGCTGCTGGCTGTTGCCATCTTTTGGAGCCTCAGGACTCTGAAGAATTCCACTGGAGAACTGCAGCTATGCACATTGTACATGATGCCCTCTTTCTTTCACAGATCCTTTTTTTCCTCTTTTTATTGCTTTCATTTGAGTTATTCTGTTTTCTCTCCCCCCCCAATTCTGCCAAGGTATCTTATATCTAAAGGTTTAATCTAAGGATATTGCTCTAAAATATATTAAACTCTTTGAGATTTGAAAGGCAACATGATGCACTGAAAAAAGAGTTTGTATTGGAGAAACTGGGTTTCAATCTGAATTTTGCATATTGGATCTTGGATAAGCCACCAAATTTATATTTATTTATTTATTTATCCATTCATTCATTCATTTATTCATTTATTTACTTGTTTATCTATCTATCTATCTATCTATCTATTTATCTATCTACCTACTTACTTATCTATCTATCTATTTAGGTTTTTGCAAGGCAAATGGGGTTAAGTGGCTTGCCCAAGGCCACACAGCTAGGTAATTCGGATTTGAACCCAGGTACTCCTGACTCCAGGGCCAGTGCTTTACCCACTGCAACACCTAGCCGCCCCCCAAGCCACCAAATTTAAATGGAACTCGGTTTCTTCATTTGCAATATGAAGAGGTTCCCTCTAAGTTTTCATACAGTGCTAAGTTCTGGGGATAAAAAGAGAAGCAAAAATGGGGGAAAATAAAGAAAAACAGATTCAATGATTTGAGTGAAGTCATATAGTTAGTGATCCAGCTCTTCTTTCTCCAAACAATCCTCCAGCTACTTTCTGCTCACCATTTCCCTACTATTTGCACACAAAGTAATTTAAAAGAATAGTAGTGACCCAAGGATAGGCGCACTTTAAGTGGTACTGTAGTTAGAACTCCCATTTCAGGAATAATTAACCATTTAAAGCAGTTTGAATAATACTCAATTATTTGAGAAAAATAATTTAATAAATTATTATAATTCAATTCCAATTCATTTTTATGAATCTTAGGTAGATTTCTACCTTAAATTTGACATGTAGAATGAATGATCTGTTCTATCATTCACTGTTCCTCCTTTCCTACATAAATATGGCATTTTTGATTTGTGAGTATATTTATAACATAATCAAAATAAAATAAGTCATTGATACAAAATATGTCTCTCTAGGCAGTTTGAGTCTAGCTGTGTAGAAGTAATGGCAGCTTTACTTGCTCTGATAGTCCCATGATTGGGACAGTGATTTAATGACAGGAAAGAAACAAATTCCACTGGGGAGAACAACTCAAGGCACCTTATTCTCTTTTTTGTGGGGTGGGGTGGGGAGAAGTATATGTGTGTGTATGTGTGCTTTGTGTGTGTACATGTGTATATAGTGGGAGAAGGAGAGAAAGAGAAAAAATAGAAAGGGAAAGAGACAGAGAGGGAGGGAAAAGACAGTGAAAGTAAGGCTAAGGAGTGATTGAGGTTGGGAAAAAGTTGGGTGCATTGTGTGGGGGGATGTAGGTGGGCGGGGCTTGTGGGAGTTCAGTGCATTATATAGAAGGAAGAGGTAAAAATAAGAACAACTGTGGGGAGGAAGCAAGAAAGGCTAAAAGTAGGAGATAAAGATGTTTACTGTTAGGGCTAAGTCAGAGAAGCTCTTATGCATACCATGCTAGAAATTTTAAAACTATGTATTATTCATCTATGGACTTTTGGATGGCTGGGTGGTGCAGTGGATAGAGCACCAGCCCTGGATTCAGGAGGACCTGAGTTCAAATATGGCCTCTATCTAGCTGTGTGACCTTGGGCAATTCACTTAACCCCATTTGCCTTGCAAACAAAAAAAAAGCCTACCTCTGTAAGATGTTTGAGGGTTTGCCAAGACCTTTGCAGGACTGCTCAACTACCTTTGGTATCCACCCAATTCACCTAACTCTCCTCTGCGGCAGGTTGCAATCGTAGAATGTACAGTGGTCCCAGATTTAAACATCTTGACAGAGAAGTTAAACAGATAGAAAACCTCAAACCTGTCAAAGAGTTAGGGGGATGTCTAAGCCAAGCATGTGAAGACTTTTCCAAGAAGAATGGGAATGTGAAAGCAAATTGTTCAAATAACCACAGAGACAGCCAAAGCAGGAATTGTGAAGTGTTTGAAGCTTGGTCAAGGTCATACACTGGGACATAGCCAGTAGAATTGACTTTTGTCTTATCACTGAATTTCCATGAACCAGGAAGAGAGAGTAAGACTGACGACTTTGTGCAATTATGTCTCACTTAAATTTAAATCATGTGCAAGTCAATATAATAATGGAAAATTTGAGGTGACTGCAAGGAAAGGGGGGACTTAATGTTCATAATGAAAAACTCGCTGTCAGATCATCTGACCCCAGTGTTAAGGAAAGCTTAGATTCTAATTTACAGGTTGCACAGGATATTACAAAGTGTTTGCAAACTACTGAAGTTCACAAAAAATATTAGCAAAATTTAAGAAAGGGAAAGAGGAAAGGGAAAGAGAACAGGAATGAGATGTGACTGGGCTTAGACTCCTATGGATCCAGTCATATAGAACTGGGTCATATTGCTAAGGAAAAGCAGCTCATAAGAGAAAGAGAAAGAGAAGAGAAGTGAAGCTCAGATCAACAAATCTAACCATGCGGAGCTGGACCATATTGTTCCAGGAGTATTGCCAGTCTACGCAGAGATCTGAAAGAAGAGAGAGAGAGAGAGAGAGAGAGAGAGAGAGAGAGAGAGAGAGAGAGTGCTTGAGTCAAGAAGAAGGAAAAACAAGTTAGAAAAGGGAGGAATATTTGAGAAAATTCATTCAAAAACCTTTCCAGTAGGTGGGTAAGAGTGGTGTATGAGATGTTGTTCAGCTCCTGCCTCCAGGTATTCTCCAATGGTATGACACATGAGTAGTCCCTAAGGAGTAACTAAGACAGTCCTAATTGCTCATGGGTGGTGTTTTACATACTGAATGATATGTTCTAAGTCTTTCCTGTCCCTTGACTCAAAGGCATGAACCTTTGAACCTTGAATTCAGTGTGCTTTGGGAAATGGAGAGAATGGAGAACACCTACCCCAGGACAGAAAGGCCTCAAAAGATTATAGCATTTTCTCTGTTTCCAGCTTCATAGCCATCACTCTTTGATGTCATTGGTCCTCTTCTTAAATAAAAGACACAAAACTTGTAATAATTAAGAAAGTGTGATTATGTTTGTGAATTTGATGACACTAGCATGACCTGTCAAAATGAGAGAATTTTAAGGCATTTGAAAGGAGGTAGTTTACTGGAGAGAAAGGGAAAGTTCTCAGTAATACCATTTATCCTCTATTACAAGAAATAATATAACTGGGTGGCTTTCTGTTTGGAAATTTTTCTGGCATTTATTCTAGTAAAAGAAAATATGCCTATCAGAATTCCTTGGGGATTTTACCTTGCACTTCACTTAAATTATGCTAAATATTTATAACTAAATGGTTCTATTATCTAATCCATTTTGATACATTCTACCATGATAAGGGGTCAAATCTATTCATTTCTGTCCTAATTGATTCTTATCAGTATCCTTTTAGTTTATCATAGGGACTCCAACCAATAGATTTGAAAATGTCATTATGCTTTCCTCCCAAATCAAAGATACCAGTGGAGTTTTCATACTATCCACAAGCTATTGTACATTGTGTCTATGTGAGCAGTTAATTCTGTTCTTTTTCAGGACTGGTTAGATGTTGCTCATTGTCTTCGGGTTCTTTCCCTTGAACCTTTATGTGATAATCATTATCAAATTCTCTTAAAGGGTGGTTTCCATCTCTCATAGTCAAACAGAAACATTGGTAAAATATTGTTATAAAAAATAAGGCCTTGTATTTCTGGGGAAAATTTGGAATTCTTAAATTTTGCAAGTTCCTATAGACAATCCAGGCCACCTATGGACATCATGGAAACATGCCCATTTTTAATCCTACAATGCTCACAGTGCTTTTGTAGACAATACTAAAAATCTGTTCTATTAGGAAGAATATATTTTGAATTTTGATTTTATATAAGATTTGATACCTGTTTTATGAACATTTCAGCATAATTCTCAAACCAGCAAAGTCCATTGATTTTATAGTCTGATACAAGAAGCTTATGGTCTTTCAAGAGATATATATACATATATATATTTATATTTATATATATATGTAAATAAAGCATATAAATGTAAATAAAATAATGTGCTTTTCATATCTCTTGATTCTTTTGAGGTTGACTTGTCTCAAGTCATACTACTGAATTAGGAAAATATTGTTTGATCTGCAGGATTAGACTTTATGTGAAACTATTCATCAAATTTATGCTGACATACAATAATGGAGTGACATTTGTGTTGCTTGGATTTGAATTGATGTTCTCCCCCCACCCACTTCCCCAGAAGTTTGCAGTGATCCTGGATCTCTTTTTCCTGTCGAGAGAAGAGAAAGGAAAGTGACAGAGAGAGCAGGTGGTACAGTAAATTTACAACCTTTTATTCCATTTTTAGTGTGGGGGAAAATAAGTGCTGTCCTTACAGCAGCACAAGCAGGTTGAAATGTACTCCATCATTCCAGTTGAAACTCAGATAAGTCCAGATGTGGGATGGCCTTCAGTTCTAAATCAAGCCTTGTATTTTAAGCATGACCTTCCCTTAGGCACTCTGATAATATCACTAGACCAGGTTTCCAGTACACAAATTGAATCAGGGTTCTTTAGACACATCTTCCCTAGAAACTCTACATGTTACAGAGAATAATGAACATCTAAAGTTTTTTTTTTCTTTTTACTTCCCTCAGATTTCTGGCTTGCCCACTACTCAGCTTGGATTGTAATGGTAATGATGTGTTTATTCTCTAGATCTGAACAAAGAAAAGAATAAAGTACAGCTGGGGGAAAAAGTCTCTGTGCATTCCAGACAGGAGAGACAAATAAATAAAAGGGAAACTTCAGTAATTTATACAAAAAATTCATTTCTAATTTCATTCAAGCTATAGAAAAAGTAAGACAAACTATCAGGGCCCCCTCAATCACCCCAGAAGCTTCCTATATTCTTTGAAACTCTGGTTTCATGGTATTCATTATGGAATTCTTCAAATGTAGCCTGAAGCACCTGTTTTATCTGAAGTACCACTTAACAAAGGATTTTTTGAAAAAACACAAATAGGTTTAAAAGTTGTTAATAAGGTAGATGTGACCAGAATGTGTAGGTGAGATTTGAACACATGATTATAAGTTTTACCTTCAGTTTTTGTTTTACATAATGTTAACTCCATCTTTTTTCCACGCTCTTAGGTTTGACCTCTTCAGTTTCATTTTGTAAACACCAATCACTTGAATTCCAATATCCCGAATATTAGCCATTTAAGAGCCATATGGCCTTAGCTACTGAAACATGCTAATAGAGTAAGTTCCAAAGACTAGGAATCTCCCCCTCCACACTTCTCCATTCAAGGCAAATGCCACTACCAAATACTGAAATATTACACTGGATATATTTTATGTATATTGCAAATATTAAAAAGGGTGATTTAGTTGGATTTTTCTTCAGCTCTTAGATTGCTTCTGAAAATCGTCTGAGTCTAGCACACATTCCTGACAGATTTATTAAAGACAAGTGATGTATTAAATCCTGGGAAGTTATATTTTACATTAAAGGTAAATTAAAACTATAAATTTAATGTGTTCACAGATGAGCCCAGTCTTCAAAAGTGGTAATCAGTTCCTGTTTAATTTTCCTAGACTGGATTGCTTCATCAGGACCCACTAAGCTTCTCTGGCTATCTTGCCTACCCCCATATGCTTGACATTTGGTTCATTAAGAATCAGTTTTCCTGATCATCACAATAGAAGATGTCCAGCTTTATTAAGAGGAAATGATGGCGCTGCCTTGCTCATAATTGAATCTAGAAGATGGATCTGCAGTTCTTCAGAATGCCACATTCAGGAAGTGAAATAATATCCTCAGGACAATAGCCTGCTCTGCCTAAATAATCTGAGTTCCTTTGTACTTTAAAAGGATTTTTGGATTTGATGAAAAAAAAAGTTACTTTTTCCCCCCTGAACAATCTAGCCAGTTTGAAAATATAATGGTTCTTTATTTGTTTGTAGTTGTTGTTTAATGGGGATGGGGTGAAAGGGGGGAAAACAAATGGTTTTTAATTTAAAAAAGGAAGATTTTGCTTGAACAAAGCAGTCTGTCTGACAAATGATTATGTCCTATAGACCTTTTTTCTCTCTTGTAAAATAAGTTTGAAAATAAAGTTTAACACATTGTCAGAATAAATAATAAAGTAAACCATCAATTTTTATGCAAAATATTAAACATGAACCTATTCTTTTGCTTTTCTTAACTAAAACATTGACTTAGAAAAATGATTACTCATTAAATATTGTATAAATATGGGTTTTTCTTAGAACAATCACTAATATAGCAATTTAAAGAAACAGAGAATGAAGGAAAATTTATTTGTTTATTAAACAAATTTTATCAAATATTGTGTATATCTCTAAGATCTGAATGGAAGATGGAACTTAAGAAGTATCTTCCCTGTTAGGTAATTCAAGAAAAAGAATTTGTTATTAATGAAAGTGATCAAAATTTAATTCAGATTATTTCAATATGTTGCCTTTGTTCATCAGAGTTGTTTGAGAAACTATTCATTTTTCCTGTTCATTTTGTTTATTGTACCACTAGTCCCTAAAAGAATGGTTTTCTTGTAATAGGCATTTTATGTTTCTTGGAGGAATTTTCCTCCTTCCTTAGGTTCTTTCTCCCTGAGATTATCTTTTTTAAACTATATAGTTTTTATATATGCATAGTAATTTTCACTTTCTTTCTTCCCATTAAAATATAAGTTCCTTGAGGGCAGAGGCTCTGCTTTGTTTTCATTTTATCTTTAGTACTTAGATGGCAAATAACTAGGTTTTTTGAGTCCCTTAAGGTTTGCTAAGTGACTTACAAATATCAAATCATTTCATTTTAACACTATCAAGAAAGTAAGTGTCTTATTCTCCTCATTTTACAGATGAAGAAAATAAAAAGACTAAGGTCTGATTAGAACTAAATTTTTTCTAATTTTATGTCTACTGCTCTATCCATTCTACTACATAGGTGCAATAAGTCCTTAACTAAAATCTTGGCTGACTGTTAGACTCATTTACATCAAGTTTCATTTTTGTAGACAGGCATAAATATTATGTTATATTAACTATTTGTTTATCACTACAAATAGAAAAACCCTACCTTCTTCAGTATGAAGACTTTATATTCCAATCTAATACTGATTTTTCTCCTTTTGTCACTTTCTGTCTCTCTCTCTCTCTCTCTCTCTCTCTCTCCTCTCTCTCTTTCCATCTTTCTTACTATTAGATTCTGAATACACCTGGCCTGCTTTTTTGGATGTAGCCAAATCCTGGGTTTTCTTTTTTCAGTTAGTATATGATTTAAGCCATACTGTAATTAAATGATTAGTTTGAAGTTAGACAGAAGGGCATAAGGAATATACTTAAAAAAAAGAAAAGAAAATCAAAGGTCAATCCATTGTATTTCTTGAACTATACAAGGTGAAGTATTAACAACTGTAATTAAAACACTTTTCGAGGAATTTTTTGTATCATTTGCAAAAAAAGTGCAATGATAAGTATTAGTGGTAAATGGGTTTTCTTAATGTTAACTTTACAATTATAATAGCTTATTTCTTAAGGCTATGTAAATAATCAGTGCTTTATGCTTTTTAAAAGAAGAGATGGCTCGTATATTTACATTCTGAGGGCTTTGATTTTAATATATTTTCAGTTCAAAACACACTTTTAAAATTATTTCAAAATTAAATCCAAAACTGATTTTGGATTTTAAAATTTTTCCAGGAAATCATAGAATTTAAATATCCAATGAATCATGTAGTCCAATATCATGATTTTATAAATTAGAGCTCTGATGCCCAAGATGACTTGACAGACATCATGAATGTTATAAAACATAAACTAGAAACCAAATCTCCTGACCACATTTGTCTAATTATTTCCCATTAAATCAAATCATTGCTCATATAAAAACAAGAGTGAAAATATTAGTAGCCAAATCCTAGTTGGGTATCAACATTCTTATGGTACATTACAACTTAAAGTGCTAAGACATTTTTTGGATTAGCAAGGGAAATTAAACGTTTTGTTTTGTTTAGCTTTTATCCACAGTCAAGCTATTTTAAATTTTATTTACTATTAAAGATGTCTTCTATTTCCTTCCAAATTGATAAAAAAAAAGATATATGTATGTGTATATGTATACCTATGAATAAATGTACTTTAATTTGTTTTTTGTAAATATGATAGACATAAATATCTATCTATAATTGGATGCTAAATGGTATGGTGGATAAAAAGATGGCCCTGGACTCAGGAGGACCTGACTTCAAATCCAGATTCAGACACTTGTTAGCAGTGAGCCCTTGTGCAAGTCACTTAATCTATTTGCCTTAGTTTCCTCTTCCATCCCTGTACCTTTGCTAAGAAAGCCCCAAATGAAATCATGAAGAGTTGGTTAAGACATTAGAAGAAAAGGAAAAAAATCTATATGTACTAAAATGTTTATAACAGCTATCTTTCTGCTGGCAAAGAATTGGAAATTTCAGAGATGTCCATTATCTGGGGATTGGCTAAACAAGTTCTGTTTCATGATTGTGATGGAGTGCTATTGTACTATGAGAAATGATGAACTCAATGATCTTAGAAAACAATGGAAAGACTTGCATGAAATAATGAAGAACAACATAAGCAGATCCAATAGAATATTGCATATAGTAATAGCAATATTATTTTAAGAATGACTAAAAAAATAAATCATTTTGACTATTATAAATACCCAAATCAATTAGAAAAAAAAAATTTGCAGGCATTGAAAAGAGTGAGGCTAGTGACTTCATGAAATTTAGCCTCACATTAATCCAATTAATTCATGAGTCAAGACATCATCCCATGATCTCATTGGTCCTCAGAGTTATATGAGAGAAATTGAATGATTTTAACTTTAAAGAAATTTATCAGTGATAACTAGCTTTAATTCCCACTTCAACTATACACCCTCCAAGGCCCTCCTGCAGTGAGTGGAGAGAGGGTGGTCTCTGAGAGAAGGTAAGAGAAGATTTGTTTGTTTTGTTTGCTTGCTTTCGTTTGTTTTGTAAATAAAAGAGGTAAAGGAACTTTTTCTGAATGACTGTATGGTTTTTTAAGAACAAAATGGTTTTTGCCTCTGGATTATTTTTTGATGGATTCTTATATCACCATATATATAAATATTTATTGTGATAATGTATGAAGAGGGTCCTGGGAGGTAGCTGAGAGATTTCTCTAAAATCATCTTACTTGGGTTACTATAGAGAAGCAACTCTGTAATAACAATGTTTCTCAAAGGACTCAACTATAGCCTTTATTTAGCTCTTAGTTTAACAACAACCTGGCAGAGAAGAGGGGCAACACTTTTAAAGTGAGTCTAGAAGGCAGTCAGTGTTGGGAAGTGTTGAAGGTCAGTGGTAGGGAGGTGCTAAGAGGTGACTGAACTACTTTTACTCTCTCTCTCTCTTTTTTAAGGTTTTTGCAAGGCAAATGGGGTAAGTGGCTTTCCCAAGGCCACACAGCTAGGTAATTATTAAGTGTCTGAGAGTGGAATTGAACCCAGGTACTCCTGACTCCAGGGCCGGTGCTTTATCCACTGTGCCACCTAGCTGCCCCTTTTACTCTCTTTTAATAGCCATCACATCCAATTAGACAAAAATGCAGTAGTCAGAATTTTTGAGGCTAAAAGTTCTCTATTTTATAGTTTCCCCTTTTTAAATCTTTCCCTTTTCTCTCACTATTCTCCATTTTCTTTTTACATGTGATATTTCTAATCTCCCTGTTACCCCTTGAGATTAATATGCTACACTTACAAAAAAAAGTTGTTGTTTTTTTCTTCTTGAGATATCATCTCTATTATAAACACTTTAGAATCATAAAGTTGTCTGCTGCTTTTGAGTCAAAGCAGCAAAGTGACTTCCTCAGATTTGCAGTCAGAATGTAATGTAATGTAATGTAATGTAATGTAATGTAAAATGTAATGTAATGTAATGTAAAATTAGAACCCAAGTCTTCCTCACTCTAGGACATATCTTTTTATCCTTTCTCCCATTCTTTCTAATAAAAAATGAATTGGAGCTATAATTGGGACTGCAAATACTAATTTCAAAAGTATAAAGAATTCTCATTTAAGGAAACTCCTATTCTTGGAAGTTAAACTTTCTGTGGATTCTATCATCTCATACTTTTATAGATCCACAGAAAGGTTAAAATGGCTTGCCCAAAGTCACATAACTAGTGTGGGTCAGAGAAGATACTTGAACCTAGTCTTTATTGGTGCCAAGTCCAGTTTTCTGTCCAGTACAATATACTACCTCTACACAAAAGGAAATAAATTAAAAAATTCAAAGTCTTTAAAAATGATTTATCAATTAGCTTTAATTGTGTAGAAAAATCAAAGAACTTTGGATTTAGGGTTGAGAGACTTGGATTTAAATTCTGCCACTGACACTCTTTAACCACTTAATCTTAGGCAAGGTTGATTTTGAGTTTCAATTTCCTCATCTTTAAATTGTGAATAGTAATTCTCATTCTATCTGTGTAACACTATTGTGAGATTCAAAGTAAAAAAGGCACTTTCTTAAAACATATCAATGTCAGTTATTACTGACCCATATTATATTACTAATTTAAGCACTGGTAATAGTAAATAGTTTACTTACTTTATTTTAAAACCTTAAGAGGAATAAAATATTTGATTAATCTAACAATAAGAGCCCAGAACTAGTAAATTATAAATACTTCCTTTTTTCTGATATACATTATGCAATTTTATCATTTCCTTTTAAAGAAATAAAGCAAAACTCTTTCTGCTAATGAAAGCATTCAATTAAAAAATCACTGATTCAACATAACCATTAATAAAATAAATTAAGTTTACTTTATAATTATTTACATTAACTATTACATTTAAATAAATTATATTTACCTCTAAAGTACCTTTTTTATTCACTTTCCCTCTTATTCCATAGATAAACCTGGACCCTAAAGAAAAGGCAAGATTTTTTTTCTTTGTTTTTTTCCATCCAAATAAGTGTCCTTTAATGATAAAAATGAAAAGGTCACTGATGTACCAAGCCTAGTAGTTTAATTTGCTAGCAAGCTAAAAATAAATGGAAAAGAAATGAATAGCCCATTAGATTTGTTCACGAAACACATTCTGCCCATAAGAAAATATTTGATCTCTCCTGTAGCTGTTAACTAGAAACTAGTCCCCACTATAGCTAACCTAGTGACAAAAAGATAAATGAACACCAGAATTCACACAGTAGCTTGGATGTAGCTAATAAATAAATGCCACAAATTCCAGAAGCTTCAGCACAAGTGTAACCTTCACCAAAAAGATTTTTCTGATAGTGCCCAGAATACAGTTTTCAAATAAGACACAGCAGTATTAAATAAGACCGAGATGATGCTGATACACTGAATTCAGGATGCAGTTTTATAACTGATCAATCAGTCAACATACTTACTGTCTGCTGGTTAAGCAAGTTGCTCTTGAAGATACATAAATTATTATTCCAAGGAAAAAGAATATCTAAGGAAATAATTTCTTGACCCACAACACTTCTCTCCCCTAAAAAACTTTGGTCACATTCTCTGCTCTTTTAGTTATGCAAATTAGCATGTATCCATATAATTCAGAGCAAAACAAACCCAAGATTGGCTTAAAGGGAATAAAAGTGGAGCTTATAAAAAATGAAGCACTGAGCCACTTCTACATTCTTCTTAGGTTTTAAAGAGAAGGATGTTTGGGCAGAAGAGAGAGACTCCAAATTTCTTTCATGTGCCTGGATATTTGCTTTTAAAAGCTATAGGTTGAGCTAAGAAGATGTGAGGTAGGAACCGGCAAGGATTGAGTGAGATTACGGACCATAGGAGTTTTTAAAAATAACTTATTAGCTGATATCAATCAAAGATTCACTATATTAGTACCTTGTCATAGTTATTTCTATTTATACAATTTTATTATACAATCTATTTATATAATATAAAAACTTATATATAGTTATCCTATGTAGTATTGTTAAATGGCCAGACTCCAAATTAGATTTTGTCAGACTTCAACTAAGAAGCGACTTTAATATCTCCTAAACCCTGTGTTACCAGAGGAAGAATTAAAACAAAAAAGTAAAGTCTTAAGCTCTCAATATTATTGAAGAATGCATGCTTATATGCATATTTAGAGACACACACACACACACACACACACACACACACAGACACAGAATTTGCCACAACATTAATCATTCTTAGATAAGTCCAAACTTAAAAATTGCTTTTTTTATAATATTTTTGTGGGTTTCTTCTTTGATCACTTCTATGCCCTTGTTATTATACATTTAATTCATTTAATCATGTGGATAGAATGGTAAACCACATTGTTTATGAGTTAGTATTGCACCTGACCAAGGTGCTCAGTTTCATTTATGCACAACTTTGTTCAGAAAAAAAAGAAATCAATAAAATGTAATTATGAGAAAGGTGAAAAAGTAGGGGGAAAAGAGAAAATGAACAAATCCTTTTAATTTTGGTATGCATATCAATAACGATGGGAATATTATTCTGTACATATTTATGAGAAGGGGAAAATGAAAAACATTTTAGCACAAGGGACTTCATTGATTTCTAGGTAGAATTAGATTTTCATATATAAATTTCATATTAATAAATAGAATTACCCAGTTAATTTCAAATTTATGTTAATAATCTAAACAATTCTGAAAAGTAGTTAAAATAAAATACTTTAGGTAAGGAGGGAAAAATAAAGCAGCTTTCATCAACATGGCCCTTGGTTGGAGGTTAAATATCTGATATCTTAGTGATATTATAAGGCTATAAATTCCAGAATTCCAAGATAAGTAAATGAATGAAAAAGTAAGAGATAAACAAATTACAAAAATTTCCTTGAACTTACTTGGTGCCAAACTTTCTGTGAAGGATGATAACATAAATATAAGAGAGTATCTTTTGTCAATGAACTCACTTTCTGAAAGAAGAGACACATATAAGGGAATGGAGACCATAGAATATTTTGAGATTGGGATTAGGAAATCACAGAGATCATGAGTAGAGCTATAGGGAATTCAATTGACTTGCCCTTTTCCACAACCAAGGGGAAATTTAATTTGCTTTTTTCCAGAGAAAGAGTAGTAAAGATTGGGCAAGCCACTTAACTCCATTTGCCTTGCAAAAACCTAAAAAAAAAGAGTAGTAAAGAAATTAAGGAGAGTACTCCGTAGGAGGAAGAAGGTGGCAAGGCAAGGAGATATTGGGGCCAGTGAGATGTAGAAGATTATAAGTGTTTGCTCTAGTCAGAATAGCATTGCTCCAAGGTGATGATTCAAGAAATGAATGAAGTCACATAGCTCTCCGTCTCTGGGAGATTCAGAGGATAAAAGACTTTGACAGGATGTACAAAAGATGACTAGGGAGGCTAGCTGCCTAGGATGAATATGGTGATCATGTAATGATTCAAAAAGCATCAAAATTCTCAATGACCCAAATAAAGAATGATGTGTTTAGGTACTACCAACAATGACTTGCTTTTGAGAAAGGGCATAAATGCCACTATCTATTTCAACTGTAACTAGAAAATGATGTTGACTAAATGTGTTAGAACCTGAGCTCTGGCGATAGACCTTTGGAAAATTTAGAGTCACTTCCATATTACAGTGAGGAAAAGAAATGGAAATTTTGCATCCTACTCACAGGGGAACAACTTGAGGTCACTCCCCTGGAGAGAAAATGAATTAATTTTAAGGAACTCCTCTATTTTCTCTTATACAAAGGCAAGTCAGAAAGGACATCACCAAAGTTCTCCTACAATCAGGTCCATAGGAAGACCTAAAAATTGTAAATATGTAAAATTAAAATGAGCTACCTGGTGATGGACTGAGTTCCTTATTGCTAGAAGTTTTCAAATGGAAACTGTGAACAATAGTCAGGGATTTTTGAGAAGAGTTCCATCCATCATACATGGAGTTTCAATAAATGACCACTAAGATACACATAACAATTAAATCCTGTGATTATCTATCTTGTTTCAGCTATAATTTCTGAGAAGATATGAATTTGCAAAATACATTGCTACAGCATAATGATGCTATATAATAGTAAAGGGGAACAGGAAATAACTCCTTTTGTCTTCCTTGCCCTCTTTCACATATATTTAAGAACCATTCATCTTGTTTTAATGCAGGTCAACTTCTTCTCTAGCTGGGAGATAACACATGGATCAAACCCTTCCAAATTTACCAAGAAATGTTGCTTATACCTTAACGATATGTGTCCTAACTGACCATTTTACCTTCTTCACAAAACTACCATCCTGGTTCAGACCTTCATCAATTCTTAACTGTACTATTGCTACCACCCCTTAATTGGTTTACTGCCTCCTTCCTCATTCCTCTCCGGTCTTTCTCCCACACAACTGCCAAATTGATATTCTTAAGGCACAGATTTGACAATGTCACTCAAATGCTTGACAAGCCTATTGGTTACCATTGGCCCTTAGGGTAAAATGCAAACTTCTCCATTTGGCTTTGACTATCTTTATCAATCTTGCCCATTCCTGCCATTCTAGGTTTATTGCCAAATGCTCTCCTTCGACAAGTATATGCATTCAAACTAGCCTGATTATAGTTACTCATATATGGGCATTCCATCCTCTCTCTCTCCATGCCTTTGTAATAGTTATTCCCCATGCCAGGAATGGATTGAACATTTTTCTCTCACCTCCATGTCCATAAAACATCAGCTCAAGAGCTTACCTTAATGTCTTTTTTTAAGTGACCACACTCTGAAAATTTATTGGTATGTGAATGTGTTTATGTGTATTTACTCAATGTTCTACATACATATTATTTCCCCTCAACTTCCAATAGACTATTGATCCTTGAGATCAGAGATTGTTTCATTTTTGACTTTGTATCCCCAGAGCCTATCATAATAACTCTGGACATAGTAGTTACATAATAAACATTTATCAAATAAATTATTTTCCAGAATAAATTATAATTAATAGAACATGAAAGTGGCATGTAAAAAATTTTCTTTTTTTAATTTGAAAAAACATTTCTCTATTATCTAATCTAATAAAAGCAGAGATGATCATTTATTCAAAGATTCTGTACTGCTGATCAAAGCCATCTGTGTATGCACAAACTAAGGTCTGTAGAATATGGCTCACAATCATATCTCTAAATGTGAAGTATGTGACATCTTTGTCAAGAATTGGCAATAAGGAAGCTCTATTTTTTTCTTAAACTTGAAAGTTAAAGAGGCTGCTTGGTATAATGAAAATAATTCTGGATTTGGAGTCAGGAAAAATGTAGGCTTGAATCTGACTTCAGATAATTAATAGGTTTGTGACCCTGGGCAAGTAAAAATCTTTATGAGTATCAAAGAAAAGTTATGATTTGCAATGATATCTTGACCTTTAAATAACTAGGATTTGAAAGCTAAGGAAATGGCACCTCAAAGTTAAATTCCTGGTGCACTTCCCAGGTTCCACTGGGGAAGGCTGGTTAAAGTGGGGTTAAGGAGGGGAGTGCAATCCTTTAAAAGATAACTATAACTTCAATAGCATTTTTTTCTCATTTTACAGAATAGGGAAACAATGTTGAGATAAAAGAATTTCCCATGGTTAACAATTGTTGGAGATGAGATTCCAACCACTCCAAGTTTCATACTCTTTCCATTACACCATACAGAATCTTTCATGGGTAAGAAAGGACTGAGAATTGACATCTTGCCAAGGAGGAACAGAAATACCATTTGTGTAGTAGGTCATATTCTGCTTTCCATTCAACTTATTTACTGTTAACCACAGTCTCTATGTCTATCAATGGCCATAATAAAGAAATATAGATAAATCTCCAATTCAAATGAAAACCTTTAGAATTCTTGGAAAATTCAAGAGCAGATACAACCTCATGAAGAGTGATAAGTAGTAGCTAAATACTGAACTTCTTGATTTTGCCAACAAGATTAATTAATTGGAATCTTTTTGTTATAACTCCTTTCCCAATAAGAACTTTTAAAAAATTAAACTGACCATTCACTGTTAAAGCATAGACTCACATCACCACAGTAATTTTCCAATGACCATGTGACTGAAATCAACATTCTAAATCACTATACTCTCAAATCTATCTTTTATATTGATCTCAAAATGATTTTTCTTTGGCATGTCATTGTTTTACTCTGTATGTTTCAGGGTTGCCCATTATGCATAGGATTAAGTTTTAAATATTTTTCCTGGCATTCAAAGACCTATACTCAATTGGGAATTTTATTTTACAATACCCTTTTCTAATTCAATTCAGCAAGCCTTTTAAAGCTTGTATTACCTGGCAGGAATTGTCTAAGTACTAGGGATGCAGAGAAAGGCAAAAAGAATTCCTGCCCTCATGGAGTTCACAAAACAAAAAAGGAAAAAAGCATGCAAAAAATCTATGTGGAAATAAAATATAAAGAGTATATTTGTAGGTAATCTCAAAAGAAAGCTACTGGCATTAATAGGGATTAGGAAAAATATCTTATATTTTAACTGATATTTATTTTTGGCAGTTGGGTTAAGTGGCTTGCACATGTCATAAAGCTAGGAAATCATTAAGTGACTGAGGCCAGATTTGAACTCAGTCCTCCTGACTAAAAGGTTGTTGCTTTATCCACCTAGCTGCCCCTTTAATTGATATTTCAAGGAAGCCAGGGAAGCTAAAGTATCAATGACTACTCTACCTGAAAGCCAGATATATTGCATTTCATCCTTCTCTTAGTGTTACAGTAGTATTAAGGTGAATTATTGGGCTTGTGTTTGTTCAAGTTCCAGTCCCTTCTGATGGTGTTCCCTCAAAAATAGGAATTGGATTCCTTACATACTCATTTAGCAGTTAGATAAACTGTTATAAAGAAATATTTACTTCAAAAGATAAAGTCATAGATACACAAACTTACTTCCTACTCCAATATATGGGGTTTAATCTTTTTTCCCTATATATTACCTTGATCTCTGGGGAGAGGTAAAGACTTAGTTTGGTTCCCATAAAGCCCAGTCCCATGTTTCAATTCCATAAATCTCTATGGGCTTGAGTCCTACGCTCTTAGGAATCAATACTCTGTCACTGATTCTGTTTCCAAGATCATCTTAATTCAAATACTGGGCCAAGAGGGGATCATCCCTGACACTTGAAAATGAGAAAGAAAATTTTAAAAGATCATGATGAGAGCTCCAACTATATGGTCTAAAAAGAGAGGCAGAGGGGTTCTTAATTTGTTTCATGGCACCTACACTGCTGATTGAACTATGATCTTTATCCTGGGAATATAGCAGATAAATTACACAGAAAAGAGCTACTGTTCTAGGTTCTTGTTTTTAAAGATTTTGTCTATTCTGGTTGTAAAGACATCAAAGGAGGTTACGTCAGCCAACAAGATAGAGAACGTATAGAAGAAGAGTGGCTTTATGTTTGAAGATCTGGGCATTTGCAGTTTCTCTTACACTAAAAAATATGAGAATAAAGAAGAACATTTGAGACACAGGAGATATACTCTGAATATTCAGTTTTAATCAAGGGTGGTTTTAATCAAAAAGCAGCACAAAGACTAATGTCATGGATCATAGAAATTTAAAGGGAAGTAAAATCCAAGAAAATGAGAAAAATAGGGAAGTGCCACAATATAAAGGGTTTTAAAAGACAAACAGAGAATTTTATATTTTATCTTGAAGGTAATAGAGAGTCATTAGGCTTTATCAAATGGAAGAGTGAATGATGAACTAGGCTACAGAGAGAAAAGGTAAAAAAAACAACTAGAAGACACAACTTACATTTGTGAGTTGATGAGATCCTGTATGAAAATGGTGCTAGACTCATAGAAGAAAATAGACAAACAGAAAAGATGTTGTGAAAGTAGAAGCTATAAGACTTGAAAACTTACTAGCTATGGCAATGAGGAAAGTAAAGAATTGAAAATGATGCATAAGTTGAGAGCCTGTATGACTGGAAGAAGAGTAGAATATTTCACAGTAATAAGTAAAAGTATAGTATTTGAAATGAAATATAATTTAGACAAGACTTCTTAATAGACTCAGTTTAATAAATATACATGTTTAATTTGATCTCAGAATTACAGAATTGTCTATTTGGAAAGAATCTATAAGTCAGCTCAGAAGAGAATAAGAATTATTTTTTTAGTATAGCAAATAATCATTCAATCATTGCTTAAAGCCATTAAATGGAAGGGTTCATAATTATAGAAATGGTCTTTGGTCTTTTGAAGTTTAAATAATAGTGTACTACTGAAAGGGATGTTGTATGTGGGCACTAGAAAATAGGAATGGAATGTGGTTATATCTCTGGAGTTTTTCTAGAAGTCTTTTGCAGTGATGAAGCTAATTGGAACACAGAAAGTAGTGATAAAATGACAAAAGAGATATTAATTGAAGAAGATACACCTTATTAATAAAGACTTGTTGATAAAATATTAGGAGCAATTAAAGTAACCAAGGATAAGTTATTATAGAACTCCTTATAAGATTTGCTTATTGAGAATGGGAAGGGAGGAATTTCTTCATTGGGAGTAAGCCTGGGAATAAAAGTTTATTTTAACTTTTAAATACTGCTGTTCTAAAATTAATTAAGAGTTGGTTCACCAGAACATATTCTTAAAAAAAAAACTTGTATGAGATCCCAGTATTTAGAAAAACACAACTACAATGGTGTCACACACATTGAGTCTTGCTGTCTATGGAAGTGATGCAAAGATCCTTTGTATTGCCACTACATTTTGTAGACTCAGAAGGATTTCAATGAGGTTGATAGTAATCACAAAAGTAGTGAAGATTGATTAAAAATTTTTGATGATAAATCTATGATAATGTCTAAGGGATATACCTATTTTTTACCACAATGACATTGCTAAAGTTCTTTGACTGCATTATCCCAGAGATGATAAATGATGGTAGATGTTTACTTTCTTAACTTTGAGGATTCACTGCAAACTATTAAAATAAACTGCCAATGCCTAAGTACTATATTCTACTCATGTTGCTATCTAAGTAATGAGATGGCTTTCCAAGTTTCATGACACAGGACTACTCATCAAAATAGAATTTTGTTCAAGTATTCTGAGGTCAGGAGAAAGTACAGTAATAAAATGCCTTTAATTGCCTCCTGAATGTTTGTTCTGATTTATATCTACAATAGATTCACTTCAACTTCCTCATGTAAAATAATTTAGGCTTGTTGTTCTTTGTTTTTTTTTTTTTAAGAATTGAATCCAACACTATCCTTCTTTCCCAAGATCAATGATGTCATGGGGTTAATTGGAATGCAGTGAGGTAGCAAGGTGATCAGAGTCATTGAAGTCTAGTGGCAAAATGAAAGTCAAAATGATGTGTAAGGGCTGGGATATAATGAATGACTTTTGTACCTTTGATGACTGACAAACATTCAGAATTCCACAGTTCCTGATTCAACTACAATCATGGTCATTAGAACCAATAGTTCTCATTCACCCATTCTGCTGAAGAAAGTCTTCACATTCTTGAGATAGGTATCCACCTAAATCATCTTTGGGCTTGAGGTTTATTGGTTACATTCAATTTGGATTAGCCCATCTGCAGTTAGCAGCCTTACTGGGATCTCTATGCATGCTAAAGCTTCTTGGAGACTAAGGTTAAGAGTTGGGTAAAGGTATATATCAAAAGTGAATAAGCAACCTTTAAAGGACTTCCTGAATGCCCTATTGATGCAGAGAATTATTACTATAGGAAATATGCAGTTAGAAACAAATTTTGTATTTTTGTATCCTGTTAAAATTTGTTCAAAGTGTAGAATGCTATTTGCTCCTGAGAGGTCAATTGACTATTATTCCATTTTTAAATGTAAATTTTGCACCCTGTCTCCTCATACCCAACCCCCAGCTTCCAGTCTTCTATCTGGCTTTGGTCAGGTAAAAGAGGAGGGATTTCCTCTTTGCCCTCAGCACCCAGATTATGGGAAAGACAATAAAATCTGGCCTAAACTCCCCCTGGGATTTGCCCTCCCTGACCCAGTCAGCTCTGACAGTCTCGCCTTCTCTCTCTCTCTCCTTATCTTTCTCTTTGTCTATCTCTATGTCCCAAGCAACCTCACCTAGCCTTTTGTTATTTGCTTCTCAAAGTTACTGTTTCTTTCTCTGGGAGGAGAAAAATGTTTTAATCTGTCTGCTTTGCAGCAATTTATAATAAATCCCAGGGGATCACTTTTCACTAACTCTTGATCTCCATTGTAGACTTTAATTCTCATCCACTACATTATGACCTATATATGACTGAGCTATGCATCTGAAGTAGATAAGGAATTAATCTCAAGGAAATGTTACTTTCTTGTTTCTGTTTTAAATTTTTAAATGACTTTTTTTATTCAAATGAAATAGAAATTATTAGCACATTTTTTCTTTAATTGAAATAACTAGAATATTAACATTATAATGATTCTTTTCTGTTCTCATTCTTTCAACTCTTTTCAGATATTTTTATATGAAACTGTCCTCTCCCTTGTTATCCTTTCCTATAGAAAAGAGACAAAGGGAGTCTTACTTAGAAAGTCCCTAAAAGGAGAGTAAGTTATCCTACTCAGGAACTAGTTTTCAATACTGAGGCTAGTAGATTCTCAGTTTCTCCCATTTTGTATAGCAAGACACACCATTAAAGATAATATTAATGGAGAGAGAGGTGGGAGCTGAGTCTGGGATAGGTAGGTTCAAGTCCCATCTCTTCATTGTTTGAATCCACTTTGGCTCAGAGTAAATGTAAATAGCAATTGTTTCTATTTTGACCAGAGACCCTGAAGGTCTTCCCCTCCCAGAGTGACTTTGGTTTGTTTTGTCTTTGACCAAGCAGGAGTTCATTCTTTTTTTTATTTTTTTAGGTTTTTGCAATGCAAAAAGGGTTAAGTGGCTTGCCCAAGGCCACACAGCTAGGTAATTATTAAGTGCCTGAGACCGATTTGAACCCAGGTACTCCTCACTCCAGGGCCAGTGTTTTATCCACTGGAGTTCATTCTTTATTTCATTACATAACTACCTGACTTACTCACAAAATGGTGGAATCTAAAGTTGAAAACCTGGAAAGGACTTAACTTAAAAAGAACAAGGTCTCTCGCTGCATTCAAAGGAGAAAGTGAGACTGGTGACTTTGCACAGCAAACCCTCACTTAAATCCAGTTTACTTGCAGTCATGGTCCTCTTTCAGAATGAAGGAAAAACAACAACAGCTTACAAATACATTGTTTATACCTTAAACACGTCTGTTTTACAAATCACAGATTTGCAAAGAATATGCCAATCTGAATGGTAGAAGGAGTTTCCACATATAAGAGTCTCATGTCAATAATACCACTAGTCTAATTTCCATCTGCTTAAAATTTGCAAAGCACTTTAAATACTTTTTCTTATCTGATTCTTATAGCAACACTAGGAAGAAGGTGTCATAGAGTCATTCAGATATTAACTCAAAGAAATCAAACTCTGATCTTCCAACCTCCAGGTACAATACTTTTTCAACTCTGCTATAGCTAGCTCTTTTTCCTGTCCCCAGACTTTTAAGAACTAAAATTCCTACCATTTCCATACTAAAAGATTTAATAAAAAAAAAAGGGAGAAATAGGTTAAGTTGAGCTCTTTAAAAATGATATGAAAACTTACCTCAGCATCAAAACCTGGAGTTTGACCTTGAACAAACAATGGGAGTTAAGAATAAGGAGAAAGGCAAAAAATTTATTCTGGGAAGTGGAGAATTCAGCTATCAGGGTCAGAGGAATTCTAATGGGCAACAAAAAAAATTGTAAAATTTATTGTCATTCACTTGGGCCTGAGGTAATTGTAATTAAGACATTTGGGAAATGACATAAGTAGACCATGAATAACAAGATAATGTACTTGAGCCATAATTAATTTGATTATTGTAAAACTTAAAGGAAGTAGGCATAATTAGAGCAGGTAAGTAGCACAGTGGATTTTAGTTTGGCCCTGAAGTCAGAAAAATCTGAAAAATATAGTCTCTCACTTCCTACAAGTATGACCCTGGGCAATTAATTTAACCTCTATTTGTCTTATTTTCCTCATCTGTTAAGTGAGGTTAATAATAGCACCTACCCTGAAGGGTTGATGTGAAGGACAAATGAGGTAATAATGTTAAAGTAACCATTTGTTATTGTTTGTTATAGTTCAGTTGCTTTGGTCATACCCAACTTTTCATGACCCCATTTGTGGTTTAATTTGAAAAGATTGGTTTGCCATTTTATTCACAAGCTCATTTTATAGATGTGGAAAATGAGACAAACAGGGTTGAGTGATTTACCCAGAGTTATACTAGTTACTAGTTAGAATCTGAGGCCAAATTTGAACTCTGAAAGATGAGTCTTCCTTATTCTAGGTTCAGCATTGTATGTACTTTGGCACTACCTAGTTATCCTAGTTAAATGGTAAACACCATTTAAATGTTAGCTTTTAGGATGATAATGAAGAAGACAATGATGATTATGTGTTTGTGGACAAATTTTGTTCAATAATAGACATAAGGTAAAGATTTTTTTTAAATCATATTACATGTAAGTTGGACAGAAATAACACAAGCAACAATAGCAACCCAACTACCAAAGAAGGGTCAGTCAAATTCAGAACTTCTCACTATTTTTCCAGTCTTCTAACATATCATTTTCCTTTACCCCTCTCTATGGTCCAATGCCATATATCTTTACCATCCATATCTATATCTATATCTATATCTATATCTATATCTATATCTATATCTATATCTATATCTATATCTATATCTATATCTATATCTATATCTATATCTATATCTATATCTATATCTATATCATCTATATATATCTATATCTATATCTATATCAATATCTATATCTATATCTATATCATCTATATCTATATCTATATCTATATCTATATCTATATCTATATCTATATCTATATCAATATCTATCTCTATCTCTATCTCTATCTATCTCTATCTCTATCTCTATCTCTATCTCTATCTCTATCTCTATCTCTATCTCTATCTCTATCTCTATCTCTATCTCTATATCTATCTAATCTATATCTATATCTATCTGTCTCTATCTCTATCTCTATCTCTATCTCTATCTCTATCTCTATCTCTATCTCCAATCTATCTATCTATATACTTTTTTCCCCCCACATCATATGTCTTCTTTGACTTCTCAGGAATGTTCTCTCTGCTGATCACTAAATGTTGCCTTCTCTTTATAAATGCTCAGCTCAAACTTCACCATCTTCAGGAGACCTTTTCCAGCTAGTATGAGGAATATGGGGATGTTTGGGTTCCACAAGTATTGTTAGTTTACATTACAAAGACTGGGGTTTGCTTGTATTGCTGCCTCTGGGTAGGTGTTTGAGTTAAGACAAAAGACATGGCCTCACCTGATCAAGGGTGACATCTCACTTGGGTGAGGTCTGTGCCACCTAATCCTAAATTAGCTTAAATTCTGCATCCTAGGTTCTCCTTTGCACATGCTCAGGGAGGCAGCTGTTTTTGCTCATTAGTATAATGAGCAGGGAGGGGAAAATGTATGGGGGCGGGGAGAATTATATCAATTAGATTCTGAATCCAGTCAATGACTGGCATAAAGCAGCCAGAACAAAGCCTTTCAAACTGCATATTAGACCCAGCATTTCTGGATTCCTTCTCCCCTCCCCATGCCATTTATTAAGATGTCTTTATAAAAACCATTTTAATCACTCTGGACTAAGTATTCATGAGCCATTTATAACAATTTGGGGGCTCTCCTGGATTATATAATATAAATCTCTTTTTCCTGTATTTTCCCCCCAGAAGAACACAAGAAAATAATGCTTGAAACAGGTTTGATTTCAAGCCCACTTTCTTGGTGCTCTCTGCAGGGGAAATATCTCAGAGATTCCTGGGAAGATTGGTCCGGGTTTTTGAGTGATTAAAATGTCTGGGGGTGAGGGGTGATCTCCAGTGTGGTGGGGTGGTAGCCAGAGTTGCCCTGGGCTGGCTGAGAAGTCCTCCAGGAGGGACATCTATCCCAAAGGAGAGGCCAGAGGATTGTAGGGTGCCCTGAAAGGAGAGAGAGGGATTTGGGGTTCCTTTTCTAGGAATTTTCCTCAAAATCTTAAAGTCTGCCAAGGGTCAGGTTGCCTCAAACATGTGGGAAGGGGGCCTTATGGCCAGTAGCTGGAAACTAGAAGCTGGAAGGAAGGTAATGGGATCCGGCATACTGTATGAGTTTGAATGTTCCTTTGGTGTGTGTATGCGTGTGTGTGTGGGGTGTGTGTGTGTGTGTGTGTGTGTGTGTGTGTGTGTGTATTTCCTGTGTTAATATGTTCTAAGTCTTGTCTTGTATAAGTGGGTCTGGGGACCCTGCCTAAGTTTAAACTTGGATTTGGGCTGGGGAGTTTCAGAGGGTGGGAAGGAGAAGTTCCCCTCTTGGAACTCAGCCCCCCTCCCTGCCTACCAGTGTGTGGAGTTAGAGGGAGAAATATGAGGGCTCTTAAAGAGACAAAGTTGTGGTTCATGGAAAGTTTAAGAGAGAAAGAAGTTTCAAGGGAAATGATAAAGATTGAGAAGTTACAGGAGGGAAGATTTCTTATTCTTATGACTGTCTGGGAAAGACCCCATGTTTTCTCCTTGGGTTGGGGGAAGGGGGTGGTAGTCTTGATCTTATCTGCCATCTTGTTAAGACTTAAGACTTGAACTCCAAACTGAGTTCAACTGAGGAGTGCTCAACCCGTGGTGGGGGAGAGGGGAGGCTCTTAAAGAGAAAGCTATGTGAGGGAGAGTTTAGAAAGGAAAAGAGAATTTGAAGGGATGATTTTCACCTTAAATCTAAAGGTTGAGTCTAGTTGAAGGTGTGCTCTATCTGCCCCCTGGAGGAGGAGGAGGGGAGGGGCAGGAGGCTTCAAGTACTTAAACCTTAAAGGGAAAGAGAGCCAATGACATGCCTGATCTGTGATTAGGAAAGGAAGAACATAAAATCCAAGGGTTAGAAGACACATTTATTGAAAGGAGATCATGGTTCATTAATGTCTCTGCTCTGGCTACATGGTCTAAAAGTGCTGACTCTAATTCTGATTTTAAGGTTTCTGAATTAGAATTTTGGGAATCACTCATAATTTTAAAAGAGGGGATATTAGTGTTACATTCTAACAAAATTTATAATGGAGGGATTAAATCATCTAGATTCTTACATGGGTTTGGGATTTTAGACTTTGTAACACCTTTGAGTTAAAGGAAAGTGATATTGTGTTACTAAGAAGAAAAAACACATAATTTTGTTACCAGGGATGTTTACGCATTTCATTTGGTTAAAAAAGCCCTAATTCATTTTGATTGTAAGACTAATAATGATAACAATTGTATTTTTATGTTAGATGGAGTTTTTGGAATGTGAGTGCTGGATACTCTGTACAAGGTACTCTGAAGCTTTTATCAGACTAAACTGTTGGGAATTTTAGTTATATAGTTTAAAGCAAACTAGATGAACTGAAGTTTCATCTTATGATTTAGGACTTTCCTATTGGATAAACTATGGCATAAATTAGAATTGCATTAGGGTTTTAAATGTATAATATATATGAGAATAGATTCTTGGAGGATCTGGGTACAACTGATGGGGGGCTCTGATGGATAACTGAACAGATAGCAATTGTGGTGCCACTGGAAGGTAACCTATTGATGAGTAGGATGTATTTATCAGTTTTTGATGTTCTTTTGTACCTATAGAGAGATTATATTGTCTCTTGTGAGCACAGAAGCTATTTGAATCCTGTAATGTTATAGCCTGGAATTAACATGAGATTGCTATGAAGGGATAATAAGGGAAATATCAATTGAAAAATCAAAAAAATTGAAAAATCAAAAAAAATCAAAAATTTAAAAAAATTCTCTTTTGAGGTAGATATGTGGGTTTATATAGATTGCAATAATGGAAAGATTGTTTTGTACAATGTAGAAATTCATGTAGTATTCTTACTGCTGTTATGTTGGAACTCATAACATATGTTGGGAAATTTAAAGTCATCTTGTTCTAATGGTTTGAAAGAGCTCTGAAAATAATTATTTGTATGCTAAGGATGACTAGTAGGTAAAGAAGTTTGTGTAAAGAAATTTTCCAGTTATATATGTAAACTGGTACTGTTTGGTGTACATACATACATACATACATATATATGCATACACATACATACATATGTACATATATGTGTGTGTATATATATATATATATATATATATATATATATATATATTATATTATATTCCAAAGCTGTGTTTTTTTGCTTTGAAGTAAAAGCACATATGTAATACGAGAAAGATAATTTGAGATTTTTCTGTGGTATTAGTTAACTGATTGTTATGTGAGAATTTAAGGGATGATAGCCAATCTCCTAGTCAAAGAAGATGTTTCTTTGTAAAATGCAACAGGCTAGAAGGAAGGTTCTCTAGCCAAGGGGAACCCTGATATATCATCTTTATATAGAGATAGACTAGATATGATTTCAGACAAAGGAATGTGGGTCTGGAGATCAGAGGCCTTCAGTAAGAGGTAGAAGATGAATCATGTAGGGCCAGTAATAGTTAGAATTTCTGGTTTTAGCAAGGATCCAGGAAGGATACTCAGAGCTTTAGGTAAGGGATTCCTTAATTGGAACCCCATTAAGAAGATAATTGGAATTTAGTGAGTTGGACTCACTCAAAATTCTAATTAAGTAAAACAACTATTTTAGACCATGGGACTTTTAATCAATTTTCTCTTTTTATGTGAGATATCATAATGGTCAGCAAAAATGAAGTGTTACTGGGTCAATGAATTGTTCTTGGAGCCAAGGAAGCCAATGGGCTGATGATTTCAGGTGAGGTTTCAGGAGAGGTTTCAACCTGAGCTTTTGACTTGACTTCCCCAAACTGACATTTGGATAATGTCTCACCTGGTAGAAAAAGTCTGGCCTACATTTGACTACCCACATGACCTCTGCCTTGACACTTGACATTCAAAATTTATACCTATAAAGGAGTTTTCCTTTGATGTCCTGGATCTTTGTAGTAACTAAGCAAACCAGAAAAAGAAGTTTTAGGACAATTTTATTTAATAGTCAGATAAGTTAGTGTATGGCTCTGACACCTGCTGTCAGCTACATGCTTAAAGAGGAATTAAAATTCCTTAATTTTTATGTTAGAGAGAATAGTTAGATAAGAAGAAGAATGGGAAATTCCTAGTATAAATGCAATTTCAAGATCTAGTTTAAGGAAAGGAATGTGAGTTAGGTAAGTACATCCAGAAAAGGAAAGTCTTTGGTATATTTGGGAATATTTTGGGGAAAAAAATCCATTTTGGTTAAGGATGTTTGTCAATATTTTAATGAGAGCAAAAGGTTAAGAAATGTATATGCTACAAGTTTAAGTTAATGTGGTAATTCTCAATGGAGTTTACTGATGTGGCAAAAACAGTTATGGAAGTTTTTTGTGTTAAAGTGAAGTATGTATATCAATATGAAAGTAAGGCAACATGTTAATTGTAATAAGCTCCAGAATCTCATTGTCTTGTGATGAAAACATAAATTTTGACATGAATAAAATGTTAAGCAGTTTCTTTATTACAAGACAAGGTCTCAAGTTACCTGAGCTGGAGTGGACATATTGGAACCAATTCAGCAGATGCGGAAGGACATAGTATGTCTCCAGGGGAGAAGAGAAGAGAGGAGAGATACTTAACCAATACATCTCCACCATCATTGTATAGTCAGGGAATCTGTCCCTTTTGATACCTGTAACTTCCCCTTGATTCTATAGGTGTGACACCACTACTTATGCCCCTCTCCTTATGGAAAGAAGGAGGAGAAGCAGGGTGAAGATGTTCTTCATTGAGAGAAAAGGAGGTTGAGATAATTGGTGGTATGATTATATCTTACATGAGTCTGTATATACTATCTAGGGGGGGAGTAATTTGGAGAATAGGGTATTAATAATGGTGGGAGGAGCATCTTGCTGACAAATCATTGTCCAGTCTTTTGGTTTGACCTGCAGTGGTCTACAGAGTTTTGAGAATTGGCCTTTTGTGTCAGTCCTCCTGGGTCTGTCCTGGATTCTCAGCTCCTGGTTAGAGGTGCACTGTGACACAGGATTCTGGTCCAGAGGAGAGAAACACCAGTAGCATAAGACTAAGTCAGTTCAAGGTGACTATTGTTTATACCATTCTGGACAGGATATTTTCCTGGGAAGTAGCAAATGTCTGTGGAATTATGTCTGGAAGCAGGGTACACATAGTCTGGACTGTAAGACTTACAGAGATAGGTGGACTAAGATTGATGTGAGATGAAATGATGGTACCTGGATCGCTTGATGGATGCATTAGGGTAAAGAAAATTGTGATTACCACTACATATATCCATCTGCCAAAGATTGCTCAGGGAATTGTTATCCAGACTTAAGGGCCTACTACCTGGGCACAGTATTGGAGTTAGAGCTATGGAACTCCAATTTATAACCTGATTAGATTCTAAACTGTAGTGGAAACAATTACCATATAGAGAGCTAGGACCCTGGACTTGTTGGCTGGCTAAGCCATGAAAATGAGAGAGTTATTCAGCATAGAGTTGAATTAGACAATCTTTTGTTTGGAGAAGGAGGAATTTGTGGTAAATTGAATCTATCAAGTTACTTCCTAAAGATAGATGACAATAGACAAGTAGTAAAAGACATCAGAAAGTTGGCATGTGCTCCAGCACACTCTTGGAAAATAGGATGGGTCCATGTCTCTAATAATGAAGAAATAAAAATCTTGATAGAAGGGAAAGCCAGTAGTCATGTCAATAACAAGAATTGTGATTTGGGAAAGAAATCACTATTAAAGTGTAGAAACCAAATTCTTATTAAAAAAGAAACTGGGGGGGGTTGAATTGTGAGGAATATGAAGGTGTTTGTTTTTCACAAGAATATGAAGGGAGAATTGTTAGTTTACATCACAAAGACTGAGGTCTACTTGTATTGTTGCCTATGGGCACTTGGGAATTGAGACAAAAGACTTAGCCTCACCTGATCAAGAAAACCTGAGATTAGGCCAGGTCTGACTCAACTAGTTCTAAATTAACCTAGGATCTGTATCCTCCTTTGTGCATGCTCAAGGAGATAGTTGTGCTTGCTCATTAGAAAATGACCAGGGAGGGGAAAATGTATGGTGGGGAATTATATAAATTAGATTGTGACCCCAGCCAATGATTGGCATGAAGGGGCAGGAACAAAACCTTTCAAACTACATATAAGATCTAACATTTTTGGAATTACTCACCCCTCTCCCCATGAGACAGGTGTTCCATGTATTAAGATATCTTAATAAAAATCATTTTAATTACTCTGGACTAAGTATTCACATGCCATTTATAATACTATTGTTATACATTTCAAATTTCTGCCCATTCTACTTTGAAAATATCATTTACCTAATAAATCTTGTTAAATGACTGATTACAGAGATGTTCTTACTTATTAGTTGTATATTTAATTTCAAAATTGAACCTGTGAAGAAACTGGATCTGGTCAAGTCTAAACATAGCAAAAACTAATAGAGAGGTGAAAGGAAAGGATATATATTCAGGAAGGGTATAATAAACCTACAATGTGGGGAAAAAAGAGCATTGGAGGTATGAATTCTAATCCTTCTTTGTCCCTGTTATCATCTGCCCAAACTTTTTTAACCACCCCCTCTAAACTGCTGGATCTTTTCATTTCCATACTTTCCTAACTTTTGATTTTTATTGAATCCTTGCCTTCTCCAGAAGATAACACATCTTTGGACACTCTTCAGGGATAAATCCTCTGCCTCTAATACATCCTGTCACACCACAGAAGGAAGAGTTTCAATATAATTTATGATGTAAAATGACATTCAATTTGTATCTGTTCCTTGAATTCCTGGTTATAGCTCTGAATGTTTTTTAGACTACTATCAGGGCAAAGGAGAGCAAGACAAAGTGTTATAAGAAAATTTAATTTGGAGATAAGAGGATTAGGGAGGCTTCACTTCTTAGAACTTTTTTTTTTTGCCTTTCTAACTGCAATTTTTTTATTATGAACAAAAAATTTGTGATTTTGGTTATAACATCCTTCGTTTTTCTTTTTTCTTTTTGTGATTTGTTTCGGGAAGCAACTAGTAGTTTATTTTTTTCCTTATATTGCCTCATGGTTCTAATAGATATAGGTACATGAACATTATCATCACTATTATTATTAGAAATATTAACATTGTCAATTAGGGAAGAAAAAGAAATCGAAAGACTTAGAATAGACAATATGGAAACAAAACTTAACTGTTTGCAGATGGTATGATGGTATAATTAGAGAATACTAGAAAATCAAAAAAAACTATTTGAAACAAAAAGCAGCATCAACAAAGTTGCAGGAAATAAAATAAACTCACAAATATCATCAGCATTTCTTTATGCTACTAACAGAGCACAGCAGGAAGAGATTAGAAAGAGAAATTCCATGTAAAATGACTCTAGACAGTACCAGATACTTGAGAAACTACCTGCCAAGACAAACAGAAATTATAGGATAAGAGTTACAAAATACATTTCATACAAATAAAATCAGATCTAAATAAATGGACAAATGGTAATTGCTCATGGGTAGGCTGAACTAATCTGATAAAAATGAAAATTCTATCTGAATTACATTGCTTATTCAGTGCTATGCCAATGAAACTACCAAAAAGTATTTTTTTATATCTAGGAAAAAAATGTTAATAATATTCATCTGGAGGAACAAGAGATCAAGAGTATAAAGATAATTACCATATTTCACCATGTATAAGATACCACCTTTTCCCAAAAATTTGGAGTGTAAAAAATGGGAGCATCTTAAACAGTGATTGTGTATTTTGTTTTATTTGCAATTCTTGCTTTTTCATGCTTGTAGTCTTTGCACTCATTGTTTCGCATTTGTTACCAGTATATTAGGTTATGTTTTGCCACATTCTTCCCAGAAATGGCTCAGAACAGATTTTCATACAGTATTGAATTCAAGTTCAAAGTGTTTCTGTTTGCAAAAGTGAGTGGAATTCATGCTGCTGAATGTCAACTTGGTCCTTCTCCAACTAAGAAAAAAACTAGCCACGGGAAGAAGAAACCTTACTGAAAATGCCCTGGCAGAAGAAGGCCATGAGAGGCAAGGCAGACAAATGGTCTGATGTAGAGAGGGAATTGAAGAGATGAATTGAGGTGCAAGGGGCAAGTGGAATTTCTATGTCCACAAAGGTGGTTCATCATGAAGCAAGAATTATTGATGAAAAGGAAGTTCTGATTTCAAAGGAGGACACAATGAGTGCTTCAGGTTCATGAGGAGGAATGGAGTAAGCAAGCATACAGACACAAGACTTGCCCAAAAGATGCCTGAAAGCTATGAGCAGAAAGTCCTTGAAAATCACAATGAATAAAACTTCAGTTCAATAATTTTATGTAATAATTTTTTCTCCAAATTTTTGGCCCCAAAATTTAAGTGTGTCTTTTACATAGAGAAATATGGTAGAGGAAAAAAATGCAAAGGAAGATTACCAGATCTTGATTTCTTGAAAGCTGTTCAAAAGACCATTCAGGAGAACAATGCCTAAAAAAACAGAACTGGTCAGATGCAAAACTGGTCAGAGAAACAAAAGCTCGTTGAAGAAAATAATTTCTTAAAATGTAGTCTGGAGCTAAGGAAAGCAGATGATTTTATGAGAAATTAAGAAACAAAAATACAAAACTAAAGGAATGTGAAACTAGAAGAAAATGCAAAATATCTAATTAGAAAAACAAGTGACCTGGAAAACAGATCCAAGAGAGAGAATTTTAAAATTATTAGACTATCTGAAAGCCATGACCAATAAAAGAGCGTCAATTTCATTTTTCAAGAAATTCAAGGAAAATTGCCCTGAGATCCTAGAAACAGAACGTAAACTAGAAATCAAAAGCACCCACCAATCAACTCCTGAGATTCCAATATAAAAACTACCAGGAATATCATACTCAAATTTCAGAACTCCCAAGTCAAGGAGAAAAATATTACAAACAGCCAGAAAGAAACAACTCAAATATCATGGAACTACAGACAGGCAGACACAAGATTTAGCAGCTTCTACGGTAACAGTTTGGATGATTTTGGATTATGATATTCCAGAAGGCAAAAGATCCTGGATTACAACCCAGAATCAACTACCCAGAAAAACTAAACATTCTTTTAGGGGAAAAGATGGACATTCAAGGAAATAGCGAATTTTCAAACTTTCCTGAGGAAATGACCAGAGCTGAACAGAAAGTTTGATCTTCAAATGACGAACTCAGATGATGTAGCATAGAGAGAATGAGTGTGAAGGTGAAATTATGAGGGATTTAATGATGCTGATAGATCAAGTGAACTTTTTACTTTATTAGGACAGTTAAAAGGAGCATATAAAGACAAAGCACAGGAGGGAGTTGAAACTGAAGATAGAATACAGTGTTCTCCAACCTTTCTTTTTCTATTGAAACAATAGAAATTATATTTTGATTTGCCCTTTAAATGAGAGATCAATGTCGTTTACAAAAGCATTTAGTAAACACACAGGCGGGGTTTCATAAAATTGCCTTACGGGTATCATTTTGGACATCCCTGGTATAATATATTAAAAAGATAGAGTCTTTTTTAAAAATTTTATTTAATTGAGGCATTGGGGTTAAGTGACTTGCCAAGGGTCTCACCTAGCTAGGCAATTATTAAGTGTCTGATGTTGGATTTGAACTTGGTCCTCCTGACTCCAGGGCCAGTGTTCTATCCACTGTACTACCTACCTGTCCCAAGATATAGAGTTAATGGGCAAGAAAGAATGTTTTGGAAGAAAGGGAAAGGAGAGTTAGAATGGGGTTACCTAAGTCACATAAAAGGCAAGAAAAAGCTTTGGCAATAGATTGGAAGAAGGGGAATGTGAAGGTGAATGAGTGAGACTTCACTCTCATCTTCAGTGACTCACAGAGGAAATAACACACACACTCAATAGTGTATATAAATCTTTCTTTCCCTAGAGGAAAAAGAAGAGGAAAGGGATGGAGGAAAGGGGATGGGGGAGGGGAGAGGGGTTGTAGTTGATAGAAGATAAGGGAGATCATGGGAGAGAGTAGGCAGATACAGCACACTTTTTAGAAGGGACAGTGTGAGATAGAAAATACAGTAAATGGGTATAGGGAGGAATAGAATCAAGACAAATATAGCTAACAATAACAATTGTGGGGAAAATATTGAAACAATTTCTCTAATGTACTTATGATTAAGAAAGAATTGATGGTGTCTAAATACAGACTGAACCATACTTTTTTTTTCTTATTTTATTTTAATTAAGATTTTTCTTTCTTTGTGTGCGGGGAAGATTATGTCTAGTTTTACAACATGGTTATTGTAATAATGTACTTCAAAGCTACACATCTTTAATCTACACCAAATAACATGTTTTCTCAAGGCATGGGGGTACTGTAGGAAGAAAGGAGAAAATCTGAAACTCAAGTTTTGTAAGTAAATGTTGAAATTTTTTTGGGGGGGGTTGCAAAGCAATAGGATCAAGTACCTCTCCCAAGGTCACACAGCTAGGTAATTATTAAATGTCTGAAGCTGGATTTGAACTCAGGTCCTCCTGACTCCAGGGTCAGTGCTATATCCACTGTGCCACCTAGCCACCCTTTAAATGCTGAAACTTGCTTTTTTAATAAATTTATTTTTCCAGATATGTGTTAAGAAAGCTTTTCAACATTCATGGATATGTATATGCATATTTTCAAGTTACATAGCTTCATTCCACCCTCCTTTCTCACTCTGTCCCCTTAGTGGTGAATAGTCAGGTGAATGTTGTACATACACATTTGTTTTAAACATGTTTAGAGACTAGTTCTTTTCAGTATGAGGAATTAGGATTAAGGAAAAAGAATGAAAATGATGGGATAGAAAACAAATACATGAGAAATTTTTTAAAAAATGAATGTAGTGTTCATCAGATTCTGAAGGTTTAGGTTGTTTTCTTTTTGTTTGTTTTGTTTTATTTTGATTTTCTTCCTCTGGTGATAACATTGTCCATAGCCAGTCTAATAGGGTTGTCCTAGCTCTCTGATCTGCTGAGAAAAACTGCATCCATCAAGGTTGATCAACTCACAATGTTGCTGTTAAAGTATAAATACTTCTCTTGGTTTTGCTCCCCTCTCTCAGCATCAGATCCTGTATCCATGCATCTCTATAGAGTCCAACCATTGTTGGTTTCTTATAGAACAATAATATTCCTTAGTATTTATGTACCATAACTTGTTTAGCTATTCCCCAGTTGATGGGTATCCCCTCAATTTCTAATTCTTTGCCACTACAAAAAGAACTGCTATGAATATTTTGGAACACGTGGGACATTTCCTATTTTTTAATGATTTCTTCTGGATATAATATTTCTATTGGAATTGCTGGGTCAAAGGGTAGAACAGTTTTATTGTTCTTTGGGCAGGAAAGGATGACAAGAAAGGAAAATTGAGATTTTTGTGTTTTTCTCAGCAACTCAATCAATGCTTTTATTTTTTGGTACTTACTAAAGAATGGAAATATTGATGGGGAGATTAGTGATTTTTTGCCCTTAGCAAAAATGTCACTAATACTCATAAATAATCTTAGTTTTTGAAATGAAAACTAATATTATTATTCTAATCTACCATCCAGAGACTATCATTTAGCCCACTTTTAGCTACAGCTGGGACTTCCATTGTTCACTGACTGTCTGTCTGTCTAGAGAGCTGTAATACCACCTCTCAAAGGAGAGAATGTTATATTATTTTAGTTTTTAGACCAAGGTAGTTCACTGCTGTTTGCAAGGCTTATAGCTGAATTTCAGTTCATTGGCAACGAATTAAATTTTCCCTTAGAGACATATGCAGAGATTCATCTAGTCAGATGTGAATAGTATTCAGTTTGGCTCAGTCTTACTTCCCCACATTGAGACTATTCACACAATCAAAATGAAACACAGTAAAATAATATGTTCTAGAGCTGTTTATTACAAGTGCCTACATTTTGTCTGTATTAACTCATGTGAAGATTTTGAAAAAACCTGATCCCCTAACACCAATTCTACATTTCACTTTTAGCAGAATCTCTAAGAAATGGAAATAGTTTCTAATTTACAAGCCAGTATTCATGACTAAGCAGCTTTGAATTTATATTATTATATGAACAATGATAAATGTTTTAGAAAATTTTGTAATTGAATTAATTTTAATTTAATAACAATTCAGCTAGCACTATTTGCAAACCACTAGACATAGATACTTATCTAATAAATGAGGAATCACTTGACATTGGTCACATTCAACAATTGCTTTACTATCCAAATAGTCAAAAACTCCAGTTAATCAAAGAGTTTTATTGTGAAGTCATAAAAAAGGAATTAATTTTACTTGTAATTTTATTTAAGATTAGCAATTTTGAAATAGACAGAAAATTTAATCTATTCTTTACCTATTTTAATATATCTTAATTTCTCTGAATATTTGTCAGTTTTGACCACTTTATAGTATTTGATTTCTTTTCTTCTATGGGTTTTCTCATAGACCTCTTTTGTTTCTCTCACCTGTTGGGGTGATCTTTCTCAGTTTTCTGAAATCGATCATTATTACTGCTCTGGTTACCTTATATAGATATAATCGAGGACTTTTTCCTGTGAACTCTTCTCATCTCTGCCTGTACTGTTCTTTCTCATTGTCCTCATCAGTTTTGATTGATTCTATTATCAATTCAGATGACACCCAGATTTACATATTCATCCCTATTCTTTTTCCAGAACTATAGTTCCAGATCACCAACTGTTTATTATCTTATTTTGAATTATATTTCCTATTGGTATCTCAAACAACATAATCAAAACAAAATCTATTAGCTTTCCCCATAAAATCCTCCCTTCTTCCTAAATTTCATTTTTCTTTTGAAGGAGACAGCTTTCTTCCAGTCACTAAGGTCCCCAGATTTGAAATCATCCTTAAAAAATTCATATTCTTTTTCACCTTCGATAGTCAAGAAATTTCAAAATCCTGTTAATTTTTCCTCCAAGGCATATCTTATATCTCTCTCCCTTCTCCTGTCATATCCACCAATCATTCTAGTTCAGTTCATTTTCAGTTTAATTACTGCAATCAATTTTTTATTTGTCTCTATAACTTTCTTCTTTCTCTAACTCATCATCTACATAACTGGATATATTATGTGACTAAATCATAGATTTGACTATTAACCCCTCTTTTGAAGATATTCCCATTACTCCCTTCTACTTCTAGACCAGAATACAAAACCATTTGCTTTATTCATAATTTGCTTCTGGCTGGTCTTTCCAGGCTAACTGACCTTTTCTGGCCAAATATCTATTCCAGTCAAATTCTCTCCTACTTGCTGTTTCTTGTTATGCAGTACATTGTCCTGCCTTTGTACTTTTCTTTGACTGCCTTTAACTACAGAAATATATTTCCTCCTCATTTCTACCTGTTAGAAAACCTAATTTCATTAGAGAACCTCTCAGTTTCTACAACCTACAGTATGATTATTCTGACCCCTTCTAGGAGCTAGACTCATTAGCCAGGAAATGATTTTATATTTGTGCTGGATAATGTTTATATTTATTTATCTTGGTACATTTCTTCCATAAAATGGAGTTGCATCATTTTTTGTTACATCCCTAATTCTTGTCACAGTGTATATTCAATAAAAAACTGTTGATTGCATTATAAAGATAGTTTCTACTGGCTATTTTATGATCATAATTATGTGAGGGGGAAATAAAATATATTTTGAGATTTGCTCAGACCTTTTTTGGACATGATTTGTCTGCTTACATCACCACCTTTCTTATACAACCTAAATCACAGGTTATCATTCTCATAGATGATTTTTTCCCCCAAATGATATCACTTTTCCTTTCCTACTACATTTTTTCAGCTTCCAATATATCTCTATTTAAAGTTATTCTTTTTTTCTTATTTTGGGGAAATGAGATATTATTTCTGTACTTTGAACTTTTCTTCCCTTTAGTATACCTAACAAATATACTTCTATGTTAACTTTTTATTTACTTCACCTTTGTATCCAAATACATTAAGTTACTTGTCATTATGACTATCTGTAGGCAGCTTACTTACTACACAATATTTATGTTGAACAATATTGAAAAAATTTAAAAGGATATGGAGATTTTTCATAGTAATACTAAGCTCTGTTAAATTATTACTTAAATTTTATTTAAGACCCTCTACATGAATTCTTTGTACCAGATTTATTTAATTGTTACTTCTTCAGACCTAGTATAATTTTTATTTTTTAAATTTATTTATTTTGGGGGGAGCCAAGATGGTGGTGTTAAGGCAGAATTTCCCAGGAACTCCTTCCCCAAAAAACTTCAAAAGCAGACAAAGTATTACTCTAGCCAAAGTTTAGAGGGGCAGAGCCCACAGAAAGACTGAATGATACATTTTTACCAGTCCAAGATAACTTAGAAACTCTGCTTGGAAAGGTGTGTGTCACCAGGACTGGGAGTTGGAAGAATGCCCCTGGTCTCAGCACAGCCCAGCCCAGCCTTTCCAGGGATCACTGGATCACAACAGAAAAATAAGAATCTGACCATAGAAAATAGAATCTGACCATTGAAGAACAAAACACATACTCAGATGATGACAAAATAGAAGCTTCCATATTGGAAAAACCTCCAAGAGAAATAGAAAATGGGATCAGACCATGGATGAATTCAAAAAAGACTTTGAAAAGCAATTAAGAGAGGTGGAGGAAAAATTGGGAGAAGAAATAAGAATGATGCAGAAAAAAATCATGAAAACCAAATCAGCAGTTTGGTGAAAGAAATACAAAACAATACTTATATCTCATTGGAAAAACAACTGAACTCGAAAAGAGATCCAGAATAAATAATTTAAAAATTATTGGCTTACCTGAAAGTCATGACCAGGAAAAGAGCCTAGATTTCATTTTTCAAGTAATAGTAATAATAATAATAATACATCAAAATTTCCCTGAGATCCTAGAAGCAGAAGGTAAAATAGAAATTGAGGGAATTCACCAATCACCTCCTGAACTAGGTCCCTAAAAAATCTTCCAGGAATATTATAACCAAATTCCAAAACTTCCAAGTCAAAGAGAAAATTCTAAAAGCTGCCAGAAACAAACAATTCAACTACTGAGGTTCCATAATCAGGATTATATAGGGTCTGTCAGCATCTACATTAAGGGCTCGTAGGGATTGGAATATGATATTCTGGAAAGCAAAAGATCTTGGTTTACAATCCAGAATCAACAACCCAGCAAAAATGAACATCCTCTTTCAGGGGAAAATATGGACTTTCAATGAAACAGGGGACTTTCAAACTTTCCTATTGAAACAACCAGAGCTGAACAAGAAGTTTGATCTTCAAGGACAGAACTCAGGTGAACCATAGAGGAAGTAGAGGAGAACGTCTAACTATGAGGAACTTAATGATATTGAACTGTTTGTATTCCTGCATGGGAAGAAGATGTTGGTAATTCATATGAACTTTCTCATTTATAGGAACAGTTAGAAGGGGCATATATATATATATATATATATATATATATGTATATATATATATATATATATATATATATATATATATATATATATATATATATATAGCACAGGAAGGAGCTGAATGTAATGGTATAATATAGTAAAAAGATGAAGGTAATGGGTGATAAAGAAAAGTACTGGGATTAAGGGAAAGGAGAGGAAGGAGCTAAGAAATCTCACACAAGAGTCAAGAAAAAGTTTTTTCAGTGGAGTGGAATGGGGAAAGGCAAGGGGGAGTGAGCCTTCTCATCAGAAATGGCTCAGAGAGGAAATAACATACACACTAAACAGGGTATAGAAACTTATCTTACCCTAGAGAAAAATGAAAAGAAAGGGATAGGATAGGATAAGGAGGAATGGGGGAAGGGAGGGGGAATATGTAATAGAAGAGAGGGAAGATTGTGGGAGAGGGTGCTCAGTTTTGGACAGGGCCATGGTGAAAGGAGAGAGAGAATAGAATAAATGAGTGCTGAGGAATACAGCTAGTAATACAGGAATACAGAGGGAAATACAGCTAGTAATAGCAACTGTGGGAAAAATATTGAAGCAACTTCTCTGGTGGATTTATGATAAACAAGGCAACTTACCCCAGAAACAGAGCCATTTGAATCTGAACAGAGGCTGAAGTACATTTTTTTTCTCTTTCTCACTATTCTTGAAGTTTCTCATCTTCTTGGGGGGAGAGGGGTTTATGTTTACTCTTAGAACAAAATTATTGTAATAATATAAAATAAATAAACCAAAATCATGCTTAAAAGATAAAAAATAGATTTATTTATTTTTGAATTTTACAATTTTTCTCAAAAACTTGCTTCCTTCCCCCATCCCCCACAGAAGGCAGGTTGTTAGTCTTGAAATTTTTTCCATTGATCTAAATTGAAAGTGTTGAGAGAAAAATCATATCCTTAGGAAAAAATAGAATAAAACATAACAGAGTACAAAATCACATAATAAGATAACTTTTTAAAAATATTAAAGGTAAGAGTCTTTGGTCTTTGTTCACTCCACAATTCTTTCACTGGATTCAGATTGTATTCTCCATCACAGATACCCCCAAATTGTCTCTGATTGTTGCACTCATGAAATGAGCAAGTCCATTAAGTTTTATCATCAACCCCATGTTTATGGTGTACAGTGTTCTTCTGGTTCTGCTCATCTAGCTCAGCTTCATTTCTTTCAGATCCCGCCAGGCTTCTCTGAATTCCCATCCCTCCTAGTTTCTCATAGACCAATACTGTTTCATAACATACTTCTTGTTTGTTTTTTAAATTATTTCCACCAATATTCATGAGGGAAATAGGTTTATAATTTTTTCTTTTTTTGAATCTTTCTAGTTAAATTATCAGCACCACATAGAAAGATTTTCACAGAACTTCATTTATTTGTAAAAATAATTTATGTAGAATTAAGATTAATAGTTATTTAAATGCTTGGTAGCATTCACTTGTATATTCATGTAGTCCTGAAAATTCTAACTTTATTTCTTTAAATTTCCCCTTGACTACTATCAATTCAATTGCAATAACCTTGCAATGCTACATATTAAACTTTCCAACTTTATTAGACTTCCATGCCTGATTTGGCCTGGTTGCAGTCACTGTAATTTCTTCATGCAAAAATTTTAAGTAAAATATTAGCAAGTAGATTATAAGTTATCATTAAAATGATATAATGTGAATGGGTAGAATTTATTCTAGAAATGCAGAGTTGGTTTGATATTAGGAAAACTCTTAAAGTAATCAATCATATCAATAATAAACTAATAGAAATCTATTTCAGTTGATGGAATATATATGTTAAAATACAGCAGTTTTTTTCTATGTTTTTAATAGATATGGGTCAACTAGTTGGCACAGTGCATAGAGTACTGAACCTGGAGTCAGGAGGACCTAAGTTCAAATGTGGCCTGAGACACTTAATAATTGCCTAGCTTTGTGAATGACCTTAGGCAAGTCATGTAATCACATTGCCTTAAATTAAAAAAACAAAACAAAACTAGATACTACAGGAATAAATGGAGCCTTCCATAAAATGATAATTAGTATAAATTAAATCAATCAACAAGTATTATATGCAATGGAGATAAGCTCAAACCCTTCCAATAAGATCAGGAGTATAAACAAGATGGCCTTTATCACCAATATTATTCAATATTGTATTAGAAATGTTGGATTTTCCAATAAGAGAAGAAAAAGAAATTGAAGAAATTAGAATAAGCAATGAGAAAACAAAACTCTCACTCCTTGCAAATAATATTATAGAATACTTGGAGAATCCTAGAAAATCCTGACTAAAATACAACTTTAAAACAATTAAAAACTTTAGCAAGTTACAGGATACAAGATAAACTCATATAAATTATCAACATATTAATAAAGCATGGCATTAAGAGACAGAAAGAAGTGGATTAAAAACCAGAATCCTACAATACGTTGTTTACACGAAGCATATTTGAAGCCGAGATACACAGAGGGTAAAGGTTAAAAGCTGGAGCAAAATATATTGCACTTCAGCAGAAATTTAAAAAATCAGAAGTAACAATTCTCATCTCAGACAAAGAAACTAAAAACCAGTCTCATTAAAAGGGATAAGGAAGGAAACAAATCTTCTTTAAAGGCACCATAGGCAATGAATTAATATCATTATTAAACATATATACACTAAGTACTATAGTATCTAAATTCTTAGCAGAGAATCTAAATTAGTTAAAAGGAAACAATGACAGCAAATCTATAAAAATGTGGGGGCCTCAACCTCCCTCTCTCATAATTAGACAAATTTAACTACAAAATAAACTAGAAGACAGTTAAGAAAGTGAATAGAATTTTAGAAAGATATAATAAACCTCTTGAGAACATTGAATAAGGATATAACTTTTTCTCTGTAGTACATGATACCTCTTTAAAATTGACAGTGTATTAGGGCATACAAACCTTTCAAGCAAATGCAGAAAAGCAGAAATATTAAATGCATCCTCTTTAGATCATGATGCAATAAAAATTACATGTAATAAAGGCACATGGAAAGATAGATTAAAATTAATTGGAAATTAAATGATCTAATTTTAAAGAATGAGTGGATCAAATAGCCAAATCATAAAAAGAATCAACAATTTGATCCAAGACAATGACAACTATGTGGCATCATGCCAAAATTTATGGAAAGAAGACAAAGCAATTTATAGGTGAAATTTTTTATCTCGCATTGCTTATACGAATAAAATAGAAAAAGTAGATCAATAAATTAGGCAAGCTATTAAAAAGGCTAGAAAAAGAAAAAATTAAAAATCCCCAATTAAATGAGAAATTCTGAAAATCAAAGGCGAAATTAATAAAACTAAAAGAAAGCCATTGAAGAAATAAATAAAAGTGACATGATTGAAAAAAAGAAAACCTTAAAATCTGATTAATTTGATTCAAAGAAGAAAAGCAAACTATCAGTTTAAAAGTGAAATAAAGGTGAATTCACTAGCAATAAGAAGAAAATTTATGTGATAATTCAGAGATATTTTGCCCAAATGTATGCCAATTAAATTTGACACTCTAAGTGAAATAGGTGCATATTTCCAAAAATATAAGCTACCCAGGTAACAGAGAGGAAATAAAATACTTTAAGAACTCCATTTCAGAAAAAGAAATTGAAGATACCACCAAAAATCTCCCTAAGAAAAAGTCCCCACACTCGGATGGATTTACAAGTGAATTCTACCAAGCATTTAAGGAACAATTAATCCTAATTACACACACACACACACACACACACATACATACTTAATTAAATATAGGAAAAGTAGTTCTGCCAAATTTCTTTAATGACACCAATATTGTGCTGATACATAAGCCAGGTTGAGCCCAAACAGATAAAGAACATAATAGATCAAAGAATATTGATAAAAAAAAATCTTAAATAAAATTTTACCAAAGAGATTTCAACAAATTATTACTTGGAAAACACTATGGCAAAATCCTAAATACAGACCCAGATCTCATACCCCATGCAAAAATAAAGACAAAATGGGTTCAGGATTTATCCATAAAAGGCAATATATTAAGAGCAATTAAACAATCAAGAGATAAGATATAAGCTGTCCGATCTAGAGAAATGAGAAATTTATATTAAAACAAGAAATAGAGAGGATTATAAATTGCAAAATATGCAATTTTGACTAAATGAAGTTGAAAAGGTTTTGCAATAATAAAACCAATGCAAAGAAGGCTGGGAAATAATTGTCACAGCTAGTGTTTCTGATAACAGACTCATTTGTAAAATATAGACAGAAATGAGTCATATTTACAAGATTATAACTCATTCCCCAACTGGTCAAAGGATACAATTAGACAGTTTTCAAATGAAGAAATTAAAGCTATATATAAAATCACATGAAAAATGCTCCAAATCATCATTGATTAGGGATATTCAAATTAAAATAGCTATGAGGTACTACTTGACATCTATCAGATTGTCAAAAATGACAGAAAGGGAACATGATCAACGTTGTTGAGGATATGGGAAAATAGGGACACTGATGCACTGTTAGTGTCATTATTAACAATCCAACCAATCTTAAGAACAATCTGGCATTATTCCCAAAGAACACTAAAACTAATCATACCCTTTCATCCAGCAATAGCAATATTAGGTATACATCCCAAAGAAATCATAAAAAAAACACTAAAAGTCTCACAAGTTGAAGAATATTTTAAACAGTTCTCTTTGTAGTGGTAAAGAAGTGGTAAATCAATTGGGGAATGGCTGAAGAAGTTGTATGTGATTGCTATGCAGTATTATTTTTCTATAAGAAATCATGAGTGGTCAGACTTCAGAAAAGAATTATATGAACTAATGGAGAATGAAGTAAGAAGAACTAAGAGAACATTGTACACATTAACGCATTGTGAGATAATCAACTATGATGGATGCAGTTCCTTTCAACTGTTCAGAGATCAAGAACAACCCTGAGAGAGTTGCTATGGACAATGCTATCCACATTCAGAGGGGGAAAAACTATGGAGTCTGAATGCATACTATGTTCATTTTTTCAAAATTTCTTGTTTGTTTTTCCTTCCTTTGACATGTATTTTTCCCCTTAATTCTAATTCCTCTTTCTCAACAAGGATAATTTGAAGATATGTTAAACATAAATGTTTACATGTACAACTTTTACCAGACTGTTCATTTCCATGTAAAGGGGGAAAGGAAGGGAGGGTCATAAAAAATTGTAAAGCTCAAAGATTTGCAAATGGATAATTGTTGAAAAACTATCATTGCATGTAATTGGAAAAATAAAATAAGATATCAGTTAAAAAAAGAAAAAAAATTATAGAAATAGAAATTACATTTAAAGTAATTCTAGATAACATAAAATACTTGGGAATCTACTTGCCAAAGCAAACTCAGAATCTATAATAAAATATAGCACTTTTCACTCAAAGAAAATCAGATATACATAATTGGACAAATGCCAATTCCCCATAGGTTGGCAGAGTTAATATTAAAAAAAATGACAATTTCACCTAAATAAAATTCTTCACTGCCATAACAATCAAAACAAAAAAAATATTTTATTGAGCTTGAAAAAAATAGAAACAAGATTCCATGGAAGAACAGAAGGTCAAGAATATCCAGAAAATTAATGAAGATACAATGGAAAGAAAAAGTGGTCTGGTCATACCAGATCAAAAATTACATTATAAGGCATCAGTCATAAAAACTCTTTGTTACAGTCTGGCAAATAGAGTGGTGGATAAGTGGAATAGATTAAGTACAAAAGAAAAAAAATAACAAATGACTATATTAATTTACTGTTTAATAAACTCAAAGATTCTATTGTCTGTCATAAGATTTCACTATTTGATAAAAACAACTTGGAAAATAGGAAAAAAAGTATGGTAGAAAATAAGCATGGATCTGTATCTCAAACCCTTTACCATGCATAATAAGGCTGAAATGGGCACATGATTTATACATAGAAGTGGATACCATAAACCATTTAGGAGAACAAGTAAAAGTTTGTCTGTCAGATCTATGTGAAAAGGGAGGCATTTATGACCAAACAAGAAATAGAGAACATTATAAAATGCAAAATAAATAATTTTGATTACATTAAATTGAAAAGTTTTTGCACAAATAAAACCAATGAAACCAAGGATAAAAGAAGTGCAGAAAGCTGGGGGAAAATTTTATAACTATAATTTCCTTTAAAGCACTCATTTCTAAAATATATGGAGAATGACTTCCAGGATGGAGCCAAGATGGATGCATAAAGCTAACATGGTCCCGGGCCCTTTCCTTACCAAAGATAAATGAAGCCACTACTCTGACAATCACACTATATATCCCATTAAGAAAAAGAGAAAATTCAAAGAAGTTTTCAGCTGTAAACATTATGGAGGATCTTCTCTGAAGGTCTTTCTCTTTGGGGGAGAAGAGGAAGTAAATTCCAAGAGGTAGGAGAACAGGGAAAGCCAGCAGGCTTAGCCACAGTGCAATTCAGTCTAGACAGTTTAACAACAGCAGGGGCCCTTGTAGCTAGGTAGCAAATCAGCAGGGAGGATCCCAACCCTAAATGAAGTCTGAACCCTGAAAACACTAGGGTAAAAGATAGGATTCTGTTGGGAACAATCCTTTCTTAAGTCAGAACATGGACATAAAGAGTGGGGGGGGGGGAGTTCTGCAAAGGCAAGGTCCGGACAGTGTAGGCAACATCTTGGACAATAATGATGCAAGGATCAGACCATCCCTAGCAAAATAAAAGCTTGGATCTACACTCCATATACCTGGAACAGTACTAAAACAGCAAAGATTATCAAAAAAGTTAAAACAGGATTCACTATAGAAAATTACTTTACAGACAAAGTTGACAGTAATGCCATGTCTGAAGAAGAATGCAATAAAAAATCACTCACAGAGGAAGTGTCAAAACAGTCTATAAATACAAAAGCTCAGCAAAGAGCTTAAAAAGTAATTTAAAAAATAAAGAAGAGATGAAGAAGAAAAATGGGGGGAAAAAATGAAAGTCATGCAGGAAAATTGTGACAAGTTGACCAAAGAAATCAACTCCATTAAAAGTAAAAAATAGCCAACTGTAAAAGGAAACACTGAAGCTAAATGAAGAAAATAAAATCCTAAAAATTAGAATTGAACAATTAGAAACCCCTTGAATTTACAAGACCACAAGTTTCCATCAAACAAAATGAAAAAGCTGAAAAAATTGAAGAAAATGCAAAGTACCTTTTAGGGACAACAAATGACCTGGAAAACAAATTCAGGAGAGATAATCTATGAATCACCAGGCTATCAGAAAGTCTGGACCAACAAAAGAACTTGGAAAACACCATTCAGGGAATTATAAGGGAAAAAAGCCCAAATCTAGTAGAACAAGACAACAATATAAGCATTGAAAGAATCCACAGAACTCCTCTAGAAAGAGATCCCAGGATAAAATTCCAAGGGAAGTAATAGCCAAATTCCAGAACTCTCAAATAAAGGAGAGAATATTGCAAGAAGCAGAATGAAAATAATTCAAATACAAAGGGAACACAATCAAATTAACACAGGACCTATCACTCTCAACACTGAAGGTTTGGAAGAACTGGAATAACATATTTTGAAGAACTCCTTGGGATTACAACCCAGAATGTACTACCCTGCAAAATTGAGCATATACTGTCAGGGGAAAAGGATGCTCAATGAAAAAGAGGGCTTCTAGAATTTCCTCACACAAAGACCAGAACTGAACAGAGAATTCACCCACCAAATACACAACTGAAGAGTTGCATAAAGAAAAGGGGACAAAGACAAAACTGTTTTGAATAAATGTTGGTCAACTATCAAATTGTTTAGAAATCTAAAAGGTAAGATATAACAATTCTAATTCTTTAGAACTTTTCTCCTCTAAGGAAAATTAAAGGGTAGAATATAAATGAGGAGAATGGACCTAAAGGATATGGGTGTAATTGGATCTTGTCTCTCAATTGAAGAGGTCTAAGATGACATAACTATGTTTGAGACAAAAAGCACTGAAAAAAATAACAGGGGTGCTAACTTGAGAGTTACATTACACTTTGACTCATTTTAATCACAAGGTGTTAAGCACCTTGTCTAATGAGGGCATCATAAACTATGAAGACCTGAGTCATTGTCTCTGTTACTTACAATCATTTGAAAAGTTCTCATGCGAGACTTCCAGAGCCTCCCAGTACTTAGAGATCTTCCAGATTCCTTCAGTTAATTAGATCAGGGTTTGTATTAACCTGTGCTTCATTTAACCAGGAGTTAATTACCTTGGGGTGGGCAGAGTAAAAGTGGGAGAGACAATAAATGTAGCTTCACTTAATAACGTTTTAAGTATCATGGGTGGAGAGGGGGGTGGTAAAATGTGAAAGAAAATAGTCTTGGGGGCAGGGGCACAAATAGTTCAAGAAATGATATGGCTTTGGATGATACTTTGGTTCACAAGGAGGCTTGTGTGTACTTGAAAGATACTTGAAAATGGGGTAAGGTATAAAATGATTATAATTATAATTTGAATCAATGTTGCTTATCAATCAAGTAAGCAATCTGTGATGATATCTTAATATCAATAGAAGTTTATCAAGAAATCAAATAATTGAACTGTGATAGATGATATCTGATTAATAATATTAGAGTGATAAATAAGAACAAGGAAGAGGCACAAAGATTTATAATTTTAGAGGGAAAGAAGGGAGAATGTGAATGCTGAGTAAATACTATTCAATAGATTTAGTACAGTGAGGGAATAGGATACATTCCCATTTAGCTTTAACAATCTAATTTAATCTCCAGGGGAAGGGGAGACTTGGAAAGGGAAAGATAAGGGAAGAAAGAACTGATAAAAGGGAAGGGAAGGGAAGGGAAGGTGAAAATAAACTGAAAGTTAAATATTTAAAAGAAAAGTCAAAGGTAAAAGACAGCAAAATTTGGTGAGGAGGAATAAGAGAAAAGGAAAGAGAAAAATATAAATGGAGAAAGATAGCATGGAGGGAAATACAGAAATAGTCATCTTAACTGTAAATGGGAATGGGATGAACTGTACCATAAAATGGAAATGGATAGCAGAAGAGATTAAAAATCACAATTATAAAATATGTTGTTTACAATAAACACATTTAATGCAGAGAGATACACACAAGGTAAATCTAAAAGGCTAGAGCAAACTATATTATGCCTCAGTGGAAGTAAAAAAATGTGGAGTGGCAATCCTAGTCTCAGACAAAGTAAAAGCTTCTTGAATAAGAATTCACTAGTTGACAAAAATTGTTGGGAAAACTGGAAAATAGTATGGCAAAAACTAGGCATAGATCCACATCTCACATCCTCTACACTTTGGGTCAGTATCCCAAAGAGATCATAAAACCCACATGTACAAAATTTTTATAGGAGCACTTCTTATAGTGACAAAGAATTGGAAATTAAAGGAATCTCCATCAATTTGGGAATGGCTGAACACATTGTGTTCTATGAAGTTGATGGATTACCATTGTTCTATAAGAAATCATGAACCACCAGATTTCAGAAAAGTCTAGAAAGTCTTTCATGAAATGATATTAGGTGAAGGGCAGCAGAACCAGAAGAGCACTTTATAGATTAACAGCAACATTGGCTGTTGATCAATTATAATGGATTTGCTTTTCTCAGCAGCACAATAGTAAAAGACAATTCTAATGGACTTATAGTGGAAAATATTATCCATATTCAGAGAAGGTCATATGAAGTCTGAATGCAGACTGAACCATATTATTTTTAATTTTCAAAATTTATTTTAATATTCGGTTATTTTCTCTTATGGCATTTTTCTTTTTGTTTTGATTCTTCTTTGACAACATGATTAGAATGGTAATATGTTTAACATAGTCATGCATGTATAATTTATATTACATTACTCTCTATCTAGGGGAGGGTAAGGGTAAGGAGGGTGTGGAAAAATGTGGAACTCAAAAACCTTACCAAAAAAATGATTTTTGTAAACTATCTTTATAGGTAGTTGAAAAAATAATTAAAAATATTTGTGTCTGTGTGTCTGTGTGTGTGTGTGTGTGTGTGTGTGTGTGAGAGAGAGAGAGAGAGAGACAGAGAGAGACAGAGACAGAGACAGAGACACAAAGAGAAAAAATAGAGAAGTTAGAAAAGTTGCAAGGACATGCAACAGGGACTAAAAACGCTGCCAGCATGGGGAAAGACCATGGTTTGTATAAAGCAGCAGGGCAGGAGGGGGCTTGCTTGGAATGATGTAAGGGAGAAGTTAGGGTGATCCTTGAGAAGGTGATTCAGGTTCTTCAGTATTCACTCTCCTGGGGATGGAGGCAATCTTTGAAGATGCCAGCAAGATACACTGAAAACAAGTCCCCAGACTTCTTGGTAAGATAACTTTGAGTTTCTGTCATATAACTTTGAACAACTGGATGGAGATATGGACAGAATTTGGATAGTTTCTTAGAGATAACTTTCAACATTGGAATGGGGGTCAGCTTTGAGATAACTTTGAACAAACAGTTTTGAGGGAAATAAGTTAACTATGACATTTTTCATTTTCCTCTGCTATGTATTTTCTCTACTATAATATCATTCTAATTATCTTATAATTACACCTTGTTTATACTCAATGTTAATGCTTTATACAAAATTTAAAATAATTTCTTTTTATTAAAGATTTTATTTATTTTGAATTTTACAATTTTCCCCCTAACCTTACTTCCCTCCCCCCACCCTATACAGAAGGCAATTTGTCAGTCTTTACATTGTTTCCATGTTGTACATTGATCCAAATTGAGTGTGATGAGAGAGAAATCATATTTTTAAGGAAGAAACATAAAGTATAAGAAATAGTAAGATCAGACAATAAGATATCAGTTCCCCCCCCCCCAAATTAAAGGGAATAGTCCTTAAACTTTGTTCAAACTCCACGGCTCTTTATCTGGATACAGATGTTATTCACCATTGCAGATGACCCCAAATTATCCCTGATTGTTGCACTGATGGAATGAGCAAGTCCATCAAGGTTGATCATCGCCCCCACATTGCTGTTAGGATCACAAACAGGGCTGCTATGAATATTTTTATGCAAGTGTTATTTTTACCCTTTTTCATCATCTCTTCAGGGTATAGACCCAGTAGTGGTATTGCTGGATCAAAGGGTATGCACATTTTTGTTGTCATTTGGGCATAGTTCCAAATTTCTCTCTAGAAATGTTGGATGAGTTCACCAACAACAATGTAATAGTGTCCTAAATTTCCCACAACTCTTCCAACAATGATCATTATCCTTTCTGGTCATATTGGCCAGTCTGAGAGGTGTGAGGTAGTACCTCAGAGAATCTTTAATTTGCATTTCTCTAATAAGTAATGATTTAGAACAATTTTTCATATGACTATGGATTGCTTTGATCTCCTCATCTGTAAATTGCGTTGGCATATCCTTTGACCATTTGTCAATTGGGGAATGGCTTTTTTTTAAAAAAAATTAACTCATTTCTCTGTCTATTTTAGAATGAGTCCTTTGTTAAAAACATTATTTGTAAAGATTGTTTCCCAGTTTACTGCATTTCTTTTGATCTTGGTTACAGTGTTTTTTTTTCTGTGTAAAAGCTTAAAATAATTTCTTAATGTAATGTGAATATAACATAAGTTCAAATACTTGGAAAATCCTTGGCCTGTGATATCTTAATGGAAAATATGTTAAATCTACTTCCATATCTCAAATTTTCAATAAATATGGAAGATTGTAGACAGTTTCTGATAATAATAGCTAGAACTCAGTATGTTAAGAGTTACAATATATTTTTCAAATATGATTATAATTTGTCATCACAGATTTGGAATATAAATACTATTGTCATCTTCACTTTTCAAATTAGGAAAGTGAAGTAGAAAAAGGGTAGTGACTTGCTCAGGATCATAAAACAAATAAACATCTGCAGTCAAATTGGAATTCAGATTTTCCTGAAACTAAGACCACCACTAACTAATTTACTACTTGAAAACTGCTTATATTTGTGAAACAGAAAGTTAGAAAATACACTTTTTTTCATAAGATCAATCTGACTGATAATTTTAAGGTACTTTAATTCTCTTCTACTTTAAAAATGCCTCAATTGATGAATTTTTCTTTTCCTTCTCAGTTCTTCACTAGTTTTCTTTAACCTTTCAATTGCATTAATTATTAAGAATATATATATATATATATATAGTTAGTTAGTTAGTTAGTTAGTTAGTTAGTTAACAAGTATCTATGATAAAATATCTTTTAGTGAAATATAGATGCCTTTTTGTTTGCTTGGAATATTCCGGAACATACACAATTGTCACCATATTCTGTTATATTCCTTCATTTTAGACAACAATGGAAACAAGTATTTGTACCTAATTATTTACTATAGGGCCATACTTTGGTGTAACAACCCTTTTTCTCATGAAATTAAACCTTGCTGACTTTAAAGCTTGAAGCATAATCTCCTTAATTTTGTGTAGTTGTAATTCTTTTTTTTTTTTTTTTTTAGATTTTTCAAGGCAATGGGGTTAAGTGGCTTGCCCAAGGCCACATGGCTAGGTAATTATCAAGTGATCAAGTGTCTGAAGCTGGATTTGAACTCAGGTACTCCTGATCCTAAGGCCAGTGCTCTATCCACTCTGCCATCTAGCCACGCCCTGTAGTTGCATTTCTTAACTATTTTCATATCCTGGTTTGTAAGATCTTACAGATGAGCCCAGATGTCTGTCTGTAGGAATTTTTCTTTGGTTTTGTTTTTATTTTTATGTCCCTTGAACATTCTTTGGTCACAATCCACAGTAGCATAGAAAACACATAAGCTTAGGAGAATCCACAAAGTCACTTTATCAGTGATCTAAAACAGACAAATTCTTACAACTCACTTGCATTCATGCTAAATTGCTAGGGGCATAAGCCTTGGTACAGATTTCTCATAGCTGACAGCATAAAGAAATTTGCTCAGAGAATGGTAGTGAAAATAGTCACTTACATACCTGCAGGAATTAGCATTTTCCTTCCAGTACTTCATTCACTTCAACTGAAAGATGATTTATAAAATAGGAAGAATCGTTTGCATTACTACCTTATAAATAGGGCAACAATATAGGTCAAATTACCTGTCCACTTCATAACTTGCCCACATTACACAGAATATCATTGATACTGCGTAGTGTGTTATTGGGGGTGGGGGAGGAGCGGTGGGGTGGAGAATTTTTTCTAAAGTAGCAAAATCAAGAATAGAACAACAGAAAAGATTAGGTAAGGAATAGTTACAGTACTGAAGAAGATTTCCTTACTCATAAGATGCATTCCAAAGATGAATAATAGTTTTCTGGGTTGCAGAGTCACCTCATTGACTCGAAGTCCTTAGGTACATTTTGTGGAAGCTGCACCATTAGTCAAGTCTCTACCCAGCAAAGGAATACCTTTTTTTGATCAAATTTAAATATTTCTTGTGCTATTTTGAATAGATTATTTATTTGTAAGTGTCAAAGCACACAAACATTGGGCATGAAACATCAGGAATATATTTAGAATTTTGATTTACATGATTTTTACTATTCAAGTAAGAAAATACTAGGGTACTAATAAAGCCTAAGACTTTCATACAAATGTGCTTTCAATTTTCAACATTCAAAATCCTGCTACATCAGAAATTATTTGTGAAAACTGCTTTATAAAAGATGAAATATGACAATGTAAAATGAAATGAGAATATGAGATACAGTAAAAATGTTTTCTATTTTGTTAGATCCCTGCATTAGGTGTCAAAACAATACAAGAAGAGATTTTCAATAATGAACAATGTAAATCAAACATGATAAATTGTATTCTAAAGAAGGGTACTAAAAGCAATAGAAAATAGATTCCTCCTGCAAATGAAATACTGTGCATTTAAACAGTACAAAGCTGTCAACACAGTCCAACTTTAATGCCATTTCTGTAATTCTCCATATCATAACTGATGGATGGCATATAATATTTGACATGGCAAGAGTTTCACTGAGAATCCAATCTGCAAAACAAGAGCGCAGTGAAGGCTGAGATAAACTCAGTCTCAGAGCTAAAATTATTTCATGTCTCAAAGCAGCCAAAACCACAAAACTATTTGAGAGCTGATGGAGGCAATTAAGTCCATGCAGACACCAATCAAATTAAAGTAGAGTAAAACTTCACTAATTGGACAGAAAGGGCGGGGGTTGGAAGAACAGGCCAGCCTGAATTGGGTAAAAATTAAAATTAGAGGATGCTTGAAAAGAAATACAGTTTTATAATTTTCAAGTGAAAATTGAACTTATATAAACTAAAGAAATTTTCCCTCATTGAAGCCATTAGGTCTTTATGAATTGTTTATAGCATGATGTGTGTTTCTTAATTAATGAAGAGGAATTAAAAGCACCTAATATCTTTACATTTACTTATCTTAATGTGGTTGGGGATATAGAATACATTTAATCCACTATCATTTTACAGGTAGAAAAACTGAAGCTCAGAGAAGATGAAGTCATTTGTTCAGTTTTACATATTTAATATGTGGTAGATACAGGAAGCCCAACTTTTCTGCTCCAGTTTTCTTAGATAATGCAATGATAGATATCAGCCTCTCCCTAGAGTTTCCCTGAATTCTAAATGCGTGAGAACCACTTTAATGTAGTGTTAGTACATATAAAATAAAACAGGAATTGTAGTATAAGCTTAACTGCCATTTAGCTGGCACTTGCTCAGCGGACTGTTTGGTCCTCATAATTCAATTAGGAGCCAGTAGAAGTGGCTTTTCATCTGGGAAAATAATCATACAGTGGAGCATAAAGTCCCAAGATAAAGTCATGATATTTCATTTCAATATTTGCATTTTAATACTGACATGATAACTCTGCCTCATTTTAATGAGATGCCATTACATTAAAGGAAAGCTATAGCTCAACATTAGTATGTGGTGTCAAGAGATTATGCCACTATTATTCTCTTTATCCTCATTATTTATTTCAAATATATATTTTTCTTTTTATTCCTCTACTCTCCAGGTTGGAATTTTAAAGTTAAAGATGTTTTAGTCCCATTCTTCTACCTTTAAAATTTGAATTAAGTAGTTATCTTAGATACTATTTTCTGAGGCCCATGTCTATCTATGAAAGAATGTGAATAGTGTGAATAAACATGCAGAACACAGAACTTAGAATCAAAAACATCTAGCTTTAAACAACTCTTTAGATACTTACTAGTCTAGTAATGCCAGATAATTCTTTTAAAAACTCTCTGAGTTTCAATTCTTCATCAAAAAAAATAGGAACAATAATGTCACATCTCATAGGATTGTGTTGAGGATATAATGACATGATGCATGTAAAGTACTTCATTTACCTAAGAAATTATAAAAATTCCTTGCATTATTATTAATAAAATTATTATTTGATTATTCATAAGAATCATTGTGACTTTAATAATCACATAAGGTCTACCTCAGAAAATTTCTGATTGAATTTATAGTTTCCCCTAAGGAATAATCATTGTTAACTTTGAGAGCATTTGTAACATCTTTACAGCAAAAATAAAAATAGCAATAATCACCTTTAGTTGATGGGAAACCAGTAGATTTCTGTCTCTGTTCTATGGAGAGATGATAAAGTAGAGTTGTAGAAAGAGGCATGTATTTTCTGACCATCATGTATTAATTCCTTTTTCTCTACTACAATTTTCTGTTATAAGGAAAAATTCTAATGGCATTGAGAGTTAAGAAGGGAATGTTAGTTTAAGACAAACACAAAATATTTATTTGAAAGTAATTAAAACAAATAAACACTGTCTTGTAATATTATTATAAGGTGCAATCTTGCCTCTCAGATTATTAGATGAACAATGCATGAACATACCTCTATGTATACATGTGTGTTTATATGTATGCACATACTTAAATATATGAGGCAGCTAATATTTTTACGAGTTCAAATCAAGTCTCAGACACATACTAGCTGTCACTTTACCCTGTTTGCCTAATTTTCCTCACCTGTAAAATAGCTGGAGAAGAAAATGGCTTAGCAGCTTTATTATCTTCGCAGAGAAAACCTCATATGCGGTCACCAAGACTTGGACACCACTGAACAACAACAACATTCATGCTAAACATACTGAACAATTAAAGGCATACACATGTGAATGCATATGTGTATATGCACACAAACATCTATTTTAATGAAACTACTTTGTTTAAACTTTATTTTTAATTTATACAGGCAACAAAAGAGAAAACTATTTAGATACTCAAGGACAAGTTATCAAACTGCCAATAATATTTGTTTTTTTCAATCACATAGATCCTTCTATAATAATCTTTAAAAGAGGAAATAATAGTAATAAAGTGTAGATGCTCTATTTGCCCTAAGATATGAATAGAAATATAAGATCTTTCTTCTTTTTGTTTTTTGGGGTTTTTTTTGCAAGGCAAATGGGGTTAAGTGGCTTGCCCAAGGCCACACAGCTAGGTAATTATTAGGTAAGTATCTGAGGCCTGATTTGAACTGAGGTACTCCTGACTCCAGGGCCAGTGTTCTATCCCCTGAGTCACTGAGCTGCCCTGATCACTTTAAGACTAATATGGAAATATCTCTAGCATGACTGTACATGTATCACTTATATCAGATTAGTTTCTGTCATGGTGGAAGTAAGGGAAAGAGGGAGAAAAATATGAAACTCAAAATGTAACAAAAATGAATATGGAAAGATATCTTTATATGCAATTGGACAAAATAAAATTAAAATTAATAATGCTTTGAAATGAAGAAAACAATATGTTCAGTATTATCATTATTTTCAACAACAGTTATAGATTGCAAATGAAGTAAAATATACTCACATTAATTTACTTAGACTCATTCTGCCATTTGTGAAAATTCTGGGTATAAAACAAATAGTTAAATTGTATGCCTTTGTATGCTTACTTCATGTATTCTAAAAATTATTATTATAGAAACACTGTTTTGTAGCTTCCCTAGGAAAAGTTACTACCATCCCTGATAAAGTTCTCCTCCCTATCAGACCTTAGATTGATTACAAATATCTTGGGTATCCTGTGTCTTACAAGCTAGATAGGATACTTGACCCCGCAACCAGTCGTATCCTACAACAACAGGGAGGTAGAGGCTAGAGCCCAAAAAAGAATAACAAGATAGCAGACTATTACCTAAAATGCATATTTGTTATCCCCAAAGGAGCTAATTATTCTACACCTGTGTGGATACACCCATCCCTTCCAGCATGTATACCATACCTTATTTTTTTATATCAGTCACAACATATCTATAGGAACTGGGAGAAAATATCATTAGTACTAAAATTTATTAAATTGGAGAGAATCTTGCATTTCTTTTTTTTTAAAATGAGTTTTTAATAATTGGATATATTAATATATTATATATTGCATTATATATATTATATATTATCTTTAATTATTAGCCTTGCATTAAGAATTTGCTAAGAAATAATACAGAACAAAAATTAAATAAGTGCAAACATATTAGCAAATGAAATGGTGGGAGAGAAATGAAAAACTTAAAAGAATTTTAGTGTAACCATCTCATTTTAAAAATGAGAATGTTTTTATTTAAGGTCTAAAGATTGAGAGGAAGGAAATTTCTTTCTTTAGGTCACAATATTAGTTAAAAAGTGATTAATGTATAGTTCACAAATAGCAGTATAGTCAGGTTTAGAATTCAAGTTGCCTTGTTTTCAGTCCTATTCTTTTCCCTTGATCACAATGTATTTTATCAACATTTATCTCAGCGTTTACTACCCAGGCCTACCAAGAACTCATTTTAACTCTTTTTTTTTTAAATTTAGTATGGAGAATGATTTAGTCCAGGGGTTTTTAACTTTAATATTTATTTGCCACAGACCCTTTAGGCAGTATAGTCTAGTGCTCCCTAAGGATCTCTTCTCAGGAAAATATTCTTTAAATATATAAATAAAAGTCATGAGATTATTATATTATCTATGAATACACAAACATACAATTCAGAAGCATTTTTATTTTCACAAATATTGATTTTTGTATGTATTTGTATAAATATTCATTCAAATTCATACTTATATGTTTACCATCTCTAGATATATACATTCTCAAACTAGTTCATGGATACAGAAGATAAGAGTAATAGCTGACATTTAGATGATCCTGATGTAATCTTGGTAGGCAGGTTCTATTACTGTAATCCTTTCATAGGGGAGGAAACTGAGGCAACCTGAAGTTAAATGACATTTTCAGCTAGTAATTATCAGAGACTGGATTTAAAATCAGGATTTCTTAACTCCAGACCCCAGGTTCTATCGATTACACCACTTAATTTCCTATATGTTGTAAATATATATGTTATATAGAACATATGAACATTTGATTGATATTGTTTCCCTCTGAAAGTGTTTTGGTCAGCTTGATTCACAATTGGAATATAAGGAAATAGAAAAAAAAGTGAGAACATGGGAAGACCAGGGAACTAAAGGAAAGAAAAAGATATTGCTCAATAGCTAACATTTCAAAACAGGAGAACCTACTAGAAATGGTGATCCTGAAGAAAAGTTTGCATGCATCACATGCTGATTCCAATGATTTAATTATTTTATCATAGGAAGAGAATCAGATAAAATCACCATTCAAAGGAGGCTTAACAGTCAATAGTAGCATTCTTTCTACTCTGTCTGATTCATATTGTTCCAAAAACTTAAGCCTTGCAAGTTTAGTTGTTATCAATGTCTTTTTGTCTAAAGCTTGTTCTACTTGAAATGTCTTTATCCCACATGTTCCAAAATATTCACAGCCCTCTTTGTAGTGGCAAAGAATTGGAAATTGAGGGGATGCCAATCAAATGCAGAATAGCTAAATAAGTTATGATACGCGAATACTATGGAATATTATTGTCCTATAAGAAACCATAAATAGTATGGAGTGACTTATGGGATCTGATGCTGAGTGAAGGGAGTAGAACCAAGAGAACAATGTACACATTAACAACAACATTGTGAGATATTGAACCCTGATGGATGCAGTTGCTCTCAGTATTTCAGAGAGCTAGGACTATTAGACCAGCTATGTACAATGCTATACCCATCCAGAGCAAGAAAAGCAAAACAAAAAAAAAAATCCTTTAGAATCTAATGAATACTACTTTCACCTTTTTTTAAAAATTTAATTATTTAAGGCAATGGGTTTAAGTGACTTGCCCAAGGTCCCACAGCCAGGCAATAATTTAGTGTGTCAGGCTAGATTTGAACTCAGGTCCTCCTGACTCCATGGCCAGCAAGCGCTCTATCTACTGCACCATCTAGCTGTCCCCAACATTTGCTTTTTTAAAAATTATCTCATGTATTTATTTCCCTTAATCCTAATTTCTCATACTGAAAATGACTAACCTGTAAACACGATTAACAAAAATGTATAAATACAATATTGACCTGACTGTTTGCAGATGAGGGGAGGGAGATGGAAAGGGAGGGTAGAAGGAAATTTTGTAACTTAGAAATATACATAGGTATATGAATGAATTAAAAAAAAAAACTTTCATAACATATTTGGAAAAGTAAAACATAAAAAATAAGAAAATAGAAAAAAGAAGTCTTGACTTTAGAAGAAATGTAATGTCTAATGAAGTATTATAATCTTTCTTGCATGTTCTTAGCAATTGAATAGATAAATAAAATAAAACATAAAAGTTCCCTTAGAATACCTTCATTAATACAAACAAAAAAGCAATACTCTAAAATGTACAACGAAGAAGACTATAATTCCAATAAAAATTATATTATTTTGTGAATCATGAACTTATCAATTTTCAAAAGTCAGTAAATTTTAAACATATTTCTGTAACAAGTGGCTGGAAATTACCTTATTTCAAAAAAGTCTTCTTTTGGTCACATCAGAAAGTATAAATTTCATTTATGTATCTAATCAGTTCAATTAATATTTGGAAAGGGTGCTTAGAGATGACTGTCAGTTGTAAAACAGAGGCCTCACACTTCCCTCCTCCCATCTCCTCCTCTGCTCCCCATCTTTTCCTGAGTTCCTGCTACCTCTTTTGCATTTGTTCTACTTCATCCTACTTTGGAAGTTGTACCCTTGTTTGATTGGACAAACCAAAGGTATCGTTTCAAATTATACTTCCCTGTAGGAAAAGTGCCCATAAGTGGGCCCTTCCTCAAGGCCTAAACTTCTGGTATTGTTTGCTCCTAATTAGGAAAAAAACTTTGAAAGTTAGCCTGTTTGTTCCAAAAAGGTAAAGCTGCCATTGAGGACCTCTCTTATTTTGGGTGTAATCTTTTACACCATGAACAGTAGATGGGATAATGATGTGGATGCAAATCTGTAAGTGAATGTGTTTGCTATGTGGGTTGTTGAAGAGGGGTTGTATGTTCAGGCCAAGTACTCAATACATATTTGTTGTATTCTGGGCAAGTCCATATCAATGAAAAAATATGCTTTTTTATCCTAGATTTATAGAGTTAGAATTGAAAGGGAACCTGGAAGTAATCAATTGTGGCACAGTGGATAGGGCACCAGTCCTGGAGTCAGTAGTACCTGAGTTCAAATCTGACCTCAGACACTTAATAATTACCTACCTGTGTGGCCTTGGGCCACTTAACCCCATTGCCTTGAAAAAAAAAATACTAAAAAAATTATGCTTTTTATAATTTTAGTCTTTTTTTTGCAAGGAAATGGGATTAAGTGACTTGCCAAAGCTCACACAACTAGGTAAATACTAAGTGTTTGAGGTGAGATTTGAACTCAGGTCCTCCTGACTCCAGAACCTGTGCTCTATCCACTGTGCCACCTAGCTGCTCTAGCATCATACTTTTATAGGTGAGAAACTTAATATACAAGGAGATTCAGTAAATTATTTCATGCATATAGTTTGGGAAAGCTAAGAAAGGACGACTTACAGTTCTCCTTAGAAAAATAAAATAGACTGTGGGGGGTAGAGGGGAGAGAAGTGAGATTAGGGGGGAAATTTAAAAATCCTAAATAAATAAATAAATAAAGTTTAGAAAAAAAGAAAAATAAGATAGATTTTATTTTAAATTCTATAAAATAGTATTTATCTATTTAAATAATTTATTTAAATTTTATAAAATAGAATTTATTTCAGATTTGTTTTTATTGCACAAAGGGGAAAAACCATCATATTATAGGTCATTTTATATTTTAGAAGAGAAGCATAATTGAAACATATATCATTATCAATTATATTAGACAATAAAGAAAAAAACTAAAATTCTATTTAGAATCTAAACAAGTGAAATTAAAGCTGTGGATATTAGAGATTCATGTGTAAAAAAATATCTCTAATATCCACAGCTTTAATATATGTGTGAAAAAAAGGAGGTAGGATAGTATAACAGTGAGACAGGTGATATAATTCATACAACATAATGTGTTAGTTACAACTCACAGTTTAAATCTGTAATTAAATCAGTAAATATATAATGATTATTCTATGTATATTTTTATCATGATTATGCTTTTAATGTTAAATAATAGATCCCTGGAACCTTCCACTGGAGAACACTTACTATATTGTTGACATTGAATCATTAATAGTGCGATTTCGAGTTTGTCCATTAAACCAGTTCCCACTGCATCTAATTATGTCAGATCCTTATATCTATCTTATTAAATCTTCCTAATTTCCTAGAAAGTTTTCTTTATAGCATTCCCTTGTTCTATTAGCTTAGTAGCCCTAGCAAAAGAAAATTGTTCCAGTATGATTTATTTTTGATGCAACCATTTTTGCTCTTCATCAGAATGCTTTTCAAACATATCAATTAACCATTCCTTTAAAGAATTAATCTAGAGTTTTTCCAAGTGCTGAATAGTCATGCAAATCTTTTTGAAGATATGAACAAAGAAAAGAAGGTTTTCCCAAGTGATATGCCACAAAAGGATCAATAAAAAATGACTGAAATATAAAGAATTCAAGATTTCATTAGGATTTTTTGATTGTATTCTGTTCTAAAATATATGATTTGAAAGAAAACAACTTAAAATGAGCTCTTCCAACAAGTTAACTCCCATGCACGTGTCAAAGTCATACAAGATATATAAAAGATGTGGCAAAAGAGACATTTTTGACATTCTTGTAATTATCAATATTAATCAAAGCAAAAAACAAAAACAGTGCATCACAATTGCCAAAGTTCTTTTGCCCTTGTCATGTGATGCAGGGAATTATGGCAATAAAGGAATATAGTAGAAAGAAACACATTTTTATGATATTTTTTCATATTTTTCCTATTACATGTTATGAAAGTTTTTCAACATTCATCCACTTACAAAAATATGTTACACATTTTTCTAGCACCTTCTCTTTCCACCCACTTCTCCTCACTAATGAACAATTTGGTAAAAGTTGTACCTGTGAATTTATGTTTAACTTGTTTACATATTAGTCATTTCATATGTGAGGAATTTGAACTAAGAGAAAAAAGAAAACAATGGGAGAGTCAGGAAAAACATAAAAGAAGGTTTGAAAAAGTGAAAATAGTATCAATTCAGATTCTGTGGTTTTTGTTTTATTTTATTTTGCTTTTTCCCCCTCTGGATGTGTATGGTATTGTCTATAATAGGTCTCCAAGGGTTGTCCTAGATCTCTGCAGGCTAAAAGGAGCTGCATTCATCATAGTTGATCAACTCATAATGTTGATGGTAATATGTACAATGTTTTCTTGGTTCTTCTTCCTTTGCTCTATATCTATAATTTGCTCAATCCTGTAATGCTTTCCATGCCTCTCTAAAGTCCAACCATTCATGGTGTCTTATAGAACAATGATAAAAGACATTCATATGCTACAACTCGTTTAGCCATTCTGCAAATGTAGGACATCCCCTTAATTTGCAATTCTTTGCCTCTACAAAAAGAGCTGCTATATTTTTGAACATGTGGGACTTCTCCCATTTGTCGTGTTTTTTTCTAGATTTAGATCTAGTGTTCGTATTTCTGGATCAAAAGCTATTATCAGTATATATATATATATATATATATATATATATGTATATATATATATATATATACATATATACATATACATATATACATATACATATATACATATACATATATACATATTTATATATATATATATTATATATTTTTTGTTCCTTTATGGAAACATGGAGTTAAGTGACTTGCCCAGGGTCACACAGCATGTATTAAGTGTCTGAGGCTGAATTTGAATTCAGGCTTCTGACTCCAGGGCTGAGGCTATATCCATTGAGACATCTAGTTTCCCCTAATAATCAATTTTATTGCTCATTGGACATAGTTCCATATTGCACTCCAGAATGGTTGGATTAGTTCACAACTCCACCAACCATACCTTAATGTCCCAATCTCCCCACAATCTCTTCAAAATTGATCATTTTCCTTTTTGTCACCTTAGACAGTCTGAAAGGTGTGAGGTGATACCTGATAATTGTTTAAGTTTGCATTTCTTTCAATAAGGATTTGGAGTATTTTTATATGAATATAAGTACTCATATGTATATACATACATACATATATATATATATTATATATATATATATATAATTTCTTTATTTGAATACTTTCTGTTCATATCCTTTGACCATTATCAATGGGGCAGTGGCTTATAACCTCATACATTTGATTCATTTCTCTATATATTTTAGAAATGAGACTTTTATCAGAAACCCTAGATGTGACAAATGCTTCCCTGTGTCCTGTTTTTCATTTGATCTTGGCACCAGTGGTTTTATTATCTCAAAATAGCCAAAATCATCCATGTATTCTATTTCTTGTTTCCTAAAAAGTTTCTTGCCTTTCCATGGATATGATAGAGTATTTCTTCATGTGTTAATTGGTCTATTGTATTGCCTTTTATGTCTAAATTCTGAACCCATTTTGATTTATTTTGGTATAAGGTGTGAGATGTGGGACTATTTTTCCACATACTAATTTCCATTTTTTCCAGCAGTTTCTGTCGAATACTGAGTTCTTATCTTAGAACCTAATATTTCTGGATTTGTCAAACTGTTAATTAATATAGTCATTACTTTATCTATGCTAATCCACTGCTCCATCACTCTTGTTCTTCACAAGTAACAGGTAGTTTTGATTAATGTGATTTTATAATATAGTTTTAGTGCTATTCCAGCTAGATTATCTTCCTTTGCATTTTTCATCAATTCCCTTAAACTCTTGACCTTTTGCTGCTCTAGCTGAATTTTGTTCCTATTTTTTCTAGTTTTGTAAAGTTGATTTTGGGAGGGGGCAGCTAGGTGGCACAGTGGATAGAGCACTAGCCCTGGAGTCAGGAGGACCTGAGGTCAAGTCTGTCCTAAGACATTTAATGATTACCTAGATATGTGACCTTGGGCAAGTCACTTTCCCTTGTAAAAATGATTTCGGGTAGTTTGGTAGGTATGACAGTGAATAAGCAATTTAATTTGGGTAGAATTGTCATTTTTATTATTTTAGCTCATCCTAACCACCAGAAATTGACATTTTTCCAATTGCTTAAATGAGTTTTTTGTGTGAAAAGTATTTTGTATTTATGTTTATATAGTTTATGGATTTGTCATGGGAGGAAGATTCTCCAGTGTTTTATGTTCTCTACAATTCTTTAAATTGAATTTCTCTTTATAGCTTTTACTCTTGAGTTTTGTTGTTCATATATATAAAAATATATATATATATTGATAATTTATATGGTTTATTTTATGTATGCAACTTAGCTGAAGTTGTTAATTGCTTAAGTAGTATTTTAGTTGATTTTATAGGTTCTCTAAGTATGCTGTCATATTATCTAGAAAGAGGGAAAGTTGTGCTTCCTCATTACCAATTCTAATTCCTTCAATTTCTTTTTCTTCTCTGATTGCTACTGCTAGCATCTCTAATACTATATTGAATAGTAGTGGTGATAATGGCCATCATTGTTTCACCCCTGATCTTATTGGAAATTCTCCTAGTATATTCCCATTACATATAATGTTTATTGATGATTTTAGATAGATGATGCCTGTTATTTTAAAGAAACCTTCCTTTATTCCTGTACTTCCTCATGTTTTTAATAGGAATGGATGTTATATTTTTGCCAAAGGCTTTTTCAGCATCTATTGAGAAATCATGATTTCTGCTAGTTTTGTTATTGATATGTTCAATTATGTTGAGTGTTTTCCTAATATTTAATCAGCCCTGTCCACCTGTTATAAATCTTACCTTTCATAGTAATAGCTTATTGTAATCTCTTTGCTAAAACTTTATTTGAGATTTTTCCATTGATGTTCATTAGGCAGATTAGTTTACCATTTTCATTGACTGTTTTGGCTCTTCCTGATTTAGTTATCAGCACAATATGGGTGTCCTGAGAAGAATTTGGTAAAACTCTTCTTCCATTTTTTAAAATAATTTATATAGTAGTGGAATTAATTATTCTTTAAATGTTTGGTAGAATTCACTTTGTAAATCCTCCTGGATCTGGAGATTTTTTCTTAGGGAGTTTATTTATAGTTTCTTCAATTGCTTTTTATTTTGAAATGGGATAATTTAAGTATTTTATTTCCTCTTCTGTTAATCTATACAGTTTGTACTTTTGTAAATATTCATCCATTTCACTCAGGTTGTCAAGTTTATTGGCATACAATTGGGTAAAATAGCTCTGTATTATCTCTTTAATTCTTCCTCATTAGTGGTGAGTTCAGTCTTCATTTTTGATACTGCTAATTTGGTATTCTTTCTTTTTATTGAGATTAACCAAAATTTATCAATTTTTATAAATTTATTCATAAAACATCTCTTAGTTTTATTTATTAGATCAATAGCTTTCTTGTTTTCAATTTTATTAATTTCTTGCTTGATTTTCAGAATTTCTAATTCTTTAATTGTGGATCTTTAATGCATTCTTTTTCTAGCTTTTTTAGTTGGATACCCATTTCATCTTCTCTTTTTCCATTTTATTCATATAAGCATTCAGAGATATCAAATTTCTCCTAAAATCTACTTTTTTTGTATCCCATAAATTTTGGTTTGATGTCTCATTACTATATGTCTCTATGATTTTTAATTAATATATTATTTTTCCAAATACATATTTTGAAAGTGTTTTCAACATACATTCATATGCGTATGTATATTTTTAAGTTACAAAATTTCCTTATATCCTCCCTTCCCAACCCTGTCCCCTCAATGGCAAGTAGTTAGGTTAACATTGTGGATACATATTTTTGATAAAACATGTTTACAGATTAGTCTTTTTTGGTATGAAGAATTAAGAAATAATTTTTATAAAGTGTTCAGCAGATTCTAAAGGGCTTTTTATGTTAAGTTTTTTGTTTTGTTTTTCTTTCTCTAGTGATAGCATTGGCCATAGCTGGTCTATTACTACTGTCCTAGCTCCCTGAACTGCTGAAAGGAGCTGTTTCCACCAGGGTTGATCATCTCACAACACTGTTGTTAATGTGTACATTGTTCTCTTGATTCTGCTTCCTTCACTCAGCATCAGGCCTTGTAAGTCATTCCATGCTTCTCTAGAGTCTGACCATTTATGATTTTTTATAGAAAAATAATATTCCTTGGTATTCATGTACCATAACTTGTTTAACTCTTCCCAAATTGGTAGGCATTGCCTAAATTTCCAATTTTTTGCTAGTATGGAAAGGAGCTGCTATGAATATTTTTTGAACATATGGGACTTTTCCCATTTTTAATGATTTCTTCTGGGTATATGCCTAGATTTGGAATTGCTGGATCAAAGGGAATGAACAGCTTTATTGCTCTTTGGGCACAGTTCTATATTGCTCTCTAGAATGTTGGATCCATTCACAACTCAATTAGCAATGCACCATTGTCACAATCCTCCCCCTCACCCCAGCTTCTCTAATAGTGATCATTTCCCCTTTTTCTCATTTCAGCCAATTTGATTATTTCTATGACGTTATTTGATCCCCTCATTCTTTAAAATTAGGTTATTCAGTTTTCAATTAATTTTTGGTTTATCTTCCCACGTCCTTTTATAAGATGTAAATTTTATTGCATCATGATCTTAAAAGCATGCATTTATTATTTCTGCTTTTCTGCATTTGATTGTAAGGTTTTTATGCCCTAGTACATGAGCAGTTTTGGTGTAGGTTCCATGTACTGCAGAGGAAAAAGGTATATTTTGTCAATCCCCATTCAGTTTTCTCCACAGGTCTAACGGTCTAACAGATCAATGTTTTCTAAGTTTTTAATTCACCTTGAAAACTTTCTTGTTTATTTTGTGGTAAGATTTATGTAATTCTGAGAGGGAGAGAGAGAGAGAGAGAGAGAGAGAGAGAGAGAGAGAGAGAGAGAGATGTTGAGGTCCCCTTACTATTAGAGAGATGTTGATGACTCCTTGTAATTCATTCAGCTTCTTGCCTAAGAATTTAAATGCTATTCCACTTGGGTGCAGGTGCATATATGCTCAGTAATGATATAACTTCATTGCCTATAGTGTCTTAAGATGTTTCATTTTAATGAGATCTATTTTTGCTTTTGCTTTGAGATCAGGACTGCTATCTTGAGTTTTTTTTTTTTTTTTACTTTTACTAAAATATATTTTGATACAGCCTTTTACCTTTATCCTGTGTGTGTTTCTTTGCTTCAAATGTGTTTCTTGTTGCTACATACTGTAGTATTCTAATTTTTAATTTGCTCTGCTATCTGCTTTTCCTTTATGGGAGAGTTCATTCCATTCACATTTACAGTTAAAATAATTCTGTATTTCCTTCCATGCTATCTTTCCTTATTTATGCTTTTCTTTTTTCCTTTCCTCTTATTCTTTCTCATCCTTCTTTTGTTCCCTTTACCTTTGTCTTTTCTTTCAAATTTTATCTTTATTTTCCTTTTATTTAGTGGCTTCTGGGGCAGCTAGGTGGTGCAGTGAATAGAGTACTGGCCTTGGAGTCAGAAGTACCTGAGTTCAGACACTTAATAATTACCTAGCTGTGTGGCCTCCAGTAAGCCGCTTAACCCCACTGCCTTGCAAAAACAATATTAGTTCCTCCTTCTCCTTTCTTTCCCTACCCCACCCCACTTCCTGTAAGGTAGGATAGATTTTTAAACCAATTTGGGAATGTATATTATTCCCTCTCTGTACCAAATCATTTGACAGTAGGATTTACTCACTGTTCAATCCTCCCTTCTTTCCCTCTCACATAATATTTCTTTTGGTCTATTCACCTGGGGTTATTAATCCACTACAAACTACTCTTCCTCTTATATGGTCCTTCTTTTATGTTTTTATAATTTTAACCCTCTCATTCTTGTACTTACAACCCACTGGTCAAACTATACTCCTTGTATCTGTCCTAATAGAAGTACCTGATAAAAATACCATTCTCGAAACTTGTTTGATAGATTGATAAGAAGCATTGTCTCATTATCACTAAGTATACTCCTCTCTTCTGTTCCATTAGAAACAAACTTCTCAGGAGTCATAAATCGCATCAATTTATAATTGAATTTAACTATCCCTGTTTTCAAGTTCTTGTAATGTACTCACAATTCTCATGAGTCAAAACATCATGCAAAGCCAAATCATGAACTATTTATACCCCCCACCCCACTCCAAGCACACTCCCTCCAATTGTAGTCAAAGCATCAAGCAAAGCAAAATCCTTTCACAATCTTTTCATGTCCAGTCCTTCTAAGCAAACTCTATCCCTCCATTTTTGTAGTACTTCAATCATAGCCCTACAACATTCCGCTAACAAAGTATCAGGCACCCTCTCTCCCTCTGTTCCTTTAACTTTCCAATCATATTTCAATCCTTGTTATCTAAATTATGGAGTAAGACAAAAATCATTTCCTAATCTATTTATGTCCAACACCTCTAAGTATGCTGTTACCCTATGCCCCTAACTTAAAGTATCTAATAAAGTCACTTTTTGATTGAATTATGTATAGAACTTCTAAGAATTCTTCCTCCTTATGACTAAGTACTCTGGGTTACTACCTTAAACATTGCTTCTTGTCTCATGTCTACTCATATCCTCTAAGTACAATCCCTATAACTATCCTCTTTGAACAGAAAAGAATTAAAGTAGGTCAATGGAAACATGAGACACTTAAGTTTAGAGTAAACACTCCAGTTTTTCCTCTGGACTATTTGTGCATGACCTCTGGTAGAATGTTCTGATGTTGTAGTGTTCTGATTAGTCACAGTTGGGGTCCCTGTAATATGTCTTAAACATAGTGATGTCATCTTGGTCTTCTTCAATAGATCAAAAACCAATCATACCCAAATTCTCTAAGTTCAATCTCTTTAATCATATTCAATCCTTTAATTATTTTAAGAGAAATAAAATTCCCAACAATTGCAAATGTTATCTTCCCTGGTTGACTTATATACAATTTAATGTTCTTCACTCTTTCTTTTTTTTTTACCCGTTTCCATTTAGCTTTTTAAGTAACTCTTGAGTCTTATATTCAAAGATTGAATTCTCTGTTTAGTTCTGGTCTTTTTGCCAGGAAATTTTAGAAGTTCTCTATTTCATTGAACATCCAAATTTGCTCTTACAGAATATGCTGAATTTTTCAAGGTAGTCAACTTTTAACTGTAATCCAAGGCCCTTTGTCCTCTAAAATATCATATTCTAAGAACTCTGATCCTGATTTAAATTGCTTTTTTTTTTTGGCTGCTTAAACTATTTTCTCTTTTAGTTGATAATTCTGGAATTTGACTATTATAATCCTTGGAGTTTTTATTCTGTGTATCTTTCTGAAAGTGTTTTGTGTATTCTTTCAAAAATTTGATCTAGCATTTTAGGACAGTTTTCTATAATATTTTCCTGAAAGATTATCTGGGCTTGTTTTTAATGTAGGTTTTCATGAATTTCTAAGTTATCTTTCCTGGATCTATTTTCCAGGTAGTTTGCCTCTCCTTAAAAGTACATAACATTTTCTTCAATTTGTTTCAGCCTTTTGATTTTGTTTAATGGAATCTTGGTGTCTCATAAAGTTATTAGTTTCTATTTGTACAATTATAATTTTTGGGTTTTTATTTTCTTCTGTTAGTTTTTGTGCTTCCTTATCCAGTTGGTTAATTTTAATTTTAAGTGAGTTCCATTCCTTATCCAGCTGATGATTTTATTTTTAGATTAGTTATATTCATTTTGCACTTAGTCATTTTTACTTTTAAAGGGGTTGATTTCTTTAGTCAATTTTTCATAATTCTCTTGCATAATTGTTTCCCCCCTCCCTTCTTGGGTTTATAAAATCTTTTTAAGCGCTTCCAATGAGGTTTTTGATTTGAGTCCACTTCATAAATTCATTTGAAAATTCTCATGTAGGTAATTTGTCATTGCTTTCTTCTTCTGAGATGGCATTTTTTTATCTTCTCTATCTAATTAGTAGGTTGTTTTTATTTTTGGTTAGCCCTCTTTTTCTTCTATTACTCATTTTGATAATTGAACTCTCCTCCTGGGGAGTATAAGGCTGAACTCGTTGTTCTGGACCTGGGGTCTTATGCCAGGCTTATCACTTACCAGGGTGTTACCCATGCAACCCAGGTATTGCTAATGCAGAGGTTTGTTTCCTCCTTTATATCCAGGCTTTGCCTATGCAGTAATTTGTTCCCTGCCTAGTTGCCCAGTTTTGTCCCAGTGTTCCGAGGACTCAGATTTTGACTGGAGTTGGGACCTTCTCTTCTGGTCTACTATCTTTCTGAGCCTGGACTAGGGAGGCTGACTAGCTGCTGGGACCTGTGCTGTGCTGTGACTTGAAGTCTTCCTTTGGCTTTTCCGCATTCTTGCCTAGCTGGGTTTCTACTTCTCCTTTTACCCCTGAACAAAAAGATCTTCACTGAAAATCCTCCACAATGTCTAAAGTTGAGACCTTGCTTTGATCTTTTTTTGGGGGGTAAATGTATAGTTTTAATGTTTGGTTAGAGATTTCATTTAATGTTTTGTCTGGAAATAAATTTTTTAATTTTTTTTTTCTACCCTCGATCTTTACTTTGACCCTGGCCATGCATTCACTAGTGGGTCAAGCTGGAAGCTAGATTACTCAGATGAGATAGTATGTCATATTAAACCAAGTAGGAGCACATCCTACAGGGACAGCTCCTATAGCAATCTCTCCAATACTAGACCTCAGAGCACCCCCCAAAAGACAGTCTCTCCAGTGCAAGATACCAGACTACTCCCAAAATGCCACCCCTCCCATGGACTCTGAAGGGGGTCTTTAAGGGGAACCCAGTACCTTTCTTGCTTGCTTACCACCCTTACCTCTTTGACTTATAATGCATGAGTCTATTAGACACAGACTTACCTGTTTAAACTTCTGTGTCTAAAACCACACGAGCCTTAAGGAACCCTTAGCTATCTCTCACTTTCTCTCTTTTGTGCAGTAATGATTTTTTAATAAATCTATGTTTTCTTTTTACACCTGCACTCTGAGGTCAGAGTTGTGAGTTCTTCATAGGAAACTAGTGAATCCTCCTACAACAATGGAGAAGTTTTAGCACAATGTATAATTTGAAGAGGAATCTCTTAATGTAATGAAATATTCCAGAATCACTTTGTTCGAGGAGATTATGCTGATTTCATCAAGCTCCCTAAATATTTCAGAATCTCCAGAATCGCTCAAAAGAATTCAGGCTATACGGGGTAGCTAGGTGGTGCAGGGGAAAGATCACTGGCCCTGGAGTCAGGAAGACTTGAGTTCAAATCTGGCACTCAAATCAGACACTTAAAAATTGACTAACTGTGTGACATTAGGCAAGTCACTTAACTGTTGCCTTAAATTAAAAAAAAGAATCAGACTTCAGAGATGGGGAGAAAGCAGTTGAAGAATGACTTTTTAAAAAAAAATAAAATGCAATTAGGCAATTTAAATTATTCTTTCATCAGTACCTGTTGCTGGATTCAAAACTACAACTGACAACTCACATCCAGATTGAAGATTAGATTGAATGGATTAGAGGAAGTGCAAATATATTTCAAATAGCTCAGATCTTCTAGAAAGAAAGACCAGTTCTACTGCTTCTACTGCTATGTGACTATAAGTCATGGAATTCTGCAATTTTTGGAGAATTTAAGAAGACAGTCTTACAAAGGGCAAGGGAAAGATGTAGAGGGAGCAAGAGCAGACTCCAAAAATTAATGAGGAAAGAAATAGATTAAGTTAGAAAAGGGGAACAAATATTTAATGCTAAGCATTATGCATTGCTTTATTACAACTGAAATTCTATAATGGCAGGATAGTCTGGCTTGTCTTTGTTCCAGAACTTACCACAGGACCTGGTGAATTTAACACTTAATAAATATTCTCTCTGTCTCTCTCTGGCTCTGGCTCTGGCTCTCTCTCTCTCTCTCTCTCTCTCTCTCTCTCTCTCTCTCTGTCTGTCTGTCTCTGTCTCTCTTACTCTAACTCTATCTCTGTTTTCTATCTGCAAGGTCTCTATTTCTTTGTCTATATCCCTTGTCTCTGCCTCTGCCTCTGCTTCTTTTAAGGTTTTTATTAACATCATGTTATTTGTCCTTCAATAAACCAAGCTTCAGTCCAGAAACTGCTATTTAGATTGATTACATAGTCAAGTTTTCCATTATAAATAATTACTTTGATTTCATTCCTTGTTTTTTTTTTTTTTTTTAGTTTTTGCAAGGCAATGGGGTTAAATGGCTTGCCCAAGGCCACACAGCTAGGTAATTATTAAGTGTCTGAGGCTGGATTTGAACTCAGGTACTCCTGACTCCAGGGCCAGTGCTCTAACCATTACGCCACCTAGCTGCCCCACATTCCTTGTTTTTTTAGAGTTAATTCTACTCCAACATTTTCCAAGTTTGAAAGTTGAATTAAATGACCACCTAACTGTTTTTTTTTGAGAACCTCTATTTTGTTGAATCTTGCAAGGGAACTGAGAGACAAACAAAAATAAAATATAATTGTGGAATGGAGATGCAAGACTTTATCCCTGAGGCAGAATGACCCAATTTCTGTCACTTAATTTTTCTGATTCTTCAAAAAATATAAGTATTGTATACTGTAGTTGCTTATATAAAACAACAAGAATCCAAGAAATAATCAGTGCTAAATTCTTTGGTACTAATGCTGAGGCTAATGGATTCTAAGAATAGAGAGATCAGATTAGTATCTATCAGGACAGTTAGAGAAATTGGGACTTGTATTGACTTTGATGAGTATGATCAAAAAATAAAAAAGAGGAAGGGTGTTTCAAGGGAGCCTACAGAGTAAACTAATAATCATATGTCTTTGCATAAAATTCAGAACAACACTGCATGGATTTTTTTCTCACAGAATATCAGATCTTCTGACTTCTTAAAATTACTCTGAAGCACAGTAGTTGAGGAAATGGAATATTGACTTATGCTATAGTTTCCCTTCAGTTACTCTGCTCCGGTCACTCCAAATGTTTACAAACCAGCTTGGAGCTATTCACCCCATTATTTTAAGGACTATCAGTCAATTTACAAGCTTAAGATCATTCTACTCTTCCCATATTGAAGAAAGGAATGTAGTCAAGTAGTTTTTCCTGCTTTGCTTGCATTTGTTCCTTGTATCAATATGGTTCAATGTTGTCTCTGTAATACATCAAACTCTGAAATGGGATTATCATTAGAGATACTTTGCTTAAAAAAATAGAACATGAGAAGTCATACCATCTATTATGTTGCAAGTCCAGCACAGTAAAAATCAATTTGTTAGCATTCCAGGTTGCTACTAGTTCCTTTGCCTCAGCCAGATGTCATATTGCATGACACATAATCTGAATTCCAATGAGACTGCATTTCCCAGGCTATTTAATGACAAAAGAATGTGATCTTAGGGCCAAAGCACAAAGGTTTACTTCTCTTTATAGAATGAAAAATTAAGGAATTTTGGGAACTAAGTTGAAACTGGGTTCAGAAAAGTATAGATTTCACTAAATTAATCATTATAGTAGAAACCAGGAAGATCTGACTGGGGGGAATGATTTCTAACTCTGGGTTAGAGAAGACAACTTAACCTTTTCATAAATCTGTTACAAAAGGTATAAAACTGTGACTGATTTTATTTTATCTTCCCCATAAGGGAGTGAATTACCAAAAGCTTGAATGACCACCTTAGAAAAAGATGTTCACAGACTTAAAATGAATGGGGGAAATAACTTATTATCCCACAAAGGAAGAGAAAGATTTTCTATAAAGTATTACTTTTCATACTTTTTTGAACCCATTTATAACAATATGTAGTGACAATAAAATGGATCTTGAAGTCTGGGTTCAATTCACAATTTTAGCACTCATACTGATTGTGTGTGTCCCAGAACAAGTTGCTTAACCTCAGATAGTTCTCTGAGACTACAAATTGTAGGGTAGTTTCTAATTCAGGGAAAGGGGGAGACTTCTCATCTATCTTAAAAAATATGAAAAGTAGAAGTGGAAGTAAGGGTAGAATTGAGGGAGAGGGTGGCTAGGTGGTGCAGTGGATAGAGCACTGGTGCTGGAGTTAGGAGTACCTGAGTTCAAATCCAGCCTCAGAAACGTAATAATTACCTAGGTGTGTGGGCTTGGGCAAGTTACTTAAACCCATTGCCTTGCCAAAAAAAAGAACAACCTAAAAAATAACTAAAAAAAAAAGAATTGAAGGAGAGAGGGGTGGTAGAAAGTAATGAAGATTAAGGAAAGTTTAATTAGAAGCAGAAAACTTGAGAGGAACAGAGTAAAAGGAGAGATAGAATAAAATAAATGGGAAGAGAATGGAGAGAAATACAGTTAATATCTGTAACTGTAAAAAAAATCGAAGCAAATTTCTCTGGTAAAGGTCTCCTTTCTCAAATATATAGAGAACTGATATACCTATATCTATATCTATATATATATATATGCATATGTATATGAAATATATGATATACAAGTATAATATAATAAAAATTAATATATAATAAAATCAATTCTCCAATTGATAAATGATCAAAAGATATGAACTGTTTTCAGATTAAGTAATCGAAGCTATCTACAACCATATGACAAAAAAGTTTTAACTCACTAATGAATGTAGAAATGCAAATTAAAACAATTCTAAGGATCTTCCTCATATGTCTTAGATTGACTAATAGGACAGAAAAGAAAAATGACAAACGTGGGAAAAATGAGAAATTAATGCCCTTGCTGGTGGAAATGTAAAATGGTTCAATCCTTTGAAACCATATCCAAAGGGCTATAAAAACTATGTATGACCTTTGATCTAGCAATACCACTAGTTTAATTCCTAAAAAGATTTATAAAACAAAAATGAAAAGAAGCTATATGTGCAAAATATTTTTAGGAACTTTGGTGGCAAAGAATTGGAAATTGAGTGGATACCAATCAACTGGTGATTCGTTGAACAAATTGTGGTATGTGATTATGATGCAATACTATTTTGCTATAAAAAATGATATCTGGAGGCAGCATCAAGATACCCACCCAAGTAAAGGCTATTCACTAAGATGTCTCACAAAAGCCATCAAATACTTTCAAATAATAAATATAAATCAATTCTGGACTAGCAGAACAAAAAAAATGGAGGACCAAGATAACTCAGAAGGTTGACAGGAAGGCATGTTGCACTAGGGTGAGAGAGGTGTACAGGCCAGTATCACCTATGCCACTGCAGCCATCGCCAAGTCCTAGCAAAGCAGGGACAGGCTTCACTGTGACTGAATCAATACTGCGGGGGAGTTGGGACCCTGCTCATAGTTCCAGAGCACAAAAGAATACTTGTGGACACTCACATACCAGAGAACAAGTCAAGAGAGTAATAAACACCTCTCCTCTGATCATAGAACCTTGGATTATCTGAAAACTCACAGGGCCCTAGAAGGATCTCTGAAAATACCTACACAAAACCCCAGAAACTTGGAAAAGTGAACTCTCCAGCCTGGAAACAAGTCCTACTTTAGTCAAGAAATAGTTTGGGGAAAATGAGCAAAGAGAAAAAATGTTCTGATCATAGAAAGTTACCCAGTGAATTTAAATAGATGAAGGATACTATTTCTTTTTTTTTAATGGATGCTTCATTGTTCTAAATGCATGCTATGATAGTTTTTTCAATATTTATCCATATGCCTATGTATATTTTTAAGTTACAAAATTTCCTTCCATCTTCCCTTCCCACCCTACTCCCTTCCCCTCTGCTGTAAACTGTCAGGTTAACATTGTACATCATATTTTTGATAAACATGTTTGCAGATTAGTCACTTTAGTATGAACAATTAGGATTAATGGAAAGAGATTTATAAGAGATAATTTTTGTAAAGTGTTCATCAGATTCTGAAGGGATTTTTTTTTTGTTTTGTTTTGTTTTTCTTCAGCTGGATGTCCATATTGTCCATAGCCAGCCTAATATAATTGTCCTAGCTCTCTGCACTGCTGAAAGTAACTTTCCTTTAAGGCTGATCTTCCTACAATGTTGTTAGTAATGTGTACATTGTTCTCTTGGTTCTGCTCCCTTCACTCATCATCAGATCCTGTAAGTCATTCCATGTTTCTCAGAAGTCCAGCCATTTATTGTCTCTTTAAGGACAATAGTATTCTAAAGTATTCATGTGCCAAAACTTGTTTAGCCATTCCCAAATCCCTTAAATTTCAAATTCTTTGACATTATAAAAAGAACTGCTATGAATATTTTGGGACATATGGGACTTTTCCCATTTTTGATGAGTTCTTCTGGATATAGGCCTAGAATTGGAATTACTGGTTTTAAGGGAATGAAGAGTTTTTTTTTGCTCTTTGGGCATAGTTCCATATTGCTCTCCAGAATGGGTTGATTCTATTCACAACTTCACCAGAAATGCATGAATGTTCCAATCCTTCTACAACCTATCAAACATTGATCATTTTCCCTTTTTGTCACCTTAGCCAATCTAATAGATGTGAGGTGATACCTCAGAGTTGTTTTAATTTGCATTTCTCTAATCAATAATGATTTGGAGCATTTTTTCATTTGATTATATACAGCTTTAATTTCCTCATTTGGAAACTGACTATTCATATCCTTTGACTATTTATCAATTGCAGAATGACTTGAAACCTTTATAAATTTAATGCAATTCTCTACATATTTTAGAAATGAGACCTTTATCAGAACTCTTAGTTATGAAGATTGTTTCCCATCTTTCTGCTTTAGAACACTATTTTCTCCTTCATATATTTAATTCTTAAAATCAAAATTTTAAGCATCTTTAAATTTATACCCATGTTCTCTAAATCAGATAATTATTAGGCTAAGTTTCAGGTATTTTGGCAATGGTTAATAAGACATTTAGCAACCTAGGTTTCTAGTAGAAGCAATATTATTGCTTCATTACACAATAACAAAGAGTTTATTAGACCAAAGGCTTTTTGTGCAGTTTTAGAGAGTAGTCTTTTAAAAAAAATAACTGGAGTAGTGTATCACTACATAAGCTATAGAAATGATGGATTCTTTTTATTAGGTGGTGTAATTGAGTGTCCATGAATTTGTATTTGTGTATTTGAGTGTCTGTCCATGACTTTGCGCTTGTCTTCCAGAGGAAGATGAAACAGTGAAGTAGAGGAGGAGAGGACATTGTCTAGAGATTTACTAGAAATTTATTAGAGATTAAGGGGAAAAGATACTGTGAACATCATAACAAACCATCTCTAACTGATAAGTTAAATATGAAAGTATAGTAAATCACACATAGAAAGAATATAGTCACTACAAAATTCTAGTAAATCATAATAAATGGTATTCAAGAAAAGCTAATTGCCTCAGTTGTATATTCATAATAGATTTAAGATCTTTTGAAAAATTGTAAATTTCACTTCTTAGTTTTCCCTGAGTTTTGGTGGAGGGATAGACAAGGATATGACTTATTTTTAAAGAACAAAAATAAGAAAAAGTCAATGCAATAATATTACATCTTAGGAATAATCATATGAGGAAATGCATGAAATCAAAGATTTAATGACAAAGAGTAATGTGCATTGGGGAAAGAGTGAAGAAACATTGTTGTGAGAACATAATATAAGCCATTGACAAGAAACATGCTGAGTTCTGTAAATAGATCACATGTATGAAGTGAAGGGCTGATATAATGTTATGTCATTTGAATACTCAGATATATGATGATATTCTTTTTCTCTGCCAAAACAGAGCAATTGCTAAATATATTCCAATTTAATGAAAATGTCATTCTTTAAAAGGCAAAGAAGGAAAGGAGGAAAACTTAAACTGAATTTTTAAATTTATTTTTAAAATTTTCACCCATTTGTACATGCATATTTCCAAGTTATCCTTCCTTCTCACCTCCCTCCTTTCAGTAGAGAACAGTCAGGTTACCATTTTATGTACATATTTTGATAAACATATTTGAAAATTAGTAATTTTTGGCATGAGGAACTAGGATTAAGGGAAAGAGATATGTAAGAGAAAATCTTTATAAAGTGTTCATCACATTCAGTAGGTATGTTTTTTTTTCTGTGTGTTTTGTTCTGTTTTGTTTTACTTCCTATGGTTGGGGATAATATTTTCTATAACCAGTCTAAAACTGTTAGCACCCTGGACTGTCAAGAGGAATTGCTTTGATCAAACTTTTTCATCTCATAATGTTGTTTATGTGTACATTATTCTCTTGATTCTACTTTCTTGGATTTTAGTATCTTAAAGTAAAAGTGACAATAATGTTGAGACAAAATGACCATTCCATCTGTGAATTTTTGTTAAAGGGAAAAGTCTAATATAATCTCACATTCAATGCAGATTATAGGGTATCAAATTTCACAGAGTTCTAAAAACAATAGGTTAAAAATTTGTGGCCTAAAATTTTGATAGGTCAAATTGTCCTTAGAAGAATGGGATATGCCAGAGGATTTAATTCTGATGACTGAATAATTGGTCAATGAAATTTATTCCAATAAGAAAAAAGCAATATAGTTTTCATACAGAATGATATGAATGTATAGGAATCTCAGCAAGAATCTTAGTCTTTTAAAAGACATATGCTCAAAAAAGAGAACATGGGCACATAATTTAGAATAAATATAAAGTTGTGCCTTAGTAAATCACTTCTGCAATAATACTTATTTTAAAAATGTGAATTTGCTCCAATAAGATTGATACATTAGGGAACATTTTTAGCATAACATACATTTTGAGTTGGTGTATAAACCATTTCTTAGGGAGAAAGCCATACCATTTCATGCAAAATAACTTACAACTTAATAATTGTCGTACAAATTCCCATTCCCACAAATAAACTTTGAGTATTTTTGGAAATGTGAGATTTATTGCATATTCTGGGGCAGTATGAATTATGGGCAGTGTGGTTGATCCATTCTTTATTCTATCTCCCCCACTCCTATGATGACTTTAGACACCATGGATGAATCTGTAACTTGCCCATCTTGAACAAGATTCTTGAAAGAACCAGGGAATATATTAAACTATAGTTGATTACTGCTAACACTCCATTGTTATTTGTTGTAATATTTATGTATTTCTTTGTCATTTAACATGTATAAAACTTATTTTAATTAGCTCCTTATACTTTTTTAAAATATGTCACTTTTAAATATGTCACTAATGTTTTTGAACATTGCTTCTTTTACCCTATTTTCCTCATGAGCCCTGTGGATTTTATTGCACAATTTTGAATAGTGTGGTGATTTTGGGAAATGCTTATATCTTGGTATAGAAGAACTGTCCTGTTATTGTGTCAAGAGCTGGGAAGCTCACCATGAACTGACATTAATGCAGAATACTAAGAATAAAAGGTTATTTATAATTATAAAAAGGAAAATAAAAATATTAAAGAAAGGATACAAATAATTGCCTAAGAATTTGAGCTATTCAAAAATGGAATGGCTTATATTGAGAGTTTGTGACTGTTGTACATATCTAGAAATTCTTAAACAGAAGTTGGGTGATTGGTTCACTAAGATGATAAATTTAGGATTACTGTTCAGATATAGATTGATCTTAATATCTTGTGAGGCAGCTTCTAAGTGAGATTTCATTTGTGTAAATGGAATAAGCATAAGGGACAATACAAAGAAGCCAGAACTACTTTCTTATTGCATATGTCAACTGGTATTTTAATGGAAACAATCACTACAACAAAATGGAGGTTTTTAATTGGGGAAAGTGAGCTGTTAGCTCTATGTGCCAGCAAGGGTTGGATACCAAAGGAGGAAGCTGAGAACAGAATTTCTATAGAATACTAATACAGAGTTTATATAGAATAATTCATGTAGAAGGGGTTAGGTTGTCTCACAGTTTTTAAGCAAAAAATAAGATAAGGACAAGTCTATAAAGAAAACTTGGAAAAGTATGTTGGGGAGAGTTTGGGAATTTGCAAAATAATCAGAGATGAGAATTAAGAATGTCTGATCTGGGGACAGATAGGTGGTCATAGTAGTACTGACCCTTGAATCAGGAGGACCTGAGTTTAAATTCAGCCTCAGATACTTAATAATTCCCTAGCTGTGGGACCTTAGGAAGTCATTCTTACCCAATTGCCTTAAATAAATATAACTTAAAAAAAACCCAAAACAAGAATGTGTGATAGACATTCACTGCCACCTTTGACCTGAGAACCTAAATAAAATCAGTTTCAGTCAGTTCTTGATGAACTGTGTTTGTCATGCTTATACTTTTTTCCCATTAAAAAGAAAAGAAATGGGTATTTACTTCATTCTCTGATCAGTTTTCTTCCTCACCAAAATGTGAACATCACTGACAAAGTTTTCCTCTCAGTGGGAATGAACTACTCACCAACCACAGATTTCTTCTACTATAAAAACTTAATTGTTTAAGCCTAAAATAAAATGATATAAATTCAGTTAGACATGAAGTTTATCACAATGGTCACCCTGAAAGTAAGAAGGTAGTATTTGTGTATGACAGACAAGGAAAATTGTTAAATATTTTGAATACCAGTTGAATCAAGGTACACATTTGCTCACAAATATGTAATTCTTACATTGTTATCTTCCATAGCGAGGATGACTGGTTATCTCCTTCCTGATTTAATATTTAATAAATGACAAAAATCTATATGGTTCTCTCAAAGATAACAAACCAGATTTGCCATTTCCTAATCATCTTTTTGCTGTGCATTTTAGAATGATTAACAATGAGAGACAAGACATTCTCCAATTATATCCCTTAGTTATAGATTGAGAATTTAGACTTTAATCAGAAATATAGGTTGAAAAACTTATTACCTTTGACAATTTCCTCCATTTTGATCAAAAATATATCATTAGATCAACTGTAGATCAACTGAAGAGAGGTAAAGGAAAATTGAGGGATACATTGGAGAGGGAAAAAGCATATCTCTGAGACCTAAAGTTGTTATGAGATGGGTAGTTGGCAAAAGGTCTAGGAGAACACAAGGTTGAACAATATATTTACAAAATCAAGGGGCAATTTACAACAATCAAAAGTGTGCAGTCCCCTTTGATTAAAATAAAAAACATATAACTAGGAAACACAAAAGGGAAAAGGTAAACTGCAGAGTAAAATATGGGTGCCATTTTTTTTTCCTTTTGAAGCTTTCTGAGGTCATTCTTTACTATCACGGACCAGGATATGTCAAGTAAAATATAGGTTACTTGTGGAAATCTTCTCTGTCACAAACTATTTATTGTTTTGAAAATATCCCCTTAGCATTTTTAGAAAATAAAAGGATCTTAATTGCCCCAGGAACAGATACCAAAGCTGTACATGTGCCTAAGCTAGCTATTAGAATTTAGCTGTAGGTTAGTATGATAAAAATTTTTGTATATGAATTAATGTTTTATATTGATCACATGACATGATTACAGCAATTTGCCATAATGACCTATGACATAAGAAAGGGGAAAAGATTTTCTTATCTATTTATATGTCTGTTTCCAAATAAGGTTATGTGAATGGCCAAATACCTTGAATCACACTTAAAGTCTACCAGGGAAGACATTTTCAATGTTATCTTGGGGAAACTAAATTAGGAGAATCCATCTTCAGAATGTGCTAAAAAGTAATTTTCCAAACTTTTCCTATAAGACCATCACATGTGCATGTTCAAGTCCGGTAGTATTTCAGGAATCATTGGTTCAGCAGCATTTTTCTTCATAATGACATTGAATTAGAATTGAATAAAAGATCAGTTTATAATCCCTTTTTTTTTTGCAAGGCAAATGGGGTTAAGTGGCTTTCCTGAGGCCACACAGCTAGGTAATTATTAAGTGTCTGAGGGCAGATTTGAACTCAGGTACTCCTGACTCCAGGACCAATGCTCTATCCACTGCACCACCTAGCCGCCCTAATCCCTTGAAGTCTTAAGTAGTAAATTCCCATAATCAGACTCTAAGTGATATTCAGTTCACAAGGATCAAATATTTATTATCTTCTCACAGTAGAAATAATAATATATTTCACAGAAAAATTACCATATATTTTATCAGTGATGTATAAAATATTTTGGTTCTTAATAGCAAACAACAATAAAAATGACTTGATATAATAATCCCAAACTGCATATATAATCAGATTTTATAAAAACATTTTTGTAGCAAATATGTTCAATTATTAACCATGTCTAAAATAGATACAAAATATAAACAATTGCTCTCAGCATTCTTTTAAACAATGGGAGTATCATTTAAATTATTCTTAAATAATTTTCCATGATTTTCAATGAGTATTCTGTTTGTAGATGTAACAAAAAATAAAAACATAAACAAAACCAACATAAGATAAACCAAGAATTACTACTCTTCATGAATATAATATTTGCATACTGCTAAAAGATCTCCACCAAACATGTGGGTAAACTCATCATTTTGTCTCTAAACTTCAAAATATAGGATCTCCAAGTTATCAATAATTTGAAAATGTGAGACAAATAGCTGTTGATTTCAAATTATTATACTTAATTAGCTTCCAGGTGTCACATAAAGGGTATTTAACAAACTTTGATCACAAAGTTTTCAAATATCATCTTCTTTGAGTCAAAAGGGACTTACAAAAGGACAAAGGTCTTATTTGTTTAAGCCAGGGAAAACATAATTAGTTGAATTACACTTTTCACAGAACACAATATTTCTTTTTCTTTAATTACTTCTAGAAATAGTCTCATAGCAAACCTCCAAATTAGCCCACATATGATATGAACTCAGTTGTCTTTGGATGTTATTTTTCTCAAGTGTTATTATACAGACTCATATTTAGCATTCTAAGTTATTTTGCTCAGTAATATTTCCAAGTGCTTAATAACAAAATAGAATTTTTAGATTCTCTCATTTATTCTGGTCAAAGATTTTATTCTTCTTTTGAGAATTCTTCAAGTTAATGCTGTGCTATTTCTATGATATTTAGATTTTAATTCTCCAAATATGAGCATTTCTTAAATTGGTTCAAATCTGATTTTCACACTCCAAGAAAGAATCTATTATTTATCTTTTGATACACAGTTCTCACCTACATATTTATAATTATATTAAAAATCAAATTACAAAGACTTTCATAATCTATCAAAATTGTAGTCAAGTTCTAGAAAATTCTTCATTTAAGAAAGCAAAATAGTATGTCAGGTAACTTCTTGTACAGTGAGGAACAAGATTTAAAAATATAAAAATCAAAACTTAAAATGGATAGATATCTCATATAATTTCCAGTAACTATTCAAATATTTTCACAACACACATTCCAATTCAAAAGTGTATTTTACGTTAATCAATATTTACTTTTCATTTGTATAACTTTTAAAATACCCAATAAAAAACTCTTAATACCTCTTTTTTTAAATGTGTCTCATTTCTTTAAAAAAAAAACACACTTCACAGTCCAAAATAGTGGCAAGACTATGCTATAACTTTATTTTCTTTTAGATTTCCATAGCAAGAAGCAGGGAAGGACAATCTCCAGAATATGAATAAGAGCCCACACAACCAGACTACTAGAGCAAAGTATAAGAAACAAATGAGCCATGAGGTTTGACCCTATAGATCCTGTATTAGGAGAAATAGACATTCTTGCTTTAAAACTTCAACTTCTGGATACTAAAATATTTCAAGTCATGACTAAATTGTGAGTTTGATAGGATAAACCATGATTTCTCTCATTTTCTATCTGGGAAACCAAGCAGAGAACCCAAAGGAGTCACTTCCCTGGCTGAGGGGGCAACAGAATTGGTCAATCAGGACAGAGAAAATGTAATGGATAATTTGCATAACCAATTATGTCTCAGAGAAAACAAAACAACTCAGGCAGAGACAGATAATTAAAATAACAATGAGAAATTCAAAATTTCATAATCCACCAGTTATCCTTTCTCCAAGTGAGAAAGTAACCTGTAAACCCTCCTAGGAAGACCCTGCCCCTTAGGTTAAAAGTTAAAGGCTTTGTTTCTCTGATTTTGGGAGAGAGTCTTAAAGGGACAGACAGACTTTGGTGAAGGGAAAGGGGAGACTAGGGCTGGAGCAGCTTCACACATTCCACATGAAGAATTTCAGTTTGCACTTTCATTGTAACACTTCAGTAAACCAGTGGTCGAATCAAAGAAAGTCAAATTGACACTAATACTGTTAAATCTTATGGTCATCAGAGACTTAAACAAATAAATATAATATAAAACTATTGATCTATTAACAGTTAACACTAGAAATACCAGTATTAAGAAAAATAACAAAAACAGACATAGGAGAGCTCCAGAACAAAGTCTCACACTTTTGGGTGCCAGAGACACAACTAAACAGCAGATCATACAACAGAGCACACAAGAGGGACACCAGAGACATATAAGACATAAGGACATACAACAGTGTGCACCCAAACAAAATTCTCACACTAGAAGGGTACCAAGAGACCAGAATGGTATGCAGAGGCTAAACTGAAAATTCTCACACAAAGGAGCACAAATTTCCATTTAAACCCAGAAGTAAGCCTTGAAGAATGTTTCAGCTTCAACTAAAACATGTATTTGAACTAGAGTAGGGAGTTGAACAGTTACAGACTTCTTTTCTACCAAGGCTATGATTTTCTTCCAGCAACAATTTTCCTGGCAGTTTGGATAGCATTATTTGGAGGAGAACCAGTCTCTCTTCAAGTCACTGTCTATTTCTGAGTTTATGGCACAAACTATAAAAACTTAATTATTTAGGGCTAAAATAAAATAATAGATATTCAGGTTAGTACTGTGAATAAAGAAAGGAGCATTTACATATGATAGATAAGGAAAATCATTAAATGTTTTGAAGACCAGTGAATCAGGTTAAACATTTCCTCACAAATATGTCATTCTAATATTGTTCTCTTGTCATAGAGAAAATGGCTTACTATCTCCTTCCTGATTTAATATTTAACAAATACCAGAAACCTATATGGTTCTCATAGACAAATCAGTTTTCTTATTTTCTATCACCTGAATGCCTGTGAATTTTAGAACAAATAATAATAATAAGAGAGATCAAAATCCCAAATTTAAAACCCTTAGTTACAGGTTGGAAATTTAAACTTTGACCAGAAATTTAGGTTGAAAAACTTAATAATTTTGAAACAGTTTTCTGTATATATCTATGGAGAGAGAGAAAGAAAAAGCAAGGAATTAGGAAATATGACTCACTAACTTAGTCCTCTATCAGATAACAAAGGCAAATGAACTATTTTGTTTAAGGTCTTAAGTCTCTGACACAAATTTACTTAAACTAGAATATCATTTAAAACAAATAAACCAATGAAATCTTATCTTAAATAATTCCTGATCCCCTAGTAGTGATTAACCAGAATTGTCAGTTATTAATTATTGGGGAGTACTGTTGAATAGACATCTCATCCTATTTAGCATAAAGATCAAGAACAAAATTTATACATTCATCTATTAGGCTTATTCTACCCAAAACCAAAGTAACTTTTTGAGTAACATCAGACTTTCTAAGGCTACCAGAAAACTAATATCTTCTTCTTTTTCAACTCCTTTTGTAAATGGCAGCACAGATGCCATCAGTCTATGGCTTGAGGAATATAAATTTATCTAGTCCCAAAAATAACAATCCTCCCTTCCATTTATATCCCACTGTTTCAATATATTTTAATTTCCTATGGATTATATAACTTTTTTCAATCATGATTTTTTGTTGATGCTCTTTCTCACTCTTCATGATCTCATTTTATAATTTTCTTGGCAAAGAAATAGGAGCCGTTTGTCATTTCTATCTCCAGCTCATTTTACAGATGAGAAACTAAACAGAGTTAAGTGACTTGCCCAAAGTCACACAGTTAGTAAGAATCAGGTTGCAATTGAGCATTTTAGGGTGAATCTTCATTATTTAAGTCTGTGCCACCTAGCTGCCCTTAATTGTGACTATAGCAAAATAATTAAAACAAAGTACATTAAACTCTCAGCACAGGCTATGAGCTGACTTCTTTCAGATAATATAACAAAACCTTTCTAATCTTCAGATATGGCAAAATTCCAGAATTTCAAGGAAATAGAGATACTCAGATTCAAAGCTCCTCTTTTTCTGAAAACAAGCTAAACAGAGAGCTAAAAACACAGTTCATATATTCAATATATTCTTGAGGTCAACTCAAGACCTGTAAATGGATGAAGAATATGGATTAGATAATAATTCTTCCTGTAAGAATACCCAATGCTGTTTACTTTCCTTTGGCTATTTCTAACCTCTGACTCTTCAATATATCTACTTGAATTTTTTGTTTTGAAAAGGACCAGTGACATCATTAGTGATGTTTTGAGATGTGTGAATTGAATTTAAGTGAGGCAGAGTCCTGCAGTGCTTAGCCTCATTCACTCTTCCTAGGACATCAAAGTCTAGTGGCAGGAAAAAAAAATCAAGATGACTATATGACTTTTCCATGAGGGAAAGTCTTCACAAGTTTAGGATAGAAATCCCTCTAATTCACTGATGACTTGAAACCTTTGAGTTCTCTGCAATCTTTTTTAGCTTGTCTGTTGAAATGGGATGTGGCTCCTATATGTATGCTGCAGCTTCTTGGAGTCACAGGTTATAGCTGTATGCAAAGGTGGAGAGGCAGCCATGAAAAAGGTTCAGCAAGCTTTCACACCAGAGGTACTAGTCTTCTCTGAATACCCCACATATCTCAAGAACTTAATTAAAAAGAGGTACAAAATATATGAATAAAATAACATATTTGGACAAATGGAAAAAAAGAAACAAAAACTCACTAAAAATAATTTCATAAATATTAATACTGGACAAGTGGAATTCAATGACCAAAAGAAATAAATAATTGATATAGCAATGTCAAAAGAATGAAAAAATTCAGAAAAAGGTGAAACATTTCATCAAAAAAAATCTCAATAGTAAAACAGATTGAGGAATCTATTAATAATAAACTATTGGGGTCAGCTAGGTGGTGCAGTGGATATAGCACTGACCTTGGAGTCAGGAGGACTGGAGGTCAAATATGGTCTCACACACTTAATAATTAGTTATCTAGTTGTGTGACCTTAGGCAAGTCACTTAATCCCATTGCCTTAAATAAAACAAACAAACAAATAAATACATACATACATATATACATACATAAACACACACACACATAGATAAATAAATGAGTGGGTAAATAAATAACTAAATTGTTAGACTGGACTACCTAAAAGTCAGGATGAAAAAGGAGCCTAAACATTGTATTTTAAGAAATTATTCATGATAATTTCCCCAGTGTCCCAGAATTAAAGGGTAAAAGAAAAAACTATGGAAAAAATAGAACCACTATTCACCTCCCAAAAGAAATCTCAAAATGAAAACAGGAATATTATAGTCAAATTTCAGTATTCAGATCAAATGTAAAATACTACAAGCAGTCACTTTAAAAGAAAAAACAAACCAATCCCCACCAGACCTCCCCCCACAAAATTCTAATATCATTGAACTCATAGTTAGAATTATCCAAGATTTAGCAACTCCCAAAATAAAGAAAAAGAAGATTTAGAATATAATATTCCTGAAAGATTAAAAAAAGAAAAACATGAACGCAAACAAAACCTACCCAGAAAACCAGAATATTCTTTCAGAGAATAAAAGTGAAATTTAATTAAATAGAAGACTTTCAAACATTCCTGATGGAAGGACTAGAATTAAATAGAAAATCTTACTATAAAATAAAAGGATCAAGGAAACCACAAAAAGATCAAAGAGAAGGGCCTCAATAATGCTAAACTCCTTATGATTCTATATGTAAAGATGATGCCTATAACTCTTTTTCCTAAAATGTTATTTTATTTTTCCAAATACCTGTTATGAAAGTTTTTTCAACATTCATCCTTATGCCTATGTATATTTTTAAGTCACAAAATTTTTCTCCCACGCTCCTTTACCATCAGTGATGAACAGTTAGGTTATCATCATATATACATATTTTTAATGAACATATTTACAGATTAATCATTTTTGTATCAGGAATTAGGATTAAGGGAAAGAGATTTATAAGAGATAAGCTTTGTAAAGTGTTCATCAGATTCTGAAGGAGTTTTTTGTTTGTTTTGTTTTTCTTCCTCTGGCTGAGAATAAATAACATGTAACTCTTAAGAATTATATCAGTTAGTAATAAATATGAACAGAAGGTATATGAGTTAGGCAAATATTTTGGTATTATCTAAAAAAATGGATGTCTGAGAAATAAGGATGGGAGAAGGAGAAAGGGGAAAAAATGGGAAAAGTTAATCGAAATAAAAGAGCTGCATAAAATAAAGCTTTTGCAGTGGAGGAGGAAATGCTGGTGTTGGTAGTTGTAGTAACTCTGAACTGTTACACCACCAGCAAGGTAAATGAAGTACAAGATACAACATGCTTAGGATATGTGTTTTCCATTTTAATTTTTTTCCTGTTTTTTTCCCTTGAAAATTCTGTGCACTGGCAATACTTTCTGATGAATACATATCCCTTCCAATTAGACATACATTGCTTATTTTCTTCTCTCCCTCATTAAACACGAACCTTAGCAGTAGATGAGAAGAATAAAAATACTTTCAGGGATATTTTGGAATTAGTCCCAACCAACTGAGGAAGTGGTTTGTTAAATTCTCAATGTGAGTATTTATACCTTGAAACAATAAATATTATAAATCTAGTCTTGATTTATTATTTTTATTGACTGGATTTAGGAATGTGATAGAGAAAAGTTAATAATTGAAATAAAATAAAAATTTGTGCCAGAGAACCTTACCCAGAGAGTCAATTATTAAACATTTTCAGCATATAACCAAATACAAACATATATACATATACATATATGTGTGTGTGTATGTGTGTGTGTGTTTGTGTGTGTGTATACATATATTTTTTTATTTTGGTTAGTGAAAAAATGATGAAAAAGTTAATGCTTAGAGCAGATATCCTTCTACTTCACTGACAGTTTGAAGTCAGTCATATTAATCTCAGTTCCTTTCCTTTTATAACAGAATAACTATATGGATAGATTCAGAAAAATTATAGAGATAAAAATTATTTAAATTTTTAATACACAATTTGAAAAATATTTTCTATACTTTTCTTGTGGAAAATATGGAGAGAGGAACAAAATTCAAATATATATATGTATATACATGCACAAACACATTTTCATAGATACATACATATGTCTATGCATATGCATGCATATATACATAGAAGTTCATGTGTATATATGTATATGTATGCTTTTGTATAGGGGAAGTGTGAGTGTATATCTGTGTGTGTGTGTGTGTGTGTGTGTGTGTGTGCGCGTGCACGCATGTGTGAAATTTGATATCAGCTAAGATAAAGATTTCTGAGATGCTCCAGGAGGCTGTATTGAGTACTCTGATGGTTAATTTTTTTAATCTAGTTTGCACTGGTAAACATTTACTAGTACATTCAGGTTCTCATTCAAAACCATTGATGCAGTTCATTACTCTTTTATTTGCCATATATTCAGTGAGGTTAATATAGAGACATAAATGAAATAATCCTTGCCTTCAATGACCTTACATTTTAATGGAATTAAAGAACCAAACAGAATTGAACAATGAAGTCGATGTAAAGTTTAAGGTAATATTTTTGCAAAGTTAAATAATATTATATTGCTGTTTTAAGAAAAGTACATTGAAGTATTAGCTTTTCCTCCAAATTTTCCTGTAATAATACACCTTACTTAGCAGTAAACAATTTTAATAAATGAGATTAAATTTCAATGTTAACTCACTTGAACTATGATAAGTATACTAATTGATGTCCCTGCTTTCCATTTTTATTCTCCTCAGTCTCTCATGCCCAGGGCTTTTGAAACAATTATCCTTGGATACAAGTCTAATCATATCAGTTTTCCCTATCAAAACATAATCAGTGGTTTTATATTGTGTTTAGAATTTGAAAAACAAAATCAAATATACCAAAAAAAAACCCCTTTCATTCTTATTTCATTTAATTTCAATTTCTAGACTCTATGTTCTAACTAAATTTCATTAGGAATTATTCTTTACACTCAAATTTGCATCTAGATATTGACACAAATTTATTCTAATTTGAAATTTTCTCTCAGTTTTTGGAGTCTCAAAATACTTATATTTAAAATTATCAAAGAAGACAGAGACAAAATGGTGGGAAAGGTCAGGAACTTTAAACTCTCCTTAATTTTCCTCAGAAACAACATTTATTTGCTGAATGTTTTTTATTAAACTTCTAAATGAATTCTGGAGTGACAGAACCCACAAAAAAAGAGAATGGAGCATTTTCCAGCAAGGACTTTCTCAAGTGGAATCGGAGTATGCTCAGGATTTGCAACTAAAACTAACCCACAGGTGGCAGGACTTGGAGAGAACCAGTCAGAGGATCTCAGCAACATAAGATCTGTAGGAGGCACCTGAAGACTGGACTTAGCAGGTCAGCTGAGAGGACTGCAACACATGTTCCTCAGATCCCATCCAGCTTGTGTGACTGGGTTGAATGACCCAAGCCAGACAACAAGAAACTAGTATTCCCCATCTAGAAAACCTCACCAGTGAGCAAATTATTGGTGTTCTCAACATGGCAGGCCCAGCCCAAACAGTAAGCCTCTAGGGCATTCAAAGTGGCCCCTTGCCCACCACAAGAAGCTTAGCATAGAACTCAAAGAAAACTCAAGATGAGTAAGAAAAGCCACCAAAAAATCAGTGCTAGAGAAAATTATTTTGGAGATAAGGACAGGCAAAACCTCATTTCAGAAGAGGTTGACAAAAATGTATTACATGTGAAGTTGCAGAGGAGAATATGAATTGGTCTCAGTTCCAAAAGGACTTCTGGAGGACCTAAAAAAACGTCTTAAAATCCAAATAGAAATATTGGGAAAAGGAATACAAGAGAAGTTAAATATATTGTAAAAGGAGGCACAAAAATTGACTGAAGAAAATAAATCCTTTAAAAATACAATTGAGCAATTATGAAAATAAAATAATTCTTTCAAAATTACAATTGGGCAAATAGAAAAAAGTTAACAGTTTCTTTAAAAATAGAATTGACTAAATGGAAGAGGATATGCAAAAATTAACTGAAGAAAATAATTTCTTGAAGAGTAGACTTGGGCAAATGGAAGCTAATGAGTTTATGAGACACCAAGAATTAGCAACTAAAGTCCAAAAAATGGAAAAATAGAAGAAATTGTAAAATGTCTCATTGGAAAAACAACTATCTGGAGATCAGATGCAGAAAAGATAATTTCATAATTGTTGGACTACTTGAAAGCTATGAGCAAAAAAAGAGCCTTGGATAGCAATCTTCAGGAAGTAGTCAAGGAGAACTGCCTTGATATCCTGGAATCAGAGGGAAAAAAATAATGGAAAGAATCTATTAATTACTGCCTGAAAGAGATCTCAAAATTATGACAAGGAATATTGGAACCAAATTCCAGAATTATCAGATCAAGGAAAAAATCATGCAAGCAACCAGAAGAAAAAGGAAAATAAAATCAAATAATGAGGAGTTACAGTCAGAATTATACAAGACCTGACTGCAACAACACTAAAGGAACAAAGGACCTGTAATATAATATTCCGGAGATTCTGGGAGGTTGGATTACAAACACGAATCATTTTTACCTTTATTAACATATGGAACAATATATGATCCTTTAAATCTTATTTTTTTTTTGAGAGGGGAATATTGCTGAAGGGATTTCCCTGGGATTTAAATTTCCTGGTTAAGATTTGAGCATTATATTTCCTTCACAAAAGGAGACTAATTGAAGTGTCATTTCTCAATTTTTTGGTAGAATTTATGTAACAATGATTATAATTTTTCTTTAAAAGTTTGATAGAATTCTCTTGTGAATCCTCAAGTACTAGGACGTTTTATTCTCAATCACCTTTCATAGCTCCTTTATAGTATAATCCCTTTCTGAGATTGACATTATTTAAGATCTCTTTTAGTCTGGACATTTTACATTTTTAAAAGTATTCCGTTTTTTGTTTTCTTAAATTTTGGTTAGCATATAACTTCATAGGTATTGGTGACTCTTTTTATATTTTCTGGTTTTATTATTTCTGTTGTGTTTATCTTGATTTTTTGTTGTGTTTATTTCAATCATTTGATTTTCTGTCTCCTTTTAATCATATTGACTAAAGATCTATCAATTTCCTTAGTCTTACTTTTTTTTTGGAAAGAAAGTAGAGATTAGAGGAAGTTACAGCATATTAAGAAAGTAATGGAAAAGTTAAAAAAGAGTTTAAAGAGACCACATGGATTGCTGATTGAATTGGCCAGTCCAGTTGGCCAGGGACAAGAGATTGGAAAGTAAAAGAGAACAAAACCCTTCCCTGGATCTCCATAAATTCTCTCCCAGAGTCCATGAGAGGGGATAGTGACCTGGGAATGACCAAGTCCCTCATTGTTTATTTTACCTTTTGAGGGTTCTCTTTTAGGCAGTCTTCCAGGGTCTGTGCTTCCTGGTTGCCCCCCACCACCACCAGAAAACAAAGCAATCCAAGTCAGGCTGAAGGTCAGACCCTCAGGTGTGGAAGGACAAGGAAGATACTCTTTACAATGCAAACGAAGTTTGCCTCCAACTGATCTCACCACTCCCATGCCCAGGTCTCTCTGCAACAAAAGTATTTAGTAAGACATCATACAGGACTGGAAAGAACTCAGAATTTTCACCTACTATGTACTACACAGAGGTAAAGGACACAGATAGTATTTACTGATATTATTTCATTCCATCCTGTCAATAGTCCTGTGAGTGGCTGTTGTTATTATTCCTGTTTCAAAGATGGATGAAACTAAGGCAAACAGATACTATATTTTTCATGACTTCCACCTTTCTCTTTAACTTAACTGCTTCTAGATAATTAATCACCCAGATATGTGATTAATTTTATTTGTTCACCAATGGCTAAGTTCCCACTTTCCTTAGTCTTTTTAAGGAATCCATTTTTATTTTAATTATTCCTACTGCTTCTTTAAGGGGAAATAACTCTTTTCCTGGGAAGTTATGTTGTGGAGGTGATAGAGAGCTAAACTTGGGAGTTCAAAAGATGTTTCTTTCCTAGTTCAAATTTGCCCCAGAAACTTTACAGTTATGTGACCCTTGGCAAGTTACTTAACCATGTTTGCCATAGTTCTTCTGTAAAATGAAGCAGAAACTAAAATGGTATACCACTCTAGATCTTTGCCAAGAAAACAAATTAGATGACTGAATTTTATTTCAATATTTTTCTTTATGAATTTAAATGTTCTTTGAAATTATATACATGTATAATTTTAATATTTTTACATTTGATTCTTTAAAGCATAATTAAATGTTCTTATTAATTTCTTTTAAGGTTATGATTTTGTTTTTGCTTTTATTTTTGTTTTGTTTTCTTATGATACCATTCATGACCTCTTCCTTTCCTTTAGATACTCAAAGAGTTCATTGTTGTGGAATATTGTATATGATTTTAGATTTATATTTCAACTGATTTATCTGATTTCTATTTGGGATGACTATTTCTATAGAATAAGTTCAAATATAGTGGTAAATAAGTATAAATATATTAGTGTAATCTATATAAAGAATGGTTCATTGCTCAAATTCAAGTAAGAATTAGGAAATACAAGATTATATATGATTTAATTAAGAAAAGAATATAGAGAAGCAGTAAATTCCTAAATTTCTTATGAGGAAATTGTGAAACATATTGAAAAATAATTAAAAAAAATAAACATAAAACTGTTCTCTCTGAAGAAAGGAAGACTTCAAAGGGCAAAAAATTCATCTTGATCTTAGGGCATACAGTCAAGTAGCACTATAAGACATTTTCTTATTAGTCTATATAACTAAACACTATAAATTATTTTTTTGAAAAAAAAAAATAGAAACTTGCTTTGACACCAAGCAGAAAATAGCTGTTACTAGAGAAACATTTTTTAAAAAAAGATTTTTTTCAAGATTAACTGTAAAGTTCAAAACCTTAAAGAAGTAAGTTTATTCAAATAAAAAAAAAAGACAGGATATTGAGATGAATGAAACATTCAAGAGATAGACCTTCTGGGTAGCTAATAAATCATATATTATTTATGCCTAGCAAATAATCAAGAAATTAAGGGTTTCTCTCAGCAACCAAAGAAGTACCTTGGTGACTGAAGAATGCTTAAATGTTCTCGGAAAAAGCATTGTCCCAGATGGGTGGTAATCATTTCTGATTGTTTAAGAATTAAGGAAAAAACCATTGTAATAGAAAATAGGCCTTTACTAAAGAAGGACTCTAGGACTTTTTGATTCTGTCTCTCTTGGACAAAGGGTCCACCTCCACCCAGACCACTTTTGTAGATGAACAATGGGCCAAATTTATCTGGATTAGATTCTTTTTTTCTTTTAATTAGAAATGAGTTTTCTCATTTGGATGGAGTACTGCCAGTGATTGAGAAGAAATTCAACCCAATCTTATTATCAACTCTGTCTTTCATAGACTGCCTTGAATTTATACAAATTTGAGAATCTTTTTAGTCATAGTTTCACATTTATACCAATTAACTCTCCATTTTTTTGGGGGGGGTCTAACAACTAATTTTTTTTGGTCAAAATAGTTAATCTCTCAAGATCCTTTGAGTATAAAAGGAATTATTCAGGAAGATATTTTCTAAGATCCAAAATTCTAACATTATATGATCCTACTTTTAATGGGATAGTTAGCTATTTAAACTTTATAGACATAAAAGCTTTCTAGGATCTTTAATAGCACATAAACCCTAAAAAAAGATATTCAGATAAAATGTTTTCATTAAATGAGATTTTAGCTGATTAGATATCATGTTTGCTGATTTCTTTATGCATAAATATTCTACTTTAGGGAATTAGTTTCTTTTTAAGTTTATTTTTAACATCTACTTTTTAAAAATTTTGATAATGAATTCACTTGCTCCCCTCCCCACTCTTTCATTGGTCATCGTGAAGGTTAGAAATGTTATATCAGTTATATTTGTGATAACATGCAAAACCTATTTCCATATTAGCCATATTGGATAAAAAAAGCAATAAAAATAGAGTGAGGAAAGTATTGCGCTCAATCTTCATCAGTTCTCTTTTTGGATAGGGATAGAATTTTTCACCTAAAATTTCAAGAATTATTTTAATAACATCAATTCATGATTATGAACATTTACAATGTCTAGAAATATATGCATATATGCATATACATATGTAACAGGGCATAGGGAAATGGTCATGTTAGACTTGAAGGTCACAAAGACTAGCATGAAGAATGCTACTCACGCACAATGAGTACTGAATTAGCCACTCCTTGGGGGAGTTGTGACATATGTATTGAAGAATACTGGAACCGGGTGATAAACAACTCCCCAAGTACTACTCTTGTTCAACCCACTATGGAAATGTATTTAAGCAAGCTGCTCTAAAGTGGAGCTCTTTCCTGATCATGCCACTGGTTTCCTGACCATGCCACTGGAGCAATATGGCTCCAGCTCTAGGTGGCTCCTCTCCTGGGCTGCCTGCCATTTCCTTCTCTCTTCTTTCCTCTAAGTTCTTTCCCATGTTATTTCTGAACTTGTAAATAAATTTTTCCTAAGTCTCTTTGTTTCTGTGAATTTTTCATATTTGTGGAATAAAAACCCTGAGTTTTACAACTCTTGGGCCAGTTGTGAGTTACGTAAACATATATTCATATACACATATAGTTAGGCTATGTTTTTGCAACTAAATATTTTAATTTAAAAACAATTTTAAACTTTTGTTATATTGAAAATTTTCATAAGAATGTTTGGTATCACAAATATATTCCTTATGATTAACTAAAATATCCTGAGATTAAATTATAAGCAAATGGGAGGTTAAATAATAACATCATTAAATTAACTAGGAAGAAGGTAGATGGACTGTAGCTATTCTGGGCACAGTTCCTGTCATCTGTATCCACCAGTATGTCCCAAGCTCATTTTCCCTGATGGAGGAACCAATGGGACAGCTATGAGGATGTGTTTCTATGGGTATGTGTGAAGGAATCAGATTTCTCAGTTATAGCCTAAGTCCCTATTTTATCCTACAGTTGATGATCATTTTATCTTCCTCCTCTAGTTTTATTTTTTGCCTCTTTACTTAAATAATTTTCCAGGGATAAAAATTGGGGTGAGTAATAGAAGGATAATGGTAAGTATTTTAACTAGGGCCTCTATCTTTGGTCAGGATGAACTGGATTTTAGTGAAAATCGGTGTAATAAACTGGATATTTGTTTCATATCTTCCTCCCCAACCCCTAGTAAAAAACACCTTGACTTTGCCCCAAGTTCCCCACATAATCACATTTTCAAAAAAAGAACTATAGCTCATATCTCATATTTAGTCTTTGTCTAATTACATAGAATTTTCAGAAGCAAATAGTGTAAATGATGCAGGGGATAATGAAGAGAATTTGATTATAACAAAGAATTTGGGTGGAGATGTAAATTGACTTGAAGTAGAGAATTATGATTATAACGGAAACAATTGTAATCTTGGGTGGAGATTCTCCTCATTCTTAAAGTACCATTGATTGATTGTTTAAAGTAAAATTTGTATACTGATTTCCTTTGGTTTTACCCTCTACCTAATTCCTGGTCAAGTAAGAGAAAGAGAGTTTACCTTTTGCCCTCTGGATGAAGGCAAGACAGAAAAATCTGAGCTGGACTCCAGTTCAGGACCATTTTAGTCTTCTCTGACAATGGCTCAGCCAACACTTTTTGGGTGTTCTTTTATCTCTATCTTTCTCCCTAGCCCTTCCTATGTCTAGTAACCTTTTAAAAATTTTTTTTGTTTGTTTTATTTCCACCCATCCTTTACCCAGTCTGAATAATGATTCCTCACAGGCAGACCAGAATGCAAGTAGCAATGGCTACATTAAGTAAAATTTCACTATGGTCAAATCAAACAAGTACCTGCTCTGAGATTAAAACCCAGGGCAATCAAATTCCATTTCCATTATTCTATCCACTACACAATTGTTATTTAAAAACAAAAATTTCAAATAGAAATGAGGGGCACTAAATTGCACATAATGATCCCTGAAGGGTACATATTAACTTAGAATAAAAATTTGCATTGTGTAGTTCTGTTATATTTTTATATTTTAATAAATATATCCCAATTGCATTTTAATTTAGCATGTTTGATACCACTTCACTATCCATTGTTTTTCTTTGTTAAAAGGGAAGTAGAAATTCTAGCAACCACAAAGGAAAAACTTGAAATTTACTAAGAAGTATATGCCTATCACAACCTCTCGAGGTATGCTATTACAGGAAAAATATGAGAAACTCATTTTCATTCTTATTTGGCATTCCAAAACTAGGAATAACTAGATAAGCCCCTGTATCAGACTGTATAACTATCAAAACATATGGGTTTGACTCATGATCTCTTTGTGTCTTTCTGTCCCTGAAATTCCTTAATATCTGAACAACTGAGTTAACCTACAAATGTTATTTACATTTTAAATTGAGCAACTAAATCTTCATAATTTAGAGATAATGACAGAACCCTGTACTTTAAGTTAAAAGATACTAAGGTACTCTGATACTAAGTAGCTGTGTCTTCATATTCAAGTCACTGAATTTTTTATACTCTTAATTTCTTCAACTGTGAGAAGAGGTTAAGAATGACATAGTATCTATTTCCCAGGTCACTTTTGAAAAGAGTATTTTGTAAATACTAACCATGAAAATAATTTAATCAAAATTTTAAAAAATAATTAAAAATTAATCTACTATATGTTAGGTACCTACTTTGTTACTGATGGTACAAGTACACAGAATGAAAGAATCTTTATTTGCATGTAAATGGATAAGACAAAAAATAGATTTAAGATCTGTATTGTTGTTGTTCATTCATTCAGGCAAGTCCTTTCTTGGTCATCCCATGGACCATAATCTGCCTGGTCCTTCTATTCTCTTTCCTCCTGAAATCTGTTCAGCCTCATGCTTATTCCTTCAATGACACTATTTATCCATCACATCCTGTGCCATCTTTTTTCCTTTTTGTCTTTCATTTTTCCTAGCATCAGAACCTTTTAAAATGAGTCCTGGCTTCTCATCATGTGGTCAAAGTATATTGTTTTAAAATCATTAAAGATATTTATATATATATATATATATATATATATAGATAGATAGATAGATAGATAGATATAGTAGATGATGATTGAATTTCATTTAAATAGAAGAGAAGGTCTCTTTCAGGAGAAGTGAAGGAAAGCATTTATTCCAGCCTTGGAGGATGGCCAATGCAAAGGCATTGAGAGTATTATGGGAGGGGGGAGCCAGTTTGGCTGTATCAAAGGCTATTATTGGAGGGGGAATAGTTAATGAAGATGAGATAAATTGAGTCCCATTTTTTTTAATCTTTTTTTTTTATTTCGCAAGGCAAATAGGGTTAAGTGGCTTGCCCAAGACCACACAGCTAGGTAATGATTAAGTGTCTGAGACCGGATTTGAACCCAGGTACTCCTGACTCCAAGGCCACTGCTTTATCCACTACGCCACCTAGCCGCCCCAATTGAGTCCCATTTTAAAGGTCATTAATGGATCTCATCTTCATTAAGTTTTATATATATATACATGTATATATATAAATTCCTGGAAGTAATAATAGGAAGTAAACAAACAAAACCAAAATTAATTACTTTTTCAGTAGAGAGTAGAATGCAACTGAGTGTTGAGATTTCTGATGAAAGGAGACTAATTAGGCAGCTATCTCAATAATCTAGGCAAAGTGGTAGGTATATCAGATTTGGGAGATGTAGAGATAGAATTGCAAACATTTACAATTTAATTCATAGGAAAGATAGGAGGGGAAAAATTCAGAATAATGCTAAGTTTATAAGCCTGAGAAACTGGAAAAATTCTGATATTTTCAAGCTAATAGAGAAGTTTAGATGGGAGCACACCTTGGTAGGAAAGACAGAAAGAGATAGAGATAGAGAGACAGGCTGAGAGAGATAGAGAGACCAGCTGAGAGAGATGGGGGGGGCAGGGAGAATAAGATCATCAACAACAACAACCTCAGGACATATGATGTGGAAGATGAACCAGAAAATTTGATTGAGATGTAGCAGCTAAGCAAGTTCAGTAAACATGCAGAAAGTGATTGGTCATTAGTGTCAAGTGCAAGTAAAAGATGAAGTATTAGAAGAGGAAAAAAATTATAGGTCACTTTTGGAAAGAAAAGTTTCAGTTCAGTGATAATATTACACATGTCATCATCATCATCATCATCATCATCTTTATAGTGCTAACTATATTCCAGGAAATATACTAAACTCTTTATAATTATTATCTTATTTGAGTTTTCTAAGGTACTTGTTATTTATCATCATTATTATCTTGTTATTTTACAGATGAGAAAAATGAGGCAAATTACTTGCTCAGGGTCTCAAACTAGTATGTGACAGAGACTGAATCTTACCTTATTTATTTCTGACTCCAGTCTCAACTCTATACAATTGCACCATCTACTTATCATATACTATTTACATTAATGTACATATATGTATGATAATTATTGCTATTTTTATTATATATATTGAATGACAGTGTTGTATAATGCATAATAGACTTTCCTCAAGTCATATAGATCAGGCTTGAAGCCTCATTTATGACAAATGTTGTTTATGTTACTTTGGGTCTTTTATCTTCTAACCAATTATAGAAGACCATGGATTATAGATCTGTACTGCACTGATATAGACCTATCTGCACTGATAAGGGAGGTCCTTCATCCTGGAGTTCTTTATATCAATGAAATTAAAAACTTGATTTCTATCTAGCATACTATAACAGTGCTGTTCCCATTTGAAAAACTTTATATTGCCTTTCTCTAATGTATAACATTATTGATGCTAATATGACTAAGAACTAATTAGAAAAGGGACTAATTAGAAAAAAAATCTTGGAAAAAGTGAAGCACTGAGGAAAGGACAAGAAAGTTGTCATTACATAAAGAGAAAGGTAGGAGAGATTTATCCATGGAAGAATTCTGATATTCAGATGTACAAGAAAAGTGAGAATATGTATGTCTGCTTTGTTGACACATGAATTCCCACAGTTAGATACAAAGAGAATAATTGATACAGAGACTTCAAGCCCAGGACTAGGAGATTTGATATGATTCACAAAGCAATAATTCAATAAAATTCTTGCTGCTAGTGAACATCAGTAATGAAAAGAAATACAGTTTTAGTGATGTGGAGTGTATTTCTAATTGGTTATTAAACTTATAAACCTATAGCTAGGTATCTCTTAGGACTTTTTTGTTTGTTTCACAGACTCATCTTAACATAGTCAGATGCTTGCTTCATTCATTCATTCAGCAATCAATTAGAAACACCTACTTCAGGTCAAGTACTATTCTAGGTGCTGCAGTTCAGAAGATGAAAATTAAATCTTCCCTCCCTACACTCAAAGAACTAATATGTTCTATTCTGGTAAATCAATAAATAAACATAATTGGATACAAATTATGTAGAATTGGATGAGACTAAGCAACTGGGAGGATGAAGATAGACCTTTTGTGGGAAGTGGAAAATTAGATGCCTTGAAATTCATAACTACTTATGTTAATTATTTTCAAAAACCTAATGAAAAAGGACATTAGCTAAAGGATTCAGGATAGTTGGAAAGAATCTTAATTTAAAGAGGAAACTGAGGTAAAGAGAGATTATCCAAATTACCCAAGGGCACAAGGTAATAAAGAGAAGAGTTCAGACTAGACCCTGGCTCTGTGAAGACCCCCTTAATTGCTCTTTCTACTGAACTAAAGTACAGCCTGCAATTGGAATATCAATTTTGTTCTACTACATGTTTCATATATCAACTTTTGTTCTATTTTGAACAAGTCATTACTAAAATCAAAGTGACTATGGTTTTTGAGATAGTTTAGTTTGAGAAGTATTGCTTTTTGCATTTGAATGTAGAGCTAATTGGATAGCATAGGGAATAACATCGAAGAATAAATGCATTTGAAATGTAGCATTTATACAATGAGTGCTCATTTAACCAGTAAAATCACAGGTCCAGATTTTTTAAAAAAATGCTAGTATCGTTTTGTCCAAACTAATAGAACAGAGACAGAAGTAATTGCGATTGTTGACTATCTTTATTAATCAAACTGGATTACTCTGTAACTGATTTGGACAAGGGATATTTTAACTGAGAATAGAGATTGCTTACTCCATTCTCATCCCCATATTAAAGGTAGGAAGAAAAGAAAAACAGAAATCCATAAAGGGAAGTGACTTATCTAAGGTTAAACAACCATATAGCAAAATAATTGAACCAAGAACACAGTTTTATTGTCACCTTATCCAGTATGCATTTCTCTAGTAAAATTTTCCTTCCATTAGTTGCAATAATATATAGATCACAAAGAGTTGCTCATCCATTATGTTGAGCCCTTTACAACACAACTTTAGATTTAGTGTTGTTTTATTGTTAGCTTGTTTTTTTTAAATCAATCATTTCTAGCACCTAATTCTTTGGGAGGGAAGATAGGATGTCTAAGAATTAGTCATTAAATATAGGAAGAAGATCTCACAACTGGACTTAAAAATGCTTATTTTTCCTTGATTCCAGGGTGTATCTGCTAGTTCTGTCAATGAACCAAGGGAGTGATGAGGTCCTCTGTAAAAGGATTCAGTAAGAATCCTTTAGATAATATAAACATCCATATGATGAAAAGCACAACCAAGGGGAAGCCCTGGGCTATAAAGCAATTTGGGGACTAAGATGATGATACTTTAAAACACATGATTCAAAACTCATATGGACTTCACAGGAAGCAATCCATAAGCCAGTCTAAAGTCAAAGTAGAGATTTTGACATTATAACTGGTTAGTAAATTTGTTTTAAAAAACACAAATAGCAGGGCAGCTGGATGGCACAGTGGAAAGAGCCCCGGCCCTGGAGTCAGGAGTACCTGAGTTCAAATTTGACCTCAGACACTTAATAATTACCTAGCTGTGTGGCCTTGGGCAAGCCACTTAACCCTATTGCCTTTCAAAAACCTAAAAAATAACCCCCCAAAACACAAATAGGATATAGAAAAGAGAGAAAAATGAGAGAAATAAAAAGAAATAAAGAAAGATTTGGAATTGAGGAAGAAGGACAGAGGGATAGAACAACAGAGAGAACAGACAGACAGAGACAGAGAGATAGACAGAGAAAAAGAGACAGAGAAGCTACAGGGAATGGGAGTTTTGATATCTTTCAAAATATAGCAGGTAGTACATGATGATTTTTGTGGATATGTCAAAAACCAAAGGAAAGAATTTTTGGAGACTAAAGAAAAATTTTTCTTTCCCAAGATATATACATATATATGTATATACATATATATATATGTATATGTATATGTATATGTATACATATATACATATATATATATGTATATGTATATGTATATGTATACATATATACATATATATAGATATATATTGTGGTAAGCATGTTTAGTAAGTCATAGACTGAAGGAAAGAATAAAGACTCATAATTATAAGGGAGCTGCATGAGACAGATAAAGCTTGAATTCTTTCACTTGTAGAGATGGATTGTAGAAACCAATCTCCATGGACTTTAGTATTTAATATCCAAAATTTAGAAGAAGGCATTCAAGCAAGAAAGTAGAGATTCAAGATGAATAAGGCCTATTTCATTATACAGCTGACTTTAGGTTCAATCTAAACAGATGAACCAGTCTAATCCTATCCTTCCCTTATAATTTTCTCTCCATTCTTAGAAATAAAGCCTTAAAATTAATATTAAAAATCTCAAGAAAAACTAAACAAGAGGCAGATACCATTTTTAGAGATAAGTTAAACAAGAAATATGAATCTTTGGTTTTAATGTTTTTGGCAAAGGAATGGTAGTATAGAAAACCAATTTCCTGTAAGAATTGGCAGCAATAAATAAGTAACTAAGACAACATCAATTAGAAACTACATTCTAATACTAAACTGATAGGAAAAAAGAGAGTGGTGTGAGAGAGAGAGTCTCATGGTCTTTTACCTTATTTAGATCTATGTCTTTAGGAAATGGTTCTTAAGTTAGGTATAGTTTGGAATATCTATCTATATTGCTATCTAGGTACAGTAATTTATTTTAAAAAGTATTTTTGCTTTCTGTAAATGATGTATAAGTGAACTAAAATGAAATACTTTTTGAACTCTACAGTTTTTATTGCTTGTTATAATTTGATAAAACTTCATTTTAAAGAAAATTGGCCTAAGGTATTCTTTTTTTTCCCTTTGGCAAGATAGATGTGCCACCCAATACCCTGCAGTAGATAATACTGCAGGATAATTCTCAGGTGGCTAATTCTCACAGAAAAAAAAAGCACAAAATGTATTTTAGGAAATGAAATTCTGATGAAATTTATGTGTGCTCATTGCCAATAAAACAAACAAACAGGGAAGCAATGATAAAATTAGACTACATATATAAACAAAATTCCTTAAGGGAAAATTTAATCATTTCCATTTGAGAGCAGAGGTATTAAATTTATAAATTCACAAGTTTACCAAAAACCACAGTCTCTTTGTTCACATCTTGCACTGTGCACTTTGTAGTGGTCTCTGCCCAGGTGGGTTTGGATATATTCTAAATATATATGGACAGATTTTTTTTAATTGAGCTGTCAGAAATAAATGAGTTCAAATTTGGCTTCAAATCTTTTTACCTAAATGACCCTGGACAAGTCACTTAGTGTCTGTTTGCTTCAGTTTCTTCATCTTTAAAATTTAGAAAATATCACTACCTACCTCCCAGTGATCTTGTGAAAATCAAAGGAGATAATCAGTATAAAGCATAAATAGATGCTAGCTATCATCATCACCACCACCATCATCATCATCATCATCATCATCACCATTATTATTATTATTATTGTTACAAGGCAAGTAGGTGGTACAATAGATAGTGTGCTGGAACTGGAGGCAGGAAGCTTAGTCTTCCTGAGTTTAAATTTGACCTCATACTCAAGCTGTATAACTGGGCAAGTTAATTAAACTTTGTGCCTCAATTTCCTCATCTGTAAAATGAATTGAAGAAGGAAATGGCAAGCCATTTCTGTATCCCTGCAAAGTGGACCCCAAATGAGGTCATGAAAAGTTGGGCATGACTGAAAAAAAATGGCTGAATACTTATCATCATGGTGATCATGATCATTATCAACGGTGGCACAGCAAAACTGGATTTATATTGTAAAAAGTTATTTTGCAAAGACAATATAATTTTGTGACTAGTTTTAGACTTGTGTAGTGAGGAAGACCTAGTTCAAATTCCACCTCTGTGACTTACTCAGTTACTAGAAGAACATGAAACTAAGACTCTTCATCTTTGTCAGCCTCACAAAACTCTTTCACTGTGTAATAATTATAGATTAGTTAATTTCTGTGTTATTGGATAGAATGACCATTTTATCAAAATCAGATGTTGGCATTTGTTAGGGAATGTTGTGTGTGGGAGTGCTGTAAACTATCATCACCTGGTGTCCTTGAGCACCAGAGCCTTATTGCACTAAGTGCCATGGGAGTAGAAGTAGATTAGAGATTGGGAGGAATATTTAAGCACTTGTGTTTTGGTGAATAAACAGAGACCTTGGAGACCTTGGAGTATAGGGAGAAACATATGTCTTCCTTGTCTCCCTCCTCTTCAACTCTCTCCTGGGGAAGCTTGAGGGAGTCTAGAAAGGGACTCAATAGACATTTGAAGAAAAAGTGACTCAATACTTCTTTTGCTGTATTAGCAACTATTCTACAGCATCAGATTAACCTGGTGATGGTAAATTGATTATTTTATACCCCTATGTACAGTTGTGCTGACCCAGTCAGCTCTTGTGAAGACATACATAGCCTGAGAGTTTGCTAACCATGTCTTCCTCCTCTCCACTAATGCAATAGCAGATAACTCTGAATGTATTTTAGCTATTGCTCTAGAAATATCTGTGTAACAGCACACATGACTTAATGCTTAGGCTACTCTTAAATATTTCTTTCACCATCTCTTAAATTGTGTTATTGGACTAAAGGGAGAATTCTTGGAGTCTAAACAATTACTGAAAGGTTATAAAATCATAGAATTGGAAAGAAATAAGACATACAAAAGAGAAGTAAGCTTTCAAGTTCAGAGAGCTTTTAGTAGCAGAACAGTAAGTTGAAGTGAAATCCATCTTGTCAAGCCTCAAAGCTTAGAGTTATATTCAGTGATCCCACTACGAGATAAATAGTAATAGCACTATATTCTAATTCAGCAGATATGCTTTGGAATTTGGCCAATTTCTACTAGTAACTTGATTGCTACTGTGTTCATTTTTACACTAAACTGTGTGTTTGTTTAAGAATTCAGTTGCTGGGCGGCTAGGTGGCATAGTGGATAAAGCACCGTCCCTGGAGTCAGGAGTACCTGGGTTCAAATCTGGTCTCAGACAATTAATAATTACCTAGCTGTGTGGCCTTGGGCAAGCCATTTAACCCCATTTGCCTTGCAAAAACCTAAAAGAAAAATAATTCAGTTGGTATCTTTTCACATGAAGAAACCAGACAGAGTTCCTCTGAAGATAGCCATTGTGCAACAGAAAAATATTCTATCCTCTTTTCTCCCTTCCCCAAAAATGACATTGCAAGAGGGCACCAGAATATAAAATCATTACTGAGACTCCCATGTCTTCAATTCATATAGTAAATTAACCTCTATAATAGCAGTAGTATTAGAAATAGTAGTATAGTATACCTAGTATTTTCTTCCTCCTCTGTCCCTCAGATCAAGGCATTAACATATCCTACTCTAATACTTATGTTCAAAATCTTAGGCTTCTTACATATATCATCTTTCATTCTCCCTACATATGCAAAGTCACCAAAGGAAGCTCAAAATTGTAGACTCCCTTATAAAAGTGTATAGAATCAAACTAGTGTTCTTTGGACTCACTTCCAAATGACTCCACCAAAACAAAAATTCTAACAATTCTGAAACCATTTTTTACATACTCAGAAACTCAAACAAGATAAATTTTAATTAAGCTATTTGCAAAATAAAGTACTGTATATTACTATTATTTTGTTGCTGGTGTTGTTAGATTTTGTATCACTTAATCTACTATTAACCAACAATGTTATGGGATTATCTGGATATTTCTAAATATGCCTGTTTGGTTTTCACTATCATTCTCAAATTCTAAGACATCTCTTCATGTTCAGAGAGCAAACTATGACCTGACATGCGCAGGTCCTGGAGAATATCTGCTACTGGATAACACCAACTTTTAGTGTAAATTTGCCCCAGGGCTCTTTAAAACTGTACAATTTGGATCAGGTTAATATTTTTCAATTGTCTTCTGCTGCTACCATTGAAATCCAACTTCACTTTCTGACCTGGTCCTCCCAAGTCTCACCTTGAAGCTCTCATGTGATAGGTAATATCAGGTTATCATATGAGGTCTTCATATCTATGACATCACAGTATTCAAAATTCTTCCTTCCATATTCCCATGTTCAATGACTCCCTCCACTTTCCTCTTTTTCGAACTGGAAAGAGTAATGAAATCAACATTACCGTTCCTAGAAAATGCCAGCCTATGTCTTTATTCATCATCTCTGTGACTTCTAAGTTCAAAAAACCTTTTCTCTCCATGCATTATCTTTCTTTATTAGCATTTAAGTTCCTGGGGTGGCTAGGTGGCACATTGGATAGAGCACTGGCCCTGGAGTCAGGAGTACCTGAGTTCAAATCCAGCCTCAGACACTTACCTAGCTGTGTGGCCTTGGGCAAGCCACTTAACCCCATTGCCTTGCAAAAAAAAAAAAAAAAACAACCCAGCAACCTAATAAAAAGAATTTAAGTACCCAAAAGATGGGGAATTCCCTTGGTCTCTATTTCCACATCTTAGCACATGCACACACACACACACACACACACACACACACACACACACACATGCACACATAAAAGTATTGAATGTTACTTCATTTTATTTTTCTAGTTACATATAAAGCTAGTTTTAAGTATTCATCTTTTTTGTAAGTTTTTGATTTCCACATTTTTCTATCTTCCTCTCTTCTCTCCAACCTCTCCATGAGAGCAAGTAATCTGATATAGATTATATATATATACCAATATATTTCCATATTATTCATATTGTAAAAGAAAAATCAGAACAAAGGGAAAAATGAGCAAACAAAATATTAAAATGTTTTAAAAAATAAAAAGTATGCTTTGATCTATATTCAGAATCCATAGATTTTTCTCTGTATAGGGATGACATTTACCATCACAAGTTTTTTAGAATTATCCTTAATCAGTGAACTGCTAAGAGGAACTAAACACATCAGAGCTGATCATCATACAATATTGCTGTTATTATATACATTGTTTTCTTGGTTCTACTCCATTTATCATCAGTCTTTACAAAGGTTTTTCTAAAGCTGACCTACTCCTGATTTCTTATAAAACAATAGTTTCCATGGACATCTCCTCAATTTACAGTTCTTTGCCACAATGAAAAGAACTTCTGTAAATATTTTTGGTATATGTGGGTCTTTTTTCTCAGTTTTTTTTATGACCTTTGTGGGATATAGATCTAGTAGGTATTATGAAAGAGCTACACAATTTTATTGCCCTTTGGAAATAATTGTTAATTGTTGTTCAGAATTGTTAGATCCACCGACATTCCATCAGTATCCCAGTTTCCCTACATTCCCTCTAACATTGGTCATTTTTTCCTTTTTTGTTTTTATGGTCAATCTGATAGATGTAAGGTGGTACCCTAGAGATGTTTTATTTTACATTTCCCTAATCAATGCTGATTTAGAACATTTTTCATATGAATATAGAAAGCTTTAATTTCTTCATCTAAAAATTGCCAGTTCATATCCTTTGATCATTTTTCAATTGAGAATTTTTATATTATACATGTATATATATTAGTTATATTATATGTTATATTCTATATTTTCACATATTTTTACTCTATTCTCTCTATATTTTTCGAGAAAGAATTTATTTTGAGTTTTACCATTTTTCCCCTAATCTAGTTTCCCTCCCCCCACCCCCCCACAGAAGGTAGTCTGTTAGTCTTTACATTGTTTCCATGGCATACATTCTCTATATATTTGAGAAGTGCATCCTATATCAGAAACAGTAGCTGTAAAAATTGCTTTCCAGTATTTTGCATTCCTTCTCATCTTGGTTGCTTAGTTTTATTTGTATAAAAACTTTTCATTACAATTCAATTAAGCTTATGCACTTGGGATTGTTTAATGTTCTTTATTCCTTGTTTGATCACAAACTTTTCCTCCCTCTATAGAGTTGACAGATAATCTATTCCTTGTTCTCCTAATTGACTAATGGTATCACCCATTATGTCTAATTTCTGTACTGAATTTGACCTTATCTTGGAATAGGGTATGTGACAATGACCTTTGCCTAGTTTCTGCCAAACTATTTTCCAATTTTTCAAGCAGTTTTTATAAAATAGTGAGTTCTCATCACAGAAGCTGTCATCTTTGGGTTTAATTACTAGTAGATTGCTATAGTTTCTATTATTCTGATTCATTACTCTATTTCTTAGCTAGTATCAGACTGTTCTGAGGGTTGTAACTTTTTAATATAATTTTAGATCTGGTATGGCTAGGTTAACTTTATCTGGATTTTTTCGTTAATTCCCTTGATATATTTGGACTTTTGTTCCTCCATATGAATTATTTTACTATTTTTTCTAACTCCATAAAATAATTTTAAGCTTGTTTTAGTTGCATGTCAGATTCATCAACTTAATCTTTATCTATTTTATTTATGTAAACATTTAGAGAAATAAAATTTACCTAAATAACTTCTTTGGCTATATCCTGCAAGTTTTATTATGTAGTTTCATTATTGCCATGGTTTTGAATGAAATTTTGTTTATTAATATGATTTGGTTTTTGATCCACTTATTCTTTAAAATTAGACTATTTAATTTCCAATTAATTTTTATTATATTTTTCCATGGCTTTTATTACATGTAAATTTTACTATTTTATGATCTAAAGAGGAAACATTTAAGATTCCTACCTTTCTGATTTTATTGTTAATTTTTTCATACTCTAATACATGCCCAAATTTTTGTAGATAACATTTACCCCTGAGAAAACTGTATGTTCCTTGCTATTCATATTTTACTTTCTCCAGAGGTTTGCAAAATCAAACTTTGCTAAAATTCTATTTGTCACATTAAATTCCTTCTTATTTATTTTCTGGTTAGATTTCTCCAATTCTGAGAGAAGGAAGTTGAGTTCCCGCAGTAGTTTTTTTTCCTGTCTTCCTATAACTCATTTATCTTCCTCAAAGAATGTGGATGTACTTAGTGCATATATGTTTAGTATTGATATTGCTTCATTGTCTATGGTGCGTATGAAGAAGATGTAGTTTCCTTCCTTATATATTTAATGAGTTGGTTTTTTTGTTTTGTCTGAGATTAGGACTTCTATCTCTCTGCTATGTTTTTCCAATTGAAGCAAAATATTCTGGTCTGGCTTTTCACCTTTTCTCTATATGTATCTCTGTGCTTTAAATTTGTTTCTTGTACATAACATATTGCAGGATTCTTTTTTTCATAAATATAATTCATAAAATTATTTTCTTTCATTTCTTCATTCTATGGTGCCTAGTCTTTGGAGGTAATCTAGCATTTTCAGCCCCCTTTTCATCTTTTTTTTAAAAATTGAAGTTATATCCACAATATTTATCTAAGGCTTAGTATGAGAAATGAACTTTCTAATGTAAAAAATGAAAAAAAAACTTTAGGATTTGTTATTACTAGTAATTCTTTTTCATTATCTCTTTTTTTCTACTCCTTTATTTGCCAGTCATAGCCTCCCCAAAATGCAATATGGTTAGTTTCTTGGGTTTTATAAATTGTAATTATAATTATAAATACCAGAACAAATTTACAATGCTATTGATTTCTGTAAAATAAATTAAAATGTTTGAAAATAAAAGCTGATTTGACTGGCTTGAGAGACAGTAATGACTAGTGTTTTTACTAGAAGTTTTTAAATAAAGATTGGAAAATGTTTGACTAGGAGCTGGTGTAGAAGCAATTCAGGGATGCCTCAATTTGATAGTTTCTAAGTTTTTCCCTCCCCATTCACTGATCCTATGATGTTAGCTTAATAAAGATCCTGCTTGTAACCTGCATTAAAAATATATAATACTATGGAAAGCATCATATTATATATAAATATATATATATATATATATGTATAAATCCAATATTTATTATAGAGATCTAGGTAATCTAGAACTCTTTAGTTCAGTAATTTTTTTATCTTCCACTAAAGAATGAAATGATTTCTGACCTTGGCCTTGGATTTCCCCCCTTGAATGTATTAAGGAAGTGTGTATTTGTTCACATTTATTTATTAATTCATTTGTTTGTTTGTTTACTTACTTAGTTACTATTTATTTGTGTATTTATTTGTTTATTTATAAGGGGTTTTTTTTTGCAAGGCAAATGGGGTTAAATGGTTTGCCCAAGGCCATGCAGCAAGGTAATTATTAAGAGACTGACCAGATTTGAACTCAGGTACTCCTAAATCCAGGGCTGGTTTTCTATCCACTTTGCCACCTAGCTGCCCCTATTTTTAAAATTTATTTATTTTTGTATTTTACAATTTTTCTTCTAATCTCAATTCCCTCCATCCACTCCTTTCCCCCCCACAGAAGGCAGTCTGTTACTCATTACATTGTTTTCATGCTATACATTGATCTAGGTTGACTGTGTTGAGAGAGCTATCATATCCTTAAAAAATAAAATATAAGAGATAGCAAAATTACATAATAAGAAAACTTTTTTTTTAAATTAAAGGTAATAATCTTTGGTATTTGTTCTTTCTCTGGATACAAATAGTATTCTCCATCATAGGTATCTCAAAATGGCATCTGATTGTTGCACTGATGGAATGAGCAACTCCATCAAGATTGATCATCAACCCCATGTTGCTGTTATGGTGTATAGTGTTCTTCTGGTTCTTCTCATCTCCTTCAGCATCAGTTCATGCAAATCCTTCCAGGCTTCTTTGAATTCCCATCCCTCCTGGTTTCTAATAGAACAATAGTGTTCCATAATGTACATATACCACAATTTATTCAGCTAATGCCCAATTGATGGACATTCATGCAATTTCCAATCTTTTGACACTACAGATCTGTTATGAATATTTTTGAACAAGTGATGTTTTTTTACCCTTTTTCATGATCTCTTCGGGGAATAGCCCCAGAAGTGGTATTGCTGGATCAAAAGTTATGCACATTTTTATTGTCCTTTGGGCATAATTCCAAATTCCTCTCCAGAAAGGTTGAGAAAAATGTGTATTTGTACCCAGAGAGGCAAATTTATATGGCTACTCTTCCTTGAGGTATATTTATATGAAACATAATTTCATTTATAATTCTATTGAAAGTACTCCAGTGGATAGTCTAATATAATTGGTGGTTACTTATTGATAAAGTATTTTGTTTAAAAAAAAAAAAAAACTACAGACATTGTTTATAAATATGGGCTTGGAGATACTTTTCCCATTTATCATAAATTAATGGGCAATAATTGTTATAGATTATGCTTTCTTAAGTTTATAACAACTTTGAACATCTATAGCTAGAAGTAATTATCATTAAGAATTTTGATATTTTTTCTTTCTTGGTTGCTTTATTTTCTTTATTTTAATGCATAAAGAATCTTCTATAATCTTTTCAACATCAACTCAATTAAAGTAGTATAATTAAAATAACTGTCAATTTACAGAAGAGGACATAAATTTATCCAGATTAAATCACTGTTTGAGATCACAAAATGAATTGAGAAACCTGAAATTTGAATTATACATTTTGCTACTATGCCAACTGGCTTTTCCACAATGACATAAATTAAGTCTTGTGGAACGCAAGTTTTAGGGGTTTTCCTTATAGATTTTATATATATATATATAATATAACATACTATACTATACTGTACTATACTATACTATACTATACTATACTATACTATACTATACTATACTAAACTATACTATACTATAATATAATATAACAGTGACTCTCAGATATGGAGTGTATGTTGGACTATTGGACTGGGAATAGGTAGGACTAAAAATCTAAATTCTACCTGTGATACTTTCTAACTATGCTATCCACTTCAAGGGAAGTATTTCATTGTGGGCAAGTCCTTTAACTTCTTTGAGTCTCAGTTTCTACATTGATTAAATGATTACAGCAAATCAAAGAGGGTAGTTTTGAAACCTAAGAGAAATATCTGTTTAAAACGGTTTGCAAAGATGATAGCACCATATAAATATAAGTTATCATTTTTTACTAAAACAGAGAAAATACTCTGAGGAAAGATAATTATGTAAAGAAAAAAGTCAAAGCAACACAATTATTTTCCTACCTTCTTGCTGAAAACAGAAGCACATTATGACTATTTCTTAATAGCAGCCACCTTGGAATTACTTATACAAAATAAGGATTAGTTGTTTTATTCATCAAAACAGGTTCATATATTTAAAGTGGAAAGGACCTTAGAGATGAAGTACTACAGATCCCTCATTTTAAAGATGATGAAAAAAGTCCAGAGAGAAGAAACTGAGATCCCTTGACTATAGAAAATAAATGATTATATAAAGGCCACATAGATAATAAGTGACAGAATCATTTATTGTGTCCATAAGCATTTTTTTGAGCTTTTAATATATTTTAATGCTGTGTTAAGGGCTGAAGTTTTTCTAACTATTTGTATAGATAAACACACATATGTATGTATAGATATACTAACATATACATATATGTATGTTTTGTATGCAGCTGTGTTACAAACCTACATATGTCCACAAATGCGCAGAGACACACACATGTCATAAACATGGGTACTTCTTGGGAAGGAGATGACATGCAAATGACTGAGTATAGTCAATAAATAATATAATCATGCACATGTATATATATATATATATATATATTTCTGAGAAAAGGTAGAAATAGTGTGAGAGAGAAAGGGTGGAAAGCACTGGGGAATAGTTTAGATTTAAAATGAGTACTGAAGAAACTCAAGGAAAGTAAGGGGTGAGGTTAAGAAGGTGTAGTTGTTGTTTGTCCTTTATTCTTGAAGAATGACATTAGACAAGAGATGCCGTGACAAAAATGTGAATTGGATTTGAACAAGAGAGTGCTGTGCTAAGTCAACCAGCCTCTCTTTCTTCTCTGGAGTCATCTAGGTCCATTGACCAGGTATGAATCAGTTAAAATGGAGATGGCCCTGGATACGAGGTAACTAGGGTTAGGTGACTAGATTGTAAGTGTTAAGTGTCCAATGTCAGATTTGAACTCAGGTCTTCCTAATTCAAAGGTGAGTGTTGTATCAACTGAGCCACCTAGCTGCACCATGTTAGGGGGATGAGGCATTCAAAACATGTGGAGAGCCAATATAAATGCACAAGGTAAATCCTCGGTTATAATATATGTAAGAAAAAGTAAATTGACCAGTGGAGATCAATCCTATAATCTGTAGTAAGAATTAAAGTGAAGGAATACAGAAAAGTGTACAGTTCTGTGGTGAAGAACTTTAAATGAAGAATAAAGGATTTTATATTATATCTAAGAAGTAAGAGGGAGGCAATGAACTTAACTGGTTTGAGAAGAGGAGTAATATTGGGAGACCCAAGTCTTAAGAAATTCACTTTGGCTCCTGAGACACTCAGACTGAAGTGGGGAAGAGATTTAAGACATGGAAACCAATTAGAAAGCTATTATAATAGTGAGATGAGATGGAAATCATGGTGGTTGTGTGAATGGAGAAAAAAGGAAAATATATATGAGAAATGTTTTCAAGGTAGAACTGACAAGATTTAACAACTTACTAGATAAGAGGGGTGAGTGTGAATGAAGTGTTCAAGATGATGCAGAGGTTGTAAACATGAATAATTAGTAGGTATACCTTCAATAGTCACAGAAAAATTAAGAGGGAAGAGATCTTTAGGGAAACAAAAGACATTTTGCTTTGAATATGCTGAGTTGAAATGGCTTTAGGACATTCAATTTGCATTATATTACACAGTGAATAGAGTACATGACTTGGAGTTTGCATAAGCTGAGTCCAAATCCTGTTTCAGGTACTTAATACTCAAATGACCTTATCTGAGTCACTCACCTCTCAATCTCAGAATCCACATTTATAAAATGGGAGCAATAAAAGTATTTATCTTAAAGGGTTGCTGAAGACAAGGAAATCAGATGAGTTAACATGGAGATTAATTGCAAAATTTTAAAGTACCATTTAATTCTGGCAATTCTGATGATAATTACAAAAATATAAAAGGCATTTGGTAATGCAGAACTTGAGATCAGCAGACAAACAGGATTTGAATGGGGTCCCTTAATGTCAATAATAGCTCTTTTTTCTGCAACATTTACCTTGTGCAACTGAAGGCAATGTTGATGCCTGTATCAAGGGCAAAAATACATGCTTAAGTTTGCTGCCTACCTGTAAGGTGATATTTGGTGTGTGTGTGTGTGTGCATGTACATGCCTATTAGCTTTCTCTTTAAATAAATATTTGGTTGTTGCTAGTTAAGGGGAGTAAAATCTGGACAAATCCATCAATATGTGCTCCACTATTTTCTTTTGATTTGATTGCATAGTTATAGACAAGATTTCTAACTTGTTTCATCTTCAAATTCTCCATTTCTAAAACCAAAGCTTAACATTTCTTTCTTGCCCTATTATGAAGCAATAAGTTAAAAAAATGTGATTGTGGAGATGAAATGCTTGAAATTTAACTTTATATGCACACAAACACATATATAGCATAAATTAATGTTACAAAAACTTCATGATATATGTTGAGATGTACAAAACCAATCAGCTTTATATTGATTTTTATAAAATTGGTTGTTCTGCATCCAAAGCACACCTAAGAATGTGCCTGCTTTTACCCACTATTTGATGGCATTAACAATTATTAACTCAATATAAAAACTTAAATATTGCCAATAATTTGTTTCTGAAGAGCTATTTAGAAAGATCAGTCACAGGGTAACCTATGAAATAATTTCATTTTGAACTAATTACTTGCATAAAAATTCTTGCTAGAACATTGTTTTGAAAAGTTGCTGTTTCAAAACAGCTTTCAAAAGTCAGATGTGTATTACTAGAGTGACAACAGAATCTCTCCAAATTTTATTATACCAACAACAAATTTGAATACTAAGACTTTAGTTCATATAATTTAAATCTTTCAATGGAACTGGTATATATGCTTGAGTTTTCTAAAGTTTAGGAACTTTATATACTGAGACACACTATTTTGTGCAGAATGAGCAGAAGTTTTCTTCATATTCCTACATCCTTCTTATTTGCAGCAAATATCACAGTATCTTCACCTCAGAACTGGAAAAGACCACAAAGGTCGTCTATTGTAACCCAGACCTGAACAGAAATCAGGTCTACAAAATCCCTGATTAATGTCCTCCAGTCTTTTCTTTGAGACCTCTGGTGATGGGACCCCACTCCCAAATGCAATTCCACAGTTCAACACTTAGTTTAAGGAGGCAATTTACTCCCGTATTCTCTAACCTCCACAGAGCTGCCAACTCCTATTTAAACTTTTGAAAGGCCTTTTCTGAATACTATAAATGAAAGAAGGTAGAATGTGGCCATGATTTTGTTCTACAATTGCTAGAGGTCACTCTTATCCAGCAGTGACCCTGAAAAAAATATTAAATCCAGTGAAGTTTTGATTTACTATTGTGAAATAAAGGATATCTATTTACTCTACACTTACAGAAGACTTTCTCTGATATTGTCTTGAAGTTATTAACAGTCATGAAAGTTCTCTTATCCCTCTCATTTCTCATCATTAACTATTTTGACTCAATTATGAATGGGGGAAAAAAGTTCACTCTAGAAAAGAAGTTATAATTGGGATAAAGCAATTTACTCCTGGCATATCAAAGTCAGAGCTGGAGGAGGTTTCTGTTTTTTAATTTGTTATACAGATTTTTATGATATATTGGTTGTTAGTTATTTTTCCTTATCACCTACAGTGACCCTAAACCTAGCTCACTCGCCCATGAGTATTAGAGTCTCTTTATTATTGAGGTTATACCTCCCTTTCCTTATACCAATTATCAATCTTCAAATGAAATGAATATCTGCTCATATCCTTTTCCATCTCAAATCATATTCTACGTCTGTGTATCCATAGTTTAAACCATTCCCTCACTTGCCTTTTCTTCTATGACTGCCTTCCAACTCTCCTTTTCATTATAAGTGAAGTTATTTCTGGATAAACTTCCTATTTTAAATCTCAGCCCCAGTACTAGGATAAGAGAAATAGATTGAAGATATTTTTACATTTTACCTTCTATGTATCACTTCATGGAGAGGCAACTCTGGGTTTGACATCAGAGAGGTAGCTTTATCACTGTGACCCATATAACCTTGAACCAGTCATTTAAGATCTCTTGGTCTCATCTGTAGAGTGACAGGGTTGGCCTGGATGAACTCTAAGGTCCCTTTTGATAAAATCTTTTATTTTCTATAAACATAGTGCCTCAGTTTAGCCATCATTACAATGGTGATAGTTGCTTATCAGTTACATATCAAGTCTATGAAGTTATTAAGATTGTTAAAGATCAAGAAAATTTTCTTATAAATAATACTTTTAGATATTTTAAAAAACAGATTTATAGTTAACCTTCTGTTACTTTCTAATAGGACTGATTTTAAGATTAATGGATTGGATTATCTGTTTTATCCAGAGAACTGTCTATTATTAATGTGGGCTAGCTGTTACTTTAAAGAATCCAAACCCTAATTGCCTGGAAAAATACTTTTATCTTAGTAACAGAAGCTCTGATAGTTGCATAAAATTGGATGAGAGAGACTCTTTTTTTCAGGGAAAGTCAAACTATCAAAATCAATGTCTGTTCCTCCTGACCACTGCAAGCATGGCTAGCTTCTTCCCCTTTGATGCCTCTCTCCTACCACTTCAATAATTTTTTTCTATCTGTTCTTAATTTGAAAACTACATCAAATGAACTCTTTTAACATCACAATAATTTTCCAATCGCCCTTTCTTGTGACACAAAGAGAAAAGTCTATATACTTTGACCTGCTCTGTCCAGCTTTGTTTCTTTTATTCTGTCAATATGCAGCACCTGAAATCCTGACATGTTAAGGATACTCAATAGGATGCCAAATCTATATACTGCTTACTTGACTATGATTCCCACTGACTTTAGCATGAGATACATTGGAGTGGAGCAGGCCTATGTACACCTTAATGGAGCAAAAAAAGGCTGGCTCTTTATTGAAGTCATGTTAGATCCTGATTTAAAATAAGATTGACTAAATTGCAATAAAAAGATCAAATGTCTTGGCAAGTGATAGTGACACCTGTTTGTTTATCTACTGTATGATGTCTAATTGTGACTTATCATTCCATTAATTACACTAAAAGCATCTTGAGTAGTGAAGATACTTCCATATTAGTGCTAAGTAATGGGAATCAGTGAGATCAACTAATCATGTTAAATTGAAATTGAGTCAATTTCCTATTTTGAGAAAGGCTTAGTTCCAGAATCTACTTTGGTTTTCCCTCAGAACCTGTAGAAGACACTAAATAATAGCATAGTTAATGTCGGTAGAAGTTCAGTAGTAAGTGGGATGGGTGAAGCAGGTACATAATGCTCAGTCATTGGAGATACAAAAATAGGGGCTGAGTTTGAATCTAAGATAACTATAAACCTCAAAATATATTTCTCTTTATATTGCAATGAATAATAACTACTCCATTATAATTGCTTAGTTTTGCTATGGCAGTCAATTTGTTTGGTTTATAGGGGAAAGAGGATTAGCATCATGCTATTTATCAAATGGATATGTATGTTGCATAAAGAATGGATATTCCGTGCCATTGATATAATTCATGTTGCAATATAGATTTTCCTTGAATTACTGGTATAACTGCCTCTCAATGCTATACTTATTGTATGTGGAAAAACCGATAAACTTTTCTCCCCCTAACTAAATAGAAGAGATCTTAGCAGTTAAATAAAAAATGTACAATTAGATTCCAATTTATAAATAAAATAAATTTAGAGTGCTTTACTATTTCTTTCTCCAGTTCCTTTTTCAGTTGAGGAAATGAAATAAACAGGTAAAGTGACTTACCTAGGGTCACACAGATAGTACAACTTAAACTTAGAAAGCTTCCTCTTCCTTCTTTCCAAGCCCAGTACTCTATACATAATACCACCGAGATATCTTATCCTTCCAGGAGGTTATGGAGTAATAAAGTAATTTTCATTCGATGTGTGTTATTATATTATGTATATTTGTATATTTATGCATATATATGATGCATATTATATATATATATTTGACATCATCATTATTAGTTTACTTAAGTTACTGGCAAGGATGAGCTATATCATAATGTTGCTTGTATTTGAGTATGAAATATGTGAAATCAATTTAAATAATTTTTGAGTGAAAACACTATTATGTAATTACTCAAGCACATGCAGATACTTGATCTCAGAAGTAAAATCATTGAATTTAAACAAGCAAAAGAATGACATGGTCATATTGCTATGTCAGGAAAATCTCTTTGGTAAATAAATGGTGTCCAGCAAACATGCACAGCAGTGCAAATAATCTACGAATAAAATCTATGAAGGACTACATACAATCAATAAACACGTCTGAAAAAACTGAAAAGCATTGAAGTGACCTGAGTTTAGGCAAGCATCATATGAAAAAGTCATTAGAGGGGCGGCTAGGTAGCACAGTGAATAGAGCACTGGGCTTGGAGTCAGGAGCACCTGGGTTCAAATCCGACCTCAGACACTTAATAATTACCTAGCTGTGTGGCCTTGGGCAAGCCACTTAACCCCATTTACCTTGAAAAAAAAAGAATAAACATAATACCTCCCAAAAAAATATAGATCCTCATGAGCAATAAAGTAAAGGAAAGAGAAAAAATAAAAATGAAACATACTTCAGTCTGTCTTCCGACACCACCAGCTCTGCCAATGGGTGGATCACATTCTTTATTATAAGTCCATCACAAAAGCTACTTCCATATGTTTCCACTGTTGCCATTGCTGATTGCAACTCCCTTCATTTGTATTTCCTCACTACCATAAACTATATTTTATCTCTCCTTTCACACTGTCCCTCTTCTTAAATGTGATGTAAGGTAGCTGAGTGGCACAGCAGACAAATCACCAGCCCTGGGACCAAGAGGCCCCAAGCCCACATACCACATCTAAGGCTCAGCAACCACCCTACCCTGTGGTCCCAGAGAACCCATCTAATCCTGGCCCCTTGCAAGAAGATAAAAAGAAAATGTGTTATAACTGAGCCCTCTCCCTTACGTTCCACCCTCTCCTCATATCCCTGCCTTCCCCTGTCCCCCTTCTCTCCTTCTTACTCTAGATGTATATACTTCATTGAATATATGTGCAATTTCCTCTCCAAGCCACCTCTGATGAGAGTGAAGTTTTCCATGTTCCCCCTCCTCTTTCCCCTTCCATATCCTTGCAATAGCACATTGCAATAAAAAAATCTTATTATATGAAATATCAGCCTATTCCACCTCTCTTTTCTCTTACTCCCATTACATTTCCTTTTTAGTCATTGACTCCATTTTTTAGAATATGTTGTATCTTCAAAATAAGCTCTCTCCTGTGCTTCATCTATAAAAGAGCCCTCTACCTGCTCTATTAAATGAGAAGTTTCATATGAGTATTATCAGTATCATTTTTCTATGGAGGAATACATGAAGTTCAACATCATCAATTACCTCATATTTTACCTTTCTCCTCCACTCTCCAAGCTTCACCTGAGTTCTGTATTTGAAGATAAAACTTTCTGTTTGGCTTTGGTTGTTTCAACAGGAATAAATGAAATTCTGGTTCATTGAAAGGCCATCTTTTCCCCTGGAAGAGGATGTCCAATTTTGTTGGGTAGTTGATTTGAGGTTGCATTCCAAACTCCTTTGCCTTCTGGAATATTATATTCCAAGCCCTATGAGTCCTTAATGTAGTTGCTGCTAAAGCCTGTGTGATCCTGATTGAAGCTCCATGATATTTGAATTGTGTCCTTCTGGCTGCTTATAATATTTTCTCTTTGATTTGGGAGTTCTGGAACTTGACTAAAATATTCCTGTGGGTTGTTTTTTTGGGCTCTCTTTCTGGGGGAGATTGGTGGATTCTCTCAATTTCTATTTTACCCTCTGCTTCTTGAATACCTGGACAATTTTCCTGTAGGAATTCTTTAAAAATGAGGTCAAGCCTCTTTTCCTGATCATGACTTTCAGGTAGTCCAATAATTTTTAAATTATCTTTCCTGAATCTGTTTTCCAGATCAGTTGTTTTTTTTTTTTCAATGGGATGTTTCACATTTTCTTCTAATTTTCATTCTTTTGGTTTTGAAGTATTGTATCTTGACTTCTCATAAAGTCATCAGCTTCCTTTATTTCCATTCTAGATCTGAAGGATTTGTTTTTCCTCAGAGAGCTTTCTTATCTCTTTTTCCATCTGGCCAATTTTAATTTTTAAAGCATTTTTCTCCTCAATAACTTTTTTGAACTGTTTTATCCATTTGACCTATGCTTGTATTTAACATGTTATTTTCTTCAGCATTTTTTTTTTGGATCTCCTTGACTAAACTGATAACTTCTTTTTCATGTTTTTCCTGCATCTTTCTCATTTCTTTTCCCAATTTTTCTTCTATCTTCCTTACTTGACTTTCAAAATATTTTGTGATCTCTGTCATAGCCTGAGCCCAATTTCCATTTTTCTTGTAGTCTTTAGATGCAGGAGCTTGTACTTCCTCATCTTCATATTGAGTATGTTGATCCTTTTTGGGATCACAGACAATGTATGTTCCTCTTTTTTTTCCTTTGTTTACTCATTTCCCCAGTCTGTGCCTGGTTTTGGGGGTGCTTCCTGAGCCCCCTCCCAAGAATCTCACTGTGAATCTCTGTCTTCCCTCCTAATCTGTGAATGACCATAAACACATTCCTCTGCATGGGGCTGAGGTGCAGAGGAGGCTTGCTGTTCTCTGGGGGCCTAGACTTTGATTAGGATCTGAATGTGGTCAGAGCCCCAGAGTCCTGTTCCAGGTACCTTTGGTAGGCTGAGCACTCAAGGCACAGGTGCCTGGGAACTCCTGCTTATGGGCTCCACCTGCTTCCAATGCTTGTATCTAGGTTGCCACTGCCACACTACTCATTGAGTGCCCTGAGGGCTGGGCTTCATGGACCCACTCTGGCAGAGGTTCCCCCCCCCCCACTAACCCCATGGAGTGGAGCATTCCCACTATTTTCGAGGTTACCTTTGTCTGGAGAATTGCCTCGTTGGATCTTTCTGTGGGTTTTGTCTCTCAAAATTTTAGTCATAATTTTATGATTATTGAAATATTATAGAAAGAGCACCTAAGAGGGACTCTTCTGTCACCATCTTCACTCCACCCAATATATTCTCTAATTCTATTATTTTAAAATTAATTATAAAATTCATGTCAAATAGAATAGAAAATATTCAGGCTAATAATTTGCTGTGCAGCTTCACAAAATTTCTTTCATTCCAAAAATGTTGTTCCCTTTCTCATTTTGTTATTCAAATTCTTATATTGATGAGAATACATTTTAGGTAATCATAGGCTTTCTTTTGAACTGGATTGCCATTGCATAAGAATGATGCTCAAGTAATCTGAAGGAATTTGGCAATGCCTTGGGATCTATACATAAATTAACAGGGTAGCTGAAAAGGAATTCATTCTAGTAAATGAAGTGGGGAGGAGAGACCTAAACATTAGAGTAGATTCTCCTCCCCAGTCTCATTCAAGGACAGACTGGACATGGATAATCAGGGAGAAATTTTCAAATGATAGAAAAGAACTTCAATCATGAACTATAAATTACCTATTTTTATTCTTGTTAATTTTCTTGTCCCTTTTTTTGGTAAGGCAGTGGGTTTAAGTGACTTGCCCAAGGTCACACAGCTAGGTAATTATTAAGTGCCTGAGGCTGTATTTGAACTCAATTCCTCCTGACTTCAAGGCCAGTGCTCTATCTACTGTGCCATCTAGTTGCCTCTTATTCTTATTTATTTTCATCGATAAGCACATGTACTTTTTTAAGTTACAAAATTTCCTTCCACCCACTTCTCCTCTCAGCAGCAAACAGTCAGGCTAGCATTGTATGTACGTGATTTTGTGATAAATATGTTTACAGATTAATCATTTTCATTATAAAGAATTAGGAAAGAGACACATAATTAGGGAATTAGGGAAAGAGATACATAAGGGATAATTTTTATAAAGTGTTAAGATTCTGAAGGCTTTTTTGCACATGCACAGGTGTGAGTCTGTGTGTGTGTGTGTGCAGTATGTGTTTTATTTTGTTTTGTTTTTCTTCCTCTGGATGGGTATAACATTGTCCATAGTCAGTCTAATACAGTTGTTCTAGCTCTCTGAACTGCTGAGAAGAGCTGCTTCCATCAAGGTTGTTCATCTCACAATGTGTTTGTTAATGGGTATCTTGTTCTCTTGGCTCTATTCCCTTTGTTCAGCATCAGATCTTGTAAATCCTTCCATGCTTCTCCAGAGTCTGACCATTGATGGTTTCTTATAGAACAATAATATTCCATAATATTCATGTGCCATAATTTGTTTAGCCATTCCCCAATCAATGGGCCTCCCCTTAATTTCCAATTCTTTGCCACTACAAAAAGACCTGCTGTGAATATTTTTGGAACATATAGGACTTTCCTCTTTTTTAAAATAATTTCTTCTGGATATAGACCTAGAATTGGAAATGCTGGATCAAAGGGTATGAACAATTTTATGGCTCTTTGAGCATAGTTCCATATTTCTCTTCAGAAAGATTGGATCTGTTCACAACTCTACCAACAACACATCAACATTCTAATCCTCCCACAACCTTTCCAACATTGATCATTTTCACTTTTTTTGAACAATCTGATAGGGGAGATACATCATTATTGTTTTAATTTGCATTTCTCTAATCGATAAAAATATGGAACATTTTTTCATATAATTATATATGGCTTCAATTTGTTCATTTGAAAACTGTCTGTTTATATGCTTTGACCATTTATCAAATGGGGAATGACTTGTAACTTTGTAAATTTGATGCAATTCTTTATATATTTTAGAAATGAGACCATTATCAGAACACCTGGTTGCGAAGATTGTTTCCCAGCTTTTTGCTCTCCCAATTTTGGTAGTGTTGATTTTATTAGTGAAAAAAATTAATTTATATAGCCAAAACTATTCATTCTGCATGTTATAATGTGCTCTAATTCTTGTTTGGTGATAAATTTGTCCCCTTTCCATAGATCTGATAGAATATTTCTATTAATTTATCTATGATGTCACTCTTTTTTGTCTAAATCTTGTACCCATTTTGACCCTATTTTCATGTAGGGTGTGAGATACAGATCTATGCCTAGTTTTGGCCATACTATTTTCAAGTTTTTCAAACAATTCAAACAATTTTTGTCAAATAGTGAGTTCTTATCCCAAAAACTGATGCCTCTGGGTTTGTCAAATAGTAGATTACTTTAGTTGTTTATTGTGGTTTTTTTTTGGAATCTATCCTAATCCACTGATCCATTCCTCTATTTCTTAATCAGTACCTGGCAGTTTTGATGACTGCTGTTTTATAGTATAGTTTGAAATCTGGTAGAGCTAGGCCACCTTCCTTTGCATTTCCCCCCCATCAGTTCCCTTGCTATTCTTGACCTTTTGTTGCTCCAGATAAATTTTTTTACTATTTTTTCTAACTTGATAAAGTAGTTATTTGGCAGTTTGATTGGAATGGCACAGAATACATGATTTAATTTGGGTAGAATTGTCATTTTTATTATATTAACTTGACCTAACCATGAACATTTGACATTTTCCCCATTATTTATATCTGAGTTTATTTGAGTGAGAAGTGCTTTATAATTTTGTACATACAGCTTCTGAATTTATCTTGGAAGGTAGATTCCCTAGTATTTAATGTTGTCTATTGCCATTTAAATTGGATTTCTCTTTCTATCTCTTGCTCTTGGACTTTGTTATTCATATATAGAAATGCTGATGATTTATGTGGATTTATTTTATACCCTGCTACTTTGCTGAGTTTCTTAATTTTTTCAAGGAGTTTCTTAGATGATTTTCTCAGGTTCTCTTGGCAAAACATTATATCATCTGAAAAACTTTGCTTCCTCATTGCCAATTCTTATTAAGTGAATTTTTTTCTTCTCTTATCACTATAGCTAGCATTTCCAATACTATATTGTTTAGTAATGGTGATAATGGGCATCTTTGTTTCACCCTTGATTTTATTGGGAATGCTCCCAGTTTATTCCCATTACATATAATATTTGTTGATGGTTATAGATAGGTAGATACTATGTATTATTTTAAGGAAAACTCCACTTCTAAACTTTCTAGTCTTTTTAATGGAAATGAATGCTATATTTTATCAAATAATTTTTCAGTATCTATTGAGGTAATCATATAATTTCTGTTAGTTTTGCTATGGATATGTTTAATTATGTTGTGTATTTTCCTAATATTGAACCATCCCTGCCTACCTGGTATAAATTCCACCTGATCATGGTGTATTATCCTGGACATAACTTGCTCATTGTTCAAATTTTATTTAGGATTTTTGCATCAATATTAATTAAGGAGATTAGTCTATAAATTTCTTTGTCTGTTTTGGTTCTTCCTGGTTTAGATGAAAGCACCATGTTGGTGAAATAAAAGGAGTGTGACAGAACTTCTATTTTTTTAAAATACTTTATGTAAAATAGGAATTAATTGTTTCTTAAATGTTTGGTATAATTCACTTGGAAATCCATATGGACCTGGAAACATTTTCTTAGTGATTGGTGGTTTCATCAATTTCTTTTTCTGAAATGGGGTTATTTAAGTAAATTATTTCTTGTTCTGTTAATCTGGGCAGTTTTTTTTTTTTTGTAAATATTTATCCATTTCATTCAGGTTAACCAATTTATTGGCGTACAGATCAGCAAAGTAGCTCTGAAATATCTCTTTAATTTCCTCCTCATTGGTGGTTAGTTCACCCTTTGCATTTTCAATAGAGGTAAATTAGTTATCTTCTTTCTTTTTTAAATCAGATTAACCAGAGGTTTGCCTGTTTTATTGGCTTTTTCATTTTAGTAATTTCTCCCTTGATTTCCAGAATTTCTAATTTAGTATTTAATTGGGGATCTTTAATTTGTTCTTTTTCTAGCCATTTTAGTTGCATACCAATTCATTTATCTCCTCTTTCTCTATTTTATTCCTTTTATTTTTTTATTTATTTAAGCAAAGATGTTAAATGACTTGCCCAAGGTCAAACAGCTAGGCAATTATCAAATGTCTGAGACTGGATTTGAACTCAGGTCCTCCTGACTCCAGGGTTGGTGCTCCATCCACCATGTCACATAGCTGCCCCTCTATTTTATTCTTATAGATAGATATAAAGTATCCTCTTGGCTGCATCCCATATATTTCGCTATGATGTCTCATTACTATCATTTTCTTGGATATTACTATTGATTATTTCTATTATTTTCTATTTGATTAACCCATTATTTAAGATATACATAAATTATCTTTTGCTGTATAAGTCTGTGCCTTCTTTTTGGTAGGCTGCATGTACATATAGGAAAGAATACCCTTAAAACTACTTAAACTTGACTAACTAATTAATTCTCAACCAATAATATTAGTAGATAGAGTGTTTGATTTAGGATCCAAGTCAATTGCATGAACTGAATTAGCCTTGAATCTTCAAGCCTATTCCCACATTCCTGGAGTAGTGAAAAGGCTTGCTATGGAGGGGAACTCAATTCACTGGAAAGAGTAGAAATTAGATTTAAATATAACAAAACAAAGCTTATCCATTAAAAATAATTCTTTGAGATACTTGAATCCATTGTAGATCTTTCATTTTAGCTTTATTTATTTATTTATATTTATTCTAAACTTTAATTATCAAAATGAATGTCTCAAAAGATATCACTTTCATTTGATATTGATAAAAGCTTGGTCAACTATTCAGTATTAGCCATTATTCTCCTAAAGGACTTGCTGGACACATTTTGATGAAATTTGTCCAAATTATTTTCTTTTGGATTTAGAAATCCTTTTCATTGTAATAAATTACAAGAATATTCAATTATAGTCTCAAAGTTTGGGAGATTTTCAGAAATGTTCTTTTTATATATGACTGAGAGAAGCAGAGGACACATTAGTTGCCTAAAAGAGTTAATGTTCTTCTTTAAATGAACTTTGAGAGAGTAATTTAGTGAGTTGATATAAGCTGCCATATTGACAACAAAATGAACATGCAGAACATCTAAAACAATTACTTTTGATTGCTTTATCTACATAGCTTGTATTTGAAAAATGACTTCTTGACTTCTATCAAATGTCCATATTATAATTGGGAAATTAAATACAGAAAATAAGAACAAAAAAGATTCCTGCCCTCAAGGAGAATGTGATCTTCTTTGAGAGTTATCCAGTAATAAACCACAAAAACTGAACATGGAAGGACTGAATAAATGCACTCAAGATAACTCTTGAATTTTTTAAGTATTAAACAAAAGTCTTTCACTTTTTTCTCAATTTTCCTTCCTTTTGAATTATTCACATATAAATTTTCAAATCAATTTGTATTAAAAAATATTAGCTCAAAATTATAGCCACAAGGCCCACACTTAAACAACTCAGCAGCTTTCAGTAGTTCAAATATCTAAGCTGCTTCTCACATCAACACCTGTGATCTCTCTGTAACCCTGCACTTCTGGTTCAAAACCGACATCATTAGCCTCCCATTGTTTTTCACATGTACTTAACCTGTCAATTGGAATCACCACCTGGGCCATAGTTAAGAACCCAGGTGTGGCAACCATAGCCCTCAATGGGTGACCTTTCTATTTCAAAGGGCTCTTCTTGCCTTTGAAGCCATCCATGGCAATTTGTAGTTCCATCTAAAGGTTGATTATTTCCATGTGGTAGTTCAGTGATATAGCACAGAGCATTTTTAAAAAAATTAACCTCTCTATCTAGAAGTCATTTCACAAGTTTCCCAGTTCTTTCTTTAGTAAAATTATTTTTATTCTTCATTAAAGGATTTTCCTCTGCCTATATGACATACAATTTTCTTTATTTCATTATTAGGTAAAAGTCACAAATTCAAAAATTAATCTCTATTATCTAGGATTAAGAAATTCAAACTACAGCTGCTTTTTTGACAAATTCCTAGGTTCATTTTTAAAGCCCAATAGATATTAACCAATTCATGGTAGAATGGTTTTATATATACATATATATATATGTATACATATATATATATATGTATGTATATGACAATGATGAGGTTAGTTCTCTTAAAAATAATGGTAAGAATTTGCAAAATCTGTTCACGTGAAATGTCATCATTTTTGATTCGTTGATGTCTACTGCATTCTTACATAATTAATAAATGAATAATTCAGTTAGCTGATAAATATTTGTTAAGCATTTACTATTTGCCAGACACTGGATAAATTCCAGGGATATAAAAAGAGGCAAAAGACAGTGTCTGCCCTCAAAGAGCTCACAGTGTAATGAATGAGACAATATTCAGACAAATACATGCAAGTGAATTGTATCTAGGTTAATAACAAAAACATTTACAGGGGGAGAGTACCAGATTTAAGAGGGGTTGGGAAAGGCTTTCTGTAGCAGATGTGATTTTAGTTGGGACTTAAAGGAAGGCAGGAAAACTGGATAGTTGAAATAAAGAGAGAGAGAGAGAATTCCAAACAAGTAGAACAGTCAGAGAAAATACAGACCTAAGAGGAAGTAAGTCATTGCCACTGTATTGAAGGTTATGTAGGGAGAGGGGCAAGGTGTGACCAGTTTAAAAAGATAGAAGAGGGCTAAGTTATGAAAGACATTGAAAGGCAGAGAATTTTGTATTTGTTCTGGAAAATAATTGTAACCATAGTGTTTACTGAATTAGCAGGAGGTTTAATTAAACTTTCCAATAAGGTTATAGGATCCTTTAATTCCTAAGAGGATTCATTCTGTTACCATAGAATTGGAATAATAGAAATGGATCTGAAATAAATATAAAAGAGAAAAATGGATAACTATTGTCTTTGAAGAACATAGTGCAAGACAACATAATTACACCATATTTCACACTTTTGGTTGTCCTAAAAGTCTTAGTGCAGATCTTTTTTAATTAGTCTAAAACTGTGGACCATGAATACTTATCACAAACACATAATTTCCTCCTTTATAATCCTATATCTCTTACTTTGACTATAATAATCTTCTCATAATGTAATTACTAACCCAATTCATATGCATTAAAATTTTATGGATTTTCACTCCCCAATTTCATATCTTTGAGAACAAATTGTTGCTGCTTATCAAAGCTACAGTGGAGGATGAGATTTGGAGTCATAAAACTTGGGTTCAAATCCCAATACCGTCACTACTCCCTGCATTACTGTGAGCTAGTTAATTCATCTCTCCCTGCCCCAGCTGCCTCATTGGTAAATGCAATCATTTAGGTATTATAAAACACTGTCACCATACATACAGACTCAGTGCCTTCTTTGTTCTTTCTCTTATCTTCTATGTTATATAAGCTTTTTTAGGTCTGAATGATTGACTTCTGAAATACCACTGATATCTTTTTCTCTATTTTCAATTTCAGTATTTTTGACACTTAATACATGAACTGAGCAAATTATGGGAATTGAGGTGGACCATACTGACTCCATCTCCAGAATTAATTCTGGAAATGGCTTATTATGAGTCTACTGCAAATTTTGTCTTGTGATAAAACTTTGTTCAATTAGGATATTTGTGAGAAAAAGTAATTATATTCTTTGAACCTACCCCTACATGGTTACAAAGTTGGAGGACATCTAACTGTTGCTTAGAGATCTTTAACCAAGGACACAGATTATTCTGATTAGAAATCCAATCAAATCTGAAGATTGTTGCAAGGATTTTTCACAATTAAATGTCTCAACCTATATGTCTTATCTGAAAATTTACACTATAATGGTTAATCATATACTGTTTTCATGATCCTCTGATGAATACACATCAACATCACTATTTTTTTTTTTTTTTTTTAGATTTTTACAAGGCAAATGGGGTTAAGTGGCTTGCTCAAGGCCACACAGCTAGGCAAATATTATTGAGTGTCTGAGGAGGGAATTGAACTCAGGTACTGCACCACCTAGCCATCCCTGAATACAATCACATCAAAGGAGCAAGACTGCTCCTTTTTTCCGATTTCAGGAAATTGTAACCAGTTCACTTTAGCCTTCCCAACTCAAAACTTTTCAAATTTTTCCTCTAATTAGAAATCACACTGCCTACTTTTGCATTCTGGTTAATTGCTTCTTTCAATTTATTGGTCATATACAATAATAACTTGTTTGAAATGCATGAAATTGTTGTCTCCTGTATTAAGGATCCAATGCTAATTCTGAATGCTCTTGCTTCCAAATTTTTCGTGCAGTTGATATGTATTGTTTAATAATTTGGCATGCTTAGAAACTCAAACCTTTCTTTCTTCAGTCACATCATTTTCTTACCATTCACAGGACTTTAGGTTTGTCCCTCATAATCAATTAAATTCCATTCCATTTAATTCATGAAATTCTCTTAATATATCAGATACTCTACCTAAATTTCAACCCACACAATTTTTCAGACATCATCTGAACATCCTGATCTGCATATCTTTGTTCATGATGTTTTATTTAGTAGATGATGATAATGATACCTTACATTTACTTTAAGATTTGCAAAGGTCTGGTGGCTAGGTGGTGCAGTGGATAAAGCACCAGCCCTGGAGTCAGGAGTACCTGTTGTTCAAATCTGGTCTCAGACACTTGATAATTACCTAGCTGTGTGGCCTTGGGCAAGCCACTTAACCCCATTTGTCTTGCAAAAACCTAAAAAAAAATAGATTTGCAAAGGTCTTTATACACATCACCTCCAGTTTTCTTACCTTAACCCAGTTGATTGTAAGTTCATCTACTTTCTTGAGAGCAGGAATTCTTTCTTTCTTTTCTTCAAGTTAAACAAATGATGTCTGATTGACAGGAGACAAAAAGCAGCCCCATAACTAGGAAAAGACATATGTGGCCACTATGTATCATTTCACTAAGTCTGAAGAAACGCCATCAGTTCTGTACCTCTAAAACTTAGTAGAAATTGAAGCTAAGGAAATTGTGAATTTTCCAGAATGGGAGGAGACTAAATCAACTTTGAGATTCAGTGCCTGGGGAAACTATGATCAAAAGGAAAGAAGTAGGAAAGTAAGTAAAATAAAGAGAAGAAATGCTGATATTACCAAAGAACTAAAAGAAAAACAATTCAACTAAATACCTCGATCATAAGCAGATAAGCCTAAAGGAAAAATAATGATAAAGGAAGATAATATAGCAATCAGATTCAGTAAAAGAGTAAAGGCAAACATAAAAATATTTATTATTATTATTATTATTACTACTACTACTACTACTACTACTACTACTACTACTACTACTACTACTACTACTACTAATACTACTACCTTCTAATTCTCTCACCTTTCCCAAAGAGGTATATCTTGAGAAGACAGCAAGGAAGTTGGGGGAAGCCTTTCACCAAAATTAACCGTTATTTCTGTTAAATAGGCCAGTCCCATTTGCAAATACATATAGACCCTTTTATCTGTGAGAATAGAAGTTCATTTTCTTTTCTATTTGGGGGGGTCAATTTAGATTATAATTAGATAGTATTCAGTTAAACTTTTTAGTTAGTATTAATGGGATCATCTGTTCTTGTAGTCTCTGTCATCAATTTTTGATTTCTAGATATATACATACATATTTATATAGTATAAAATTATTAATGCAATATAAAAATCTGCCCAGAATTGAATTCTGGATGACTGCCCTATGTTTTTCACTACTGAATTTTCCTTTTTAATTTTTATAAATAAAGATATTTTTCTTTCCTAAATTCTGCATTGTCTTTCCTGCTATTATTTCTTCACAGATCAATGACAATGACACAGTAAAATTTGCAAATACTTGCAGAATTCTGAAATGTTGTTTCAGAAGTCCCGGTTCCTTTAGATCAAACTCAAAATTCTCTCTCATAATATAATGTGAGTTTGAGCACTGTCTTAGCATTTGCTCTTTCTTCCAAACCAATAATCATTGCCCTTAGCAGAGATAAGAGAAGCAAAATGTCAGTTGAAAAAATTTCCTTTCTCTCCATTGTCTATTATAATCATCTCAATCCTCATTTGCAGTGTTCCAGATCACCACCTTACAATATAATATTGATTGTTGTTAATTCATCTTTTTTCCTATCCTTTGAATTAATTATCAATATTAGATCATTCTAAATTTTAGAGTTCCCAATAATATGCCTATAGAACTTTATCATTTTCCTTTGTTATTTAGCCTTGATTCCATATATGTGAGTATGTTTATTCTATTTATACAAATAAAACCTAAGATAATTAGTTCCCTATTAATCCAATTATTTTAAGCTATTTTTTACTTGTCATTTGAATTTGTTGGTCTTGTTTACTCTTCATATTTTAATTTTGTTTAGTTACTAGTGAAAGTGGAAGCAAGATGGTAGATAAAAGATAGAGATTTGCCTGTGATCTCCCAAATTCCCATCCAAATAACTTTAAATGATGTCATAAAATAATTTTTGATGGTGTAAAAGAATAGGGTGAAAAAAACTTTCCAGTCCAAGACAACTTAGAAGATCATCAGGAAAAATCTGTTACACTGTAGAGAATAGTCCCCAGGCCAGGAAAGGCTTCAACAAACCAGTAAGCAGCTTTCGGACAACAAACCACTTAGGGCAGCAGTGCTTCCAAGAGGTCACAAAGAATAAGAGGGTCAGACAAGAAGTCAGAAGAATATAAAAAGGGTTCCTTTGATGACATTACATGAAAGACTACCCCATTGCCCATATGTAAATCTGCATCATAAGCCTAGATCTTTGTCTCAGCCCAAGGACAAGCACTCAGGCCCAACAGAGTTTGTGACCACGGGGGACCAGGGACCCTGATCACAATTTTTTTTAGTTTTTATTTTTTTTTTTTTGCAAGGCAATGGGGTTAAATGGCTTGCCCAAGGCCACACAGCTAGGTAATTATTAAGTGTCTGAGACCGGATTTGAACCCAGGTACTCCTGACACCAGGGCCCTGCCACACCTGATCAAATTTCAAGTTGGAAAAGAGTATTCTAGTTGCTCACAGACTAAAGAACAGGTAAGAAAGCAATGACTACAATTCTCCTCAAATCATACCTAATTTTTAAATATATTAAACATGATTGTACGCATATAACTGATATTAAATTACTTGCAGTCATTAGGAGGGGGCAGGGCAGGCAGGGAGACAGAAAAATGTGGAGCTCAATATCTTACAAAAAATGAATGTTGAGGGATAGCTAGGGGGTACAGTGAATAGAGCACAGGCCCTGGAGTCAGGAGGACAAAATCTCAACTTACATACTTGATACTTACTTACTGTGTGACCTTGGGTAAATCTATTAATCCATTGTCTCACAAAAACAAGAACAAAAATGAATGTTGAAAACTGCCTTTACATGTAATTATAAAAAATATAATATAAAAATTAGAATCAAGCTAAAGACTCCACGAGATACCATAAAGCAATGAAATAAAATAATAAAAATATGAAAAAAGTAAAATATCTCATTGGGAAAATAGCTCAAGTAAAAAAGGACCAAGGAGATGTCATTTAATGTCATAAATGTCATTAAACTGGGCTTTAAAAATTTTTTTAATTTATGGAATAAAGCAAGTATTTCTGAATAAAACTGCATTTATTATGTACAATTTGCCATTTATAGTAGGGATAAAATAAAGTTATTATGAAATTTCTTTTCTTCCTCCCCTCCCTGTCCTGCTGTCATTAGGCATGTTTGCATATATGATTACATGTATATATATATATAATGTATCTGTGACTGTATGCTTATGCATAGTCATATTTTTCATATATATGTATATATGTAAAATTAATCTATATCTAAAAGCCATTGTCAAATAAAGAGCATAGATAACAATTTCCAAATAATTGTCATATAAAACAGTCCTGATATTTTAGAATCAGAGGGTAAAATAGAAACTGAAAGAATTTTCCAATTACCTCCTCAAAGGGATTCTAAAATAAAAACTCCTAATAATATTATAGTCAAATTTCAGATTTTTCAGGAAAAGGAGGAAATATTACAAACAACCAGAAGAAAAAAATCAATATATAATGAATCCAAAGTCAGGAAGGCACAAGATTTAGGAGTTCTATATTAAAAAAATCAAGGTTTTGGAATATAATATTCCATAGAACAAAGAAACTGGGATTGAAAGTGAGTTTAATCTTTAATGAAAAAAATTGATAGTCAATATGATAGAATATGTTAAATAATCTCCCATGAAAGAAGTGCAAAAGAGCTTATACAGTGGAGGATTGTTTAGGGCAAGTAGTGATTATTGACCTCTCATCATTCAAAATTCACTCAAAGAAAAAATAACATATACACTCAGTTGTCTATAGAAATCTTTATTACCCTAAAAGAAAACAGGAGAGAAAGGAGATAAAAGAATAAGCAGGGAACTGACAAAAGGTGAGGAAGATTGACTGAGATAGCAGTTAGAAACAAAACACCTTTTAGGATCGACATAGTGAAAGGAGAGCAAGAATAGGAATATCAGGGAAAAACAGGATGGAGGAAAATACACAGTAATCATAACTAAAAAATAATTTTATGGCAAATTTCTTAGACAATATCTTTATTTCCCAAATATACAGAGATTTGAATCAAATTTATAAAAATAAAAGTCATCTCCCAATTGATAAGTCATCAAATACTTGTGAAGTTGCCAGATAGATCAATTGAACAAATTTATAGTTATTTGAAAAAAAAATGCTCTAATTATCTATTAATTAGAGAAACATAAATTAAAATGAGTCTAGGGTACTATGTTACATCTCACAGACTGGTTAATCTAATAGGTAAAAATGAAAAAATTCTTAAAGAGGAAACAGTAATGTGCTGTTGGTGTGGTTCTGAAATGAGCCAACTATTCTGGAGAGGAATTTGGAGCAATGCCCAAACCAATATAAAACCATGAACACCCTAATGTCATATCTATGTCTTCATTTCAAAGAGACTAAAATAGAAAACAAAAAGGCCTAAATGTATAGCAGGTCTTCCAATGGTGGCAAAGAATTGAAAGCTGAAGAGATGCCCATCAGTTGGATGTCTGAACAAATTTGTATACAATTGTGATGGAATATCATTATAATACAAGAGATGATAAGCAGAATGCTCTCAAAAAACATAGAAAGACTTACTTGTGAAGAGAAATGGGCAGAACTAGAACATTGTACATAATAACAGAAATATTGCACAATAACTAACTCTGAATAACTTAGCTATTCCTAGCAATACAATGATCCAAATCTGAAGGATTTATGATTAAAAAACTATTCATCTCCACAGAAAAAAACATGATGGATTCTTCGCATATGATAAATATACTTTTTAAACTTCATTTCTCTTATTTTTTAATTTTTATTTCATAATACGACTAATATGTTTTGCATAACTGCATATGCAATCCTAGATCAATTTCATTGTCTTCTTAATGAGGGAGGAGTGAGAAAAAAGAAGGGACAGTTTTTAGAACTCAATTATTTTAGAAAAAAAGAATGTAAAATGTGTTTACACGTAACTAGTGAAAAATAAAATGCTAAATATATTTATAAAAAGAATTTCATTTTTTGAGACATTCTTGGGGTTAGTTAGCTAAATTATTTGGAAGAAATTTAGGCATTCAATGTTATTGAGTTTTCTCTTTGAGTGATTTAAAATTCCATTTCCCTAACTTTATGGTACAAGTAAGATTATACTCAATACTCTTGTCTTTTTTTAATTGTAATTTTAAATTTTATAGGCCAATTTTTGTAAAGTAGCTCATTATATCTCCCTTATCAACTGGTTCCTTTCAAATCTCTGAATTTCTTTCAGATATCCATTATCCAAAGTATAAGTTTATAACTACAGTAAATAAAATATATTAATTACTCTACCTTTGGAAAAGAAATAGGATCTCTACTGGATAATTGGATAATTGAGGCCTCCATTAGCTTCTTTTTTTTTTTTTTTTTTTGAAATTCAGTATCATAATCACACCAAGAGATATGTAAGTGAGAGAGAACAAAGAAGAAAGAAGATTGGGTTGAGGGATATAGCTTCTTGAATAAAGAGAATGAACCATAAGAATTCAAGACATTTCAAGAAAAAAGCCTTGCTTGACAGCTGTCACAATTCAGGAATTCTGGGATGAGTATTGGAGTCAAGAAAGCAAGATGTGAACTTGATTTAAATATTTACCTCCTGAACATAATTGTTATATTGTTTCAAGAAGGCAAAAATAAAATCTCAATCTCACCTGGGTTATTTTTTTGCAAGTAGAGACAAATGAACACACCTGAATGGTGTAATGCGTGAAATGACATTGAGCAAGGCCACACTTAATTGATGTTATGGGATTCTACCTTGGAAACTCAGTCTAGGAAGACTAGACCAGTGAAACATAAATAGACTCTATGAAATGTAAAGTTGTGGTAGTTATCTCTGTATTTGTAAAACAGAGGATAATTTCTATTGTAGAATGTGGGTTTTTCCTCCAAGAAAAATTGAATTCACATATTCGTCACTGCTTTCTTGAAGATGTTAATTTTTGCTTAACTAAAAACCTCACCACACAGTTTCCCTAATTCACTGCCATTTATCATTAGTTTTCATTTATGGTCTGTTAGCCAGTTTCAGGCCATGTGACAGTGCTCATATCCAAGTCAATTTTAATCATTTTTTTCTTGTAAGATTCTGTGAGACATGGTGTCAAGTGATTTATTAAAGCCAACATATATTACATCAAATATGTTAACCCTATTCACTAATTACTTCAAAATAAAAGGGCTTTTCCTTCATGATTTATTCTCAATGCTTTTTAATACAAAATATAAGATTATCCATAGATTTCACAACTTTCTTTTTCTTTCCATGTCTTGATGAGAGGTGTCCCATTATAATGGAAGCAGCATTGGATCTATATGAAGAAGAACTAGTTTTTAGTCTTTTCTCTTATCCTTCCTAACTATATGATTTGGGTCAAGTTTACTGTCCTATTTTCTCAGATAACAAAATAATAATAACAATAATAATAATAAATAATAAATATATATATCAAATAGTTCGCATAAGGAAATTATTCTTCAAAGAACTACAAAAGTGAGAATTATTATCAGAAGTGATCTTGGATTCTCAAAGATTATCTATAGGAACACAACCCTGATAGATTTTGCAAATTAGAAAGATTTTTTAATTAAATTGAGCAAAAGAGTACTATTGACAGGTCACTATTTGATTCTTATTTTTTTTTCATCCATGGTAACATAAGAAGCAAACTAAAATGCACCTAGCTCTATAAGATCTAAAACTATATTTAAAAGTAGTCATCAAAACTACCCAGTACTGGTTAAGAAATAGAGTACTGGATCAATGGATTAGGGTAGGTTCAAAAGCAGCATCAGTAAATAACTAAAATAATCCATTATGTGACAAACTCAAAGACATTAGCTTCTGGAATAAAACTTACTATTCAACCAAAATTGTTGGGAAAACTGGAAAAAAATTACAACATAGAAACATATTACACATCAAATACCAAAATAATGTAAAAATGGGTACAGGATTTAGACATAAAGTGCAACACCATATACCAATAATTAATAAACCAAGAAATACTCTATCTGTCTGAGCTATGTAAAGGGGAGAATTTTATGACCGAGGAAAAAATAGGCTATATCATAAATTTTAAAATGGATGATTTTGACTATATTAAATGAAAAAAAATTTGCACTAATAAAAACAATGCTACCAAATTTAGAAAGAAAATAGAAAGATGAGGAACAGTTTTCTTACCTAGGGTTCTGATAAAGTTCTTATTTCTAAAATATAAAGAGAATTGCATCAAATTTACAAGGTTACAAGTCATTCCCCAACTGATAAATGATCAAAGAATATGAACTGACAGTTTTCAAATGAAGAGATTAATGCCATATTTAATCATATGAAAAAATGCTCCAAATCATTACTGATTAGAGAAATACAAATTAAAACAACCATCACACCTATCAGAATGGCTAAGATGACAAAAAAGGGAATATGATCAATGTTGGAGAGGTTGTAGGAGGATTGGAACATAAGTGCATTATTGGTGGAGTTGTGAACTGATCCAACTATCCTGGAGAATAATAATGGAGCTATGCCCAAAAAGCAATAAAATTGATCATATGCTTTGACCCAGCATTTCCAAAACTAGGCCTATATCCAGAAGAAATAATGAAAAATTGGAAAGGTCACACATGTTCCAATATATTCATAGCAAGTTTTTTTTTTTGTAGTGACAAAGAATTCGAAATTGAGGAGATGCTTATCAATTGAGGAATGGCTGAATAAGTTAATGGGATATGGATGTTAAGGAATACCATTATTTTATAAGAAATGCTGAATGTTCAGACTCTAGAGAAGTATGGAATGAATTATAGGAACTGATGCTGAGCAAAAGGAGCAGAACCAAGAGAACATTCTAAACATCACCAAAAACATTGTGAGTTGATCAGCCTTGATGGATTCATCTCCTCTCAGCAGTTCAGAGATCTAGGGCAATCTGGGGTGACTGGCTATGGACAATGCTGTCCCTATACAGAGGAAGAAAAACAAAACAAAACAATGACAAAAACAATTTACAGTATCTGAATTAACACTACATTCACTTTTTAAAAATTTCTCTTCGGTATTTCTTTCCAGTCTCATGGATCTCTTTCTTTTCTCTTTGACGTAATTTTTCATACCCCAAATGACTAATCTGTAAACATGCTAAACATAAATATGTATGTACAACATTCACCCGACTGACTATTTGCCAATGAATGGAGGAGGGTGGGAAGGAAGGGTGGAAGAAAATCATATAACTTAAAAATATGCATATGGATGATGAAAAGCTTTCGTAACATTTAATTGGAAAAATAAAATAAAATATAATTTGAAAAAACAACTGAATATCACTTAATTATCATATCCCCCAAATGGGTCTGTGATTTAAATGTGAAGGATAGTATTATAATTAATTTAGGGAAGCATGGGAAACTTATCAATTGTAGAGATAAGAGAAGAGTTTATGACAAAAGAAGAAATAGAGATCACAGGAAATAAAATGGATAATTTGGATTGCATTCACTTAAAAGGCTTTTACACAAATAAAAAATAATGCAGCCAAAATTAGAATGAAAGCAGGAAAACTCGGGAGGGGGAGAGGGAATTACATCAAAATTCTGTAATAATGTTTTCATTTCTCAAATATATTGAGAACCGTGGTAAATTTATCTTTAAAAAAGAACTTTTACCCATCGATGAGTGGTCAAATGATATGAATAGGTAGTTTTCAGGAAAAAAAAACACCAAAGTTGTCAAAATTCACATAGGAGTATTCTAAATTACTCTTGATTAAAGAAATATAAACAAAATAACTGACATCACCTCACACCCATCAAATTGACTTACATGACAAAAAAAAGACAAATGTCAGGGAGATGTAGGAAAATGGCTCATTAAATCTCTGTTGGTGGAATTATGTGCTGATCCAATTAAATACTTAGGCAGTGGGTTTTTTTTTTGTTTGCTTGCAAGTTTTCCAGCAAAGAAGTAGAAATATAAAGTAGAAATTTACCTCAATTGGGAAATGGATGAAAAGATTATAGTACATGATTATGATGGAGCACTATTGTACTATAAAAAATGCTTAGCAGAATGGGTTTCAGAAAAATCTGGGAAGTCTTATATGAACTGATGAAAACCAAAATGCACAGAACCAGGAGTATATTATTAAAAATACAAACATATTGTATGAGTGATCAACAGTAAAATATTTATTTACTTTTATCAAGATGATGATCTGAACCATTTCTGAAAGTCCCATGATGACAAAAACTATCTTTACCTCTTTAGAAAGGGAGTTGAAGAACTCTAAATGCAGATTTTTAACTTTTTTTTGCATAACTTCACATGTATAATAAATATCATATTGCTTGCTTCCTCAAGGTGGGAAGAAAGGGAAACAATTTGGATATCAAAAATTTTAAAAATGAATGCTAAACAATTAATCTAATTGGTAAAAAATGAAATAAATAAAATATATTTTTAAAAATTCAATGAGGTTAGTGAAAGGGAGTAAAATCAGGAAAAAAAGTTGAACATATGTCAATGCCAGCACAGTTGACTGGACTCCCTCCTACTTTCCCCATGGTCCTCTATAATGATACATCCTCAATATCAGAAACATGAAAAATGGTTTTGAAAATATCTTCATTGCTAATGAAAAAATAAAACAAGTTGTATTTATTGTTAAGCCAAGATAGAGAAGAAAATATTTATTCTGCATAAGTACATATTTTTATCCATTGATCTTGACAGCAGTCATGACAATCTGACAGTTTTACTAAATACAAGACTCAGGCATTTAAAATATAAAAATAAACTTAAACACTGAGAAAAGTGGATACTTTTACTTTTTCTTTGTCTTTGGCATATTCCACAAGCTTATTTATTATAAGTTTATACAGTTTAAATTTCTTCCAAGTGACTTATTTTCAGAATACATTCAAGGAGGCATTTTTCATTTTGCTTAGTATTTAGTGATGCCATTTTAAAGTGAGTCACTTCTTGCACCTGCTACGATTCCATTTACTAGAGAATTTAAATGAAGAAGACAATATTGTTTTTTTACAGAATTGAGAAAACTACAAATTTCTGCATCTAGAATAAAGTTGTGCAATCAAAAATGTGGATTAAAACTGAAAATTTATTTTTCCCTAAAATGAAATAATTCAAGTTATTCCAAAATTAAACATTCATTTTCATTCATTTTTCCATACTGCTTACAAAGTTTATTTTAGATGCTATTTTAAATTGATTTTTATAATACTGGTGTCTGGTACTATTATTTTAATTGGAATTTAAAATAGTATGAAGTTAGAGGCAATTCTCTAAAATAGTCAAAATTCCTAACAAGTCTCACCAAAATTCCTTGTTTGAAGAAAAGGTGCTAAATAAAGCTTGAAAAATCAGTTTTTATAGAAAGATTTTAAGATAGAGTGAGAAAAACATGATTTAAGGCAACATGTCTAGAATATTTACCAAAGGAAAAAAGAAAAATGAAGAGATAACACCTATGTGGATAATTCAGCCCACTTACTTGGATTATTTTGGGGGGTAAAAAATTTCTGTGAAATATTAGACTGTCTATGTTATTTAATATACATATATATATATACATATATATATATGTATATATATATATATATATATATATATATATATATATATATGTATGCTGTCAACTCTTGAAATCTGTTTATTACTTCCCCCTAATCAGTGTTGTTTTTTTAAAGAAAGTCTGCCTCTGTCTCAGTCTTTCTCTGTCTCTCTCTCAGTCTCTTTCTCCTCTTTCTCTCAGGCTTTCCCTGCATCTTGGTCTCCCTATCTCTGTCTCTGTGTCTGTCTCTTCTCTCTGTCCCTGTCCCTCTCCCTGTCCCTGTTTTTCTGTCCAAGTTTGTTTTTTATATTTCTTGCAATTATATAAATTATTCTTATGATTCTGCTCTCTTCATTGCGTCACTTCATGCAATTTTCTTTTAAAGCATCAGCTAAATATTTTAAATCAAAGATGCAGAAATGCCTTGAAAAATATAACTCATGTTTGCTATATGCCCCTTAATGCCCAATATATATATATGTATATATATATTATATTATATTATATTTAATTTGTATTTATTTTGTATTTTCCCTATATAGTCTTATAAAAGCATGTGGATTTTCCCCACAAAATAAAATAAAATAAGGTTAGGATTTAAAAAAATTATCCCCAGGGTATAGCATAAATTTTAACACATAATAGGAACTCTATAAATTCTTATTTATTGATAAATGGTTCTTAATTTTTGAAAGTTTATTCATATATACAAATTTCAACTAGAAAAACAGGAGTCTGAATACATGATTAAAATATACACTGAATATATTATGGAAATATTTGTTCAAACAAATGCAAATTTCAATTCACAACAATGGTTTATTAATGAATTATAAACAAACATTACATACTTCATGATAATGTTAACTAAAAATACATATTTGAATTAATCAGCAATGACTTATTAAGCTATATCGAAAACAAATTTTCAGGAGAAATTAGCTTTAATAAGTCAGTAGCTAAAACAGAATATTTGAATGAAGAATGTAAAGAAATAAAAAGGACAAAATTCTTCTTTGCAAGGTAATTAGGTAAATTAATGGAGTTTGAGATATGTTAAAATTCCTAGTCAGGAAAATGGAATTTGAGATGTTTAGAGAAAAACAGGTGAACTTTGAGAATAGTAATAAGAATTACAGATGCAAGTTGAGATCTTTTTCCTTCTAACTCCTAGGTCATAAGGACCTAAAATTCTCTTAGATCAAAGAGTATAATCAAGGAAAAACTTGTTTTTAGAAACTTGTTTTCCTTTATTTTTCCATCCCAGAGGTCCTAGTACTTCAGAAAAATTTCAGGAAAAAGGATGGGATAAAAAAGCAAGGGGCTTTCATTAGGGTATTAAAACTAGTGATTTATTGGGTTGTAAACTTTGCTAAGTTATTAAACCTTTGTTTCATTTTCCTCATCTTTAAGATAGTTTTAATAATAATAGCAGTATTAATAATAATAACTACTTCCTGAGATTATTGTAAGCATAAGATGAGAATATTTCTTTAAAATACAATATCCTTAAAATACAAACCTTAAGACATTACACAACATCATCATCATCATCATCATCATTATCATAACCATTACCATAATCATAGTTCAACAAGCATAAGAGGCAGGAGGAAAAAGATGATGACGCTTGTTTTAACAGTAAAGAATACACCTAAGATTGGAAATTAAAAGTTTGTAATATAATTCCTATCTTTGTTCTTTGATTTTTTGAAAAATTGTTTTTTCTCTCTTGGACTCAGTTACCTTATCTACATAGATATGGGCTTAGAACATAGTCTCTCTGATCTCTTTAAGCTCTTAAATGCTTGATAAATGAGATAATAGCTCTTATTTATATATCAATATGTATATATATTGCACTCATTTTATAAATATAGCTTCTAATAGGTAGATATATTATTCTAATAGTAATATCTAATAGTAGATATTTTATTTCCATTTTACAAATGAGGGATTGGAAGCTCAGACAAATTAAATAATTTGAATGCTTATTTACCTAATAATATAGTAGTTCTAGAATTTGAAAAGGAGATTGTTTCCCTGTGAATATCTTAGCACAGATAAGGGGTTTGAGGACATATGGTGGTTAGTTCTATTATGAATGCCATTTTCCTCTTTCCTCATGTATTCCCCTTCAAAATTCTCTTCAATCCTCATATCCTTTCCCAATATCTTGGCATCCTACATTCATCTACAGCTACAAATATGAGATAGGACTAAAAAAACTATTAATGGTACAGTTAAGACTAATAAATATAGTATCATTTGGGAGAGAGTTAGAGTTGCTGTGAGACTAAAACTTAAAAGAGCACACATACATTATCTCAGTGTAAAACTATTAGAAGACATTATTAGAAGTTAAGGTATGCAGGGGGTCAATTATCTTATTGGTTTTCTACATACTTATACATCAATTAATCCTAACTTCTCTTTAGTTACCTATTATTAATGGCTAATACAGGAACTTATATTGTTATGTTGGCTTACATAAATTCTTGGTGTACAAAATTCAGTTGTGTAGTCTTTGTTTTAAATGAGTCTTATAGAGGAGATGGCAATAAGCATGACTGGAGATGGTATCATCTCTGGAAGTTCACTCTGACAATGAAATCACAGATCTGGCCCCACTCCCCCAAAATAGGAATTTCTGGGTCAAAGAATATGTGCAATTTAACAAATTATTTTTCAAAACTCCATTTTTAGAAATATATAGAGCCATTGGAACACTTTATAGTTCCAACAGCAGGAATTAATGTATGTGTCTTCCCACAGTCCCTCCTACAATGAGTTTATCCATTTTTAGCATCTTTGCCAGCTTTAATCCTATTACGCATGACATTTTACATGAATGCAATAAATAAATTTTATTCTATTGGAAAATCTTAAATGAATCTCAAACCATTTGTGATTAACCATAAATTTTAAATATGATATTTCATCTATTTGTTGCAAGTAATCTCTGATTGTAACAGACTCCTTTACAATGATTCAAACTAGTTTCCCATAAAATAAATATGCTGAATATATCTTTAAAATGATTGATTTATTATAAAAATTTCATTTCTAGCTTTGTTCATAACTGGTTCTATTTTTAATAAATCAACATTTACCTTAAAAATCAATTGAAAAAAGCTTTGTAACATTTTTTTATTTCTGAGGGATTAATTTTGCCTTGTAAAATGTATATGCCTAAATATATTTCTTCCTTAAAGTAAAAATGGCATTTTTTTGTTTTCTTTTTAAATTTATTTTCCTAATTATATGTAAAAATAATTTTCAATATTCATTTTTATGACATTTTATTTCTCCCACCCTTCCTCTACCACTCAAACCTTAGATAATAATCTGATGCAGTTTATACATGTACAATTGTGTTACATATATTTTTATAATTAACCACACTGTTAAAGAAGAGTCAGAACAAAAAGACAAAAATTATGAGATTAAAAGAATTTAAGTGAAAATGCTTTGATCTGTTTTCAGATTCCAAAGTATTTTTTTCTCTGCATGCGGATAATATTTTCCATCACATGTCCTTTAGAATTTTTTTTTTATCATTGTATTACTGAGAAGAATTAAGTCTGTCATAGATCATTGTACAATGTTGTTATCAAAGTGTACAATATTGACCTGGTTCTGCTCACTTCACTCAGCATCAGTTCATTTAAGTCTTTCCAGAATTTTTTTCTGAAATCTGCCTAATCATTTTTTATAGAGCAATAATATTCCATTATATTCAGATACCACATGTTCAGCCATTCTACAATTGATAGGTATCCTTTAATTTTGTGCATGTGGATCTTTCTCCCTTGATTGTTATCTCTTTGGTTACAGATCTAATAGTAGTATTGTTGGATCAAAAGATAGCATAGTTTCATTGTCCTTTGACTGTAGTTACAAATTGCTCTACAAAAGATAGACTAGGTCACAACTCTTTCAACATTGCATTATTGCCCCAGTTTTTCCACATTCCCTCTAACATTGATCATTTCCCTTTTCTGTCATATTAGCCAAATCTGATAGGTGTAAGTGGAACCACAGAGTTGTTTTAAATTGAATTTCTCTAACTAATGGTGAGTTACAACATAAAATTGCACTTTACAACATTCTACATCATAGGTTTTGATCTTTCTTATGCTTTTGTACTTTTTTCAGATATGTCTGACTCTTATGACCTCATTTGGTGTTTTCTTTGAAAATTTACTCGAATAATTTGTCATTTCTTTCTGCAGTTAATTTTGCAAATGAGGAAACTTGGGTAAACAGGGTGAAGTGACCTACTCAGTGTCAAGCTGCTAGTAAATGTCTAAGGTTATGTTGAACTCAAGTCTCCTTGGCTCCAGGTCTAATGGTCTCATCACTACGCCCCCCTCTCAACTTAGGATATGAAATAATATCTGAATTATGTGAACATAAAAGTATGGCTTCAAAACAATAGAGTTTCAACTCAAATCTCATAGAAGACTAAGACTATTTTGCTTTTCTTTGAAAGAAACATTTTAAAAAATAAATATCTAAGTATATTTCTCTGTATGTTTGGATGAGAAATGGCCCTATTCATGTTTATACAAATTTTCAGAAGCCTTCTGCAGCCCTTCTGAATACAAAAGAGTTTGAAGAGATCATCAGAGTATCAAAATTCTTAGTACCTTCCTGAGTCCACAGACAGTCAGTTATATATGGCCTCACATTTGAACTATCCACATATAAACTATCCACAAAAATATTGGCCTAATTATATTTTAAAAATAGGTGTTTTAATGCTTTAGTGGCACAAAAACATTCATTTTTATTGGGGCTTTTAAGAGTGATTTTTTTTGCTTCTGAAATGGTTTCCTTCTTATTATGTAAAATGCTAAACAAAAGCAGATAGTCCTCCATTGCAACAGTGCTAATCATTATAGAACTTGTCTGCTGTTTTATTAATGAATTGACTTTTCCAATTAAAGTTTAGCTTTCTTAACTAATTTACCTAGACATCACAGCAAACCAAGGGCAGAACAATTTATCCCAGTTATAGCTTTTCAGAATAACTCTGAGTAGCCAAGATTGTGGGGACTGTGATATAATTGGGATAAGTAACTTTATTATATGTATCCAAAGCAAAGAAGGTCAGATTTAATAATGTTTTCTGCCATTTGTGTCACTGATATGAAGTTATTGAAATAAAGTTAAACCACACTTGCTGGTAGAAACAGTCTAGCAAGCCCATCATTTTGACAAATATTATGACTAATGATTCCTTGAACTATTAAACTCTGATTTTGAAAAATTCTGATTATAAAATACAGTATTTAGCAGGTTATACTTCTATCCTCAGTGATTTTCTTCTACTTCCAAATGTTATTTTAGTAATTTCATTCTAACTTTATATATTATATGAACTTTAACTCATAAGTTTAAATATCTGTGTGTTTTACTTTCATATATGCATAAAAAAGATAAAACTTGAAAATAAAGAGTAGTCTCAAAATGAGCACAGAAAAAGCAATTGTCACTAAGTACATACATACACACATATATACACACATATAGCAGGCATATGTGGCTAGCAGAGAGAACTGCTAGCTATTTGTAAGAAACTGATCTGAAGATTGCTAAAATTGCTAAAATATACTTTTTAGATAACTAGGTGGTTCATTGTATTGATATTGGATCTTTAGTTAGGAAGAATCATCTTTCTGAGTTCAACTCTAACCTCAGACATTTACTTGCTTTGTTATCTGTACAAGTCACTTAATCCTTTAAGGTTCTTTTTTCCCATCTGTAAAATGCCTTTTCCAAGGAAATGGCAAGCCATTCTAATAGTTTTGCTAAGAAAACAACAAATGGGGTCACAAAGAAAAGACTGAAAAATGTCTGAATATCAACAGTGCAAATCTTCATTCCTATTAGAACTGCTGAAAATCACTAGAACTTTGATGGTTTTTGGATTGTTACTATTTCTAAGAAGCCATGATTAAACTGAGACTGATGTAGGAAAACAAAAAAAAGACAATAGTTTGCTAAAAGAATCATAAAAATATTTTTAAAGACATTTTAAAAAAGCTTTCAGTAAATGATACAAAATTTCACTGAAAAAAAAAACTCTGTATAAGTAGATCCATATGATAAAAGTTGCACAAAATTTCACTGAAGTGAATAACTTTTCAAAAAGAATTGACTAAATTTGGGAAAAATAAAGAAAGTACAAAAACTTATAAAAGTAAATAATTTCTTAAAAATGTAATTAGAAAAACTATTGAACTGACAAATAAAACCAAGAGTTGATTTTATGAAGAAACCAATAAAATTGATAAACCTCTGGTCAATTTGATTAAAAAAAAGAAAGAAGACAACAAAGTTGCTAGTATCATAAATGAAAAAGGTGAATTCACCTCCAATGAGGAGGAAATTAAAGTAATCATTTGGAATTATTTCACCGAACACTATGCCAATATATTTGACAATCTAAGGGAAAAGGACAAATATTAAAAAAAAACTATAAGTTACCCAGATTAAATGGAAAGGAAATTAAATACCTAACAAACTTTATCTCAGAAAAAGATATTCAACAACCCATTATTGAACTCCCTAAGAAAAAAAAAAATCTTCAGAGTCAGATGAATTCATAAGTGAATTCTATCAAACATCTAAGGAACAATTGGTTCTAATTCTATATGAATACTTTGGAAAAATAGATGAAGATGGAATTCTGCCTAAATCTTTCTATGAAACCAATATAGTGCTGATACCTAAACCATGAAGAGTTAAAACATACAAAGAAAATGATAGAACTATATCCCTGATGAATATAGATGCAAAAATCTTAAATAATATCTTAGCAAAATGATTGCAACATGTTATCACTAGGATAATATACTATGACCAAGTAGGATTTATCACAGTAATGCAGGGTTGTTCAATATTAGGAAAACAGTTAGTAGAATTAATGATATCAATAACAAAATTATCAGAAATCATATATTATATCAATAGATGCTAAAAAGGCTGAAAAAGCTTTTGACAAAATCCAGCACCAATTCCTACTAAAAACACTAGAGAGCATAGGAATAAATGGATTGTTCCTCAGAATAGTAAGTAGTATCTATCTGAAACCAGCAACAAGCATCATATGCAATGGCGATAGGCTAGAGGCATTCCCAATAAGGTCAGGGATGAAACAAGGATGCACACTATCACCACTACTATTCAATTTTGTGTTAGAAATTTTAGCTTCAGCAATAAGAGAAGAAAAGGAAATTGAAGGAATTAGAATTGGAATGGAAGAGATAAAACCCTCACTCTTTGTAGATGACATGATGGTTTACCTAGAGAATACCCCCAAAAATCCAAAAAACTACTGGAAACAATTAGCAAATTTAGCAAAGTCTCATAAATCCTAAACATTTCTCTACATGACTAGCAAGATGCAGCAGAAAGAGCTAGAAAGAGAAATTCCATTCAAACTAACCTCAAACAATATAAAATATCTGAGAGTCTATCTGCCAATGCAGACTCAAAACCTTTTGAAAACAATTACAAAATACTTCTCACATAAATAAAATCAGATTTAAATGACTGGGCAAACATCAACTGCTCATGGATAAGTTGTGATAATGTAATAAAAATGGCAATTCTACCAAAACTAAACTACTGGTTTAGTGCCCTACCAATCAAAATTCCAAAAAAAATTACTTAATGAGATAGAAAAAGTTGCAAGTAAATTCCTATTGAGAAATAAAAAAGCCAAGAATTTCCAGGGATACAGTGAAAATAGGTGCAAAAGAAGGTGGCTTAGCTTTGCCAGGTTATATTATATTATAAAACATCAGTCATCAAAACTGTATGGTGTTGGCTAAGAAATAGAATGGTGGATCAACAGAATAGACTAGGTGCAATAGCAGGAAATGATTATAGTAATCTACTGTTTGATAAACTCAAAGAGTCCAGCTATTGGAATAAAAACTCCTCCTGGATAAAAATTTTCTCTTTGATAAAAATTGTTAGAAAAACTGGAAGTTAATACACCAAAAACTTGGATTAGATCAACACCTCACACCTTATACCAAGATAAGATCCAAGTAGACACAGGATTTAAACATAAAAAACAATATTCTAAGCAAACTAGGAGATGAAGGAATAATTTGCCTGTCATATCTATGAAAAGGGAAGCAGTTTATGACTAAGGAAGAGATGGAGAACATCATTCAAAACAAACTAGATAATTTTGATTACATTAAATTAAAAAGCTTTTGCACAGACAAAACCACTGTAACTAATATCAAAAGAAATGCAGCAAATTGGGAAACATTTTTTACAACTATTATTTCTGACAAAGGACTCATTTCTAAAATATGCAGAGTACTGAGTCAATTTTTTAAAAATAAAAACTATCCATTTCCCAATTCACAAATGGTCAATGGATATGCAAAGGCAATTTGCAGATGATGAAATCAAAGTGATCCATAGTCATTTGAAAAATTTCTCTAAACCATTACTTATTAGAGAAATGCAAATTACAGTCTTTCTGAGGTACCACCTCAAACCTCTCAGACTGGCCAATATGACCAGAAAGGAAAATGATGAATGTTCAAAGGGATGTGCAAAATCTGGGACACTAATACATTGTTGGTGGAGCAGAGAACTCATCCAGCCTTTCTGGAGAGCAATTTGGAACCATGCCCAAAGGCCAACAAAAATGTACATACCCTTTGATTCACCAATCCAACTACTAGGTCTATACCCTGAAGAGGTTATGAAAAAGGGTAAAAATATCACTTGCACAAAAAATATACATAGCAGCCCTGTTTGTGGTGGCAAAGAATTGGAAATTACGTGAATGTTCTTCAATTGGGAAATGACTTAACAAACTGTGGTATATGTTTGTGATGGAACACTATTATTCTATTAGAAACCAGGAGGGAGGGGAATTCAGGGAAGGCTCAAAGGATTTGCATGAACTGATGCGGAACAAGATGAACAGAACCAATAAAACATTGTACACCTTAACAGCAACAGGGGGGTGATGATCAACCTTGATGGACTTGCTCATCTCATCAGTGCAACAACCAGGGACAATTTTGGGCTATTTGTGATGGAGAATACCATCTGTATCCAGAGAGAGAATTATGGAGTTTGCACAAAGACCAAAGACAATTTAAAAATGTTTTTTCATAAACCTATATCTTATATAATTTTGCAGTCTCTTATATTTTATGTTTTTCCTTAAGAATAAGATTTCTCTCTCATCACATTAAACATAGATCAATGTATACCATGGAAACAATGTAAAGACTAGCAGACTTTCTTGTGTGGGAGGTGGGAGGAGGGAAGCAAGATTGGGGGAAAATTGTAAAACTCAAAATAAATAAAATCTTTCTAAGAACAAAAATAAATATAATTAGAGACTTCTTTTAGCAGAACAAATAAAATTTTTACAAGTCAAAAATAAAAAAAAATGTGACCTACTGTTTCAGGCTCAAGCAGAACTAATGTGGAAACTAGATCAAGGAGAGATTATGTAAGAATTCTTGAACTACGTGAATGCTATATTCAAAGAAAAAGACTAGACATTAAATAAAATTATCTAGTGATATATCAGTGATTTGCTAGAACCATAGGATAAAGTCAAAATCACTAATCAATCCCTAAAATATTTCCCCAAATGACAACTCCCAGGAGTATTATACTCATATCCCAGAATTCCCAGGCCAAAGAAAAATATTTCAAGTGACCAGAAAGAAATTATTCAAATATATGGATCCACAGTTAGGATTACCCAAGGATTTGCACCTATCATTTTAAATGAATTAAGGGCTTTGAATATAATAAATAGTTAAGAAGGCAAAAGAACTGTGATTACAATCAAGATTAAGCTACTTAACATGTGAGGGGTAAAGGGGACATTTAATGAAACTAGGGACTTCTTAAAGTTCCTTGATGAAAAGACAAGGGTTATATAGAAATTTTGACTTTCAGTTATAACACTTAAGGGAATAATAAAAATGTAAACATGAAAGAGAAATCATTAGGGATTCAGTAAGTATAGATACATTAAATATGAGGAGGATTATCTTCTAAGAACTTTTTCATTGCTAAAACAATTAGAAAGAGCCTACTTTGACACAGGTTGTGGAACTAAATTGATTAAGGTAGGATGACATAAAAATGACAGGTGAAAAAGAGACATGCACTGCGAAAATAGTACAGGGAAAGAAAAATTGGGGAAAATTTCAAATTTAAAATAAAACAATCATAACAGTGTAAATCTTTACAGCAGAGAGAAAAATGGTCCTACGGCAAGCAATGTTTGATACTCACTTTGATCAGAGAAGGGGGAAGTGTGTATTTGTGTATGTTTGTGTGTTTTTTTATGTGTATGTGTGTGTATGTGTGTGTGTGTGTGAAACACATATATTCTCAAATGGATATAGAAAATAATCTATCCCAAAAGAAGAGTAGGATAAAAGGGGGATGCTTTCAAATACCTTTGAATAATGATTCTAAAGAAATTCAAGTGCAGCAGAAATTTAAAAAAAACACAAAATGAAGCAATTTTCAAGGTATTGACAACTTACAAGGTAGGCAGGAAAGCTCAGACCACAAAAGCTCAGACTGTTCTCCAGCAAACCAGGATCAGGTCTTGGGTGGACTAATTCAGTGGCAAGAGTGGTAGTTCCCAGAACTCTCAGCTCAGAATCATCAAAGAATGCTTAGAAGTATTCTAAGGTCTGTCACACTGAATGAGAGAGGAGCACCATCAATACAGACTTTACCAGCACAGTCCCGTTCCCAGAAAATAAAGAGCAGCCCTTAGAAGCCACTAAATTAGCCAAGGCAGCAACAGGTTCTGGAATTCTCCAACCGCAGAACATAAGAGGGTTGAACAACTGATCAGGAGAAAACACGTATCTCTTTGCTTGCACTGGGGACAGGATTCTGTCGCTTTGGTCATACTCAGAACTGGGTTGCAGTCTTGAGTGGGATACCCAGCTTGGGGAGGGGCAGTAGGAACCCCAGAGTCATAGTGGAGCAGAGACATTACTCCCCATTCCAGAAAAGAGAGCTTGTAGTCATATTGGAGCAGAGTAGAAAGGGACCAGGTGAGTCGTTAACATCTCTTCTTAAATCATGTCAAAATGGAAGAACTGAAAATTTAAAGATTCCTAGAAGTATCTCTGAAAACAGTTGCACAAAATCTATAAGATTTGGGATAATGTGCCTTCCACCCTGTCAGCAAAGTCCTACTTTAGCAAAAAAATTGAAGTCAAATAATAGGCTGGGGAAATGAGCAAACAACAGGAAAAACATATCACCAGAAAAAAGTTACTATGGTGACAAAAAGATCAAAATACGTACTCAAAAGAAGATAACAAAATCATTGTTCCTATATTCACAGCAGCAAGAAAAAAAATATGAATTGATCTCATCATGGAAGAACTCAAAAAAATTTTGAAAATTGAGTAAGAGGTAATGGAAAAATTGGGAAGAAAACTGACAGTGATGCAAGAGAATCATTGAAAATGAGTCAAAAGTTTGGCAAAAGAGACACAGAAACGTCAAATACACACACACACACACACACACACACACACACACACACACAATACTGAAGAAAATAAGACCATAAAAAAACTAACTAGGTCAAATAAAAACCATACAGAGAAGCAAATTAGGAGAAGTATGCTTCAAAACAAAACAGAAATGGCCCAATAGAGAAGGAAGTATAGAAATTTACTGAAGAAAATAATTGCTCAAAAATTAGAACTGAGAAAAATGGATGCTAATAACTTTATGAGAACTCAAGAAAAATAAACCAAAACCAAAAAGATAAAGAACTGACCTAGAAAAGGATCCAAGAGTAACCCTTTGACCCAGTAATTTCAATTCTAGTTCTATATCCAGAATAAATTATAAGAAATGGGAAAAGTCCTGCAAGTTCCAAAATGTTCATAACAGCTCTTTTTGTAGTGGCAAGGAATTTGAATTTGAGGGAATGTCCATCAATTAGGGAATAGCTAAACAAATTATGATACATGATGATAGTGGAATACTATTGTTCTAAAAGAAATAATATATAGTCAGACTCTAGAGAACCATGGAATGACTTACAAGATTTGATGCTGAGTGAAGGAAGTATATCCTAAACAACAATGTACACATTAACAACAACACTGTGAGATGATCAGCCTTGAAGGAAGCAGCTCCTCTCAGCAGTCCAGAGAGCTAGGACAACTGTATTTGACTGGTAATAGACTATATTATCCCCAACCAGAGGAAGAAAAGCAAAACAAAACAAAAAACACAGGAAAAAAAATCCCTTGCAAATCGGATGAACATTTTTTAAAAATTATCTCTTTCCCTTAATCCTAATTCCTCATACCAAAAATAGCTAATCTGTAAACATATTTAACAAAATATGCATGTAAAATGCTAACCTGACTGTTCCCTGCTGAGGGGAAGGAGGTGGGAAGGGAGGGTGGAGGGAAATTTTGTAACTTGGAAATATGCAGGTACATATGGATGAAAATAAATAAGTTCATTTAACAAAAAAAGAAAATGGATCCATTGGAGAATTTAAGATTTATTAAACAACATGAAAGCCATTATCAAATAAACAAACAAACAAACAATAACAACAACAGAAACCCAGGCATAATCTGACAGGAAAAACTTCCTTGATATTTTCAAACTAGAGGATAGAAAACAAATGGAATGAATTCACCAGTCACTTCATGAAAGAGATCCCAAAAAGAAAACTGCCAGGAATATCATAATTGAATTCCAAAGCTTCTTGGTCAAGGAGAAATACTGCAAGTAGCCAGAAGGAGACTCAGTCAGTATAACACAATATTTAGCAGTTTTTAATCTTAAATGATCAGAGGGCTTGGAATATGAAATTCGGGAAGGCAAAAGAGATTGGATTGCAACCAATGTGGTCTCTCTCTCTCTCTCTCTCTCTCTCTCTCTCTCTCTCTCTCTCTTTCTCCACAGAGAGGGCACAGATGTGACTTGACTTGAATATAAAGATATGATAGCTAAAAAGTACAATTAAGGGATGGCAGAGGGTTGCATTGGGAGAAATGAAAAGAGAAGTGTAATGGGGGAAATTACATAAACATGGAAAAAATAGCTTTTATATTGGAGGGGAAGGCGAGGAGGTCAGAGGGAATGGGTAAACCATACTCATAAGAATTGGCTCAAAGAGGCAATTAAATTCATAGTCAATTGGGTATAGGAATTTTATCTTACTCTCATGGAAGTAGGAGGAGAAGGGGATAAAAGAATGCAGGCTAGAGAAGGTATAAAAAAGAGGGTAGATTGAATGAGGCAATAGTCAAGCAAAACTATTTTGAGGAAGGACAGGGTGAGAGAAGAAAAAATAGATTAAAAAAGGGAAGAAATAAGATGTAACAACAGTTTGCAATAATAACTGTGAAAAAACTTTGAAGCATGTTTCTTTGTTAAGCACCTCATTTCTCAAATATGAAGTAAAATTAGTCAAAAGTATAAAAAATAAGTCAATGACTGATTGATAAATAACCAAAAATAAGAATAGTTTTCAGCTGAAGTAATCACATCTATCTATAATATTGTGGGAAAAATGTTCTAACGTACTATTTAGATGTCTCCAATGCAATTTAATAGAGAATTCAATACAACTCTGAGATATTATGACATTTATATGAGATTGGCAAATAGGAAAGAAAAGGAAATGACAATTGTTGGAGTAGATATTGCAAAAGAAATTGAGTCATTAATGAATGCATGCTTGATGGGTTTATGAACTAATTCATCCATTCTGTAGAGCAATTTGAAATTACAGCCAGAAAACTGTTGACTTAGCAATACTACTAACTAGGTTTATATCTCAAATCAAATTCATAAAAAAAAACTAAGAAAAAAAGAGGAGAACTTATATTTTCTTTCTTTTTCTTTTTTTTGATTTTTGTAAGGCAGTAGCATTAAGTGACTTGCCCAGGGTCACACAGCTAGGTAATTATTAAGTGTCTGAGGCCAGACTTTAACTCAAGTCCTCCTGGTTCCAGGGCCACTGCTCTATACTGTGTCATTTAGCTGCCCCAGAGAACCTATATTTTCAAAAAATATTTATAGCAGCTTTTATTCTGACAACAAAGAATTAGAAATTGAAGGGATGCTCATCAATTAGGGAACAGCTAAACAAATTATGATAAATGTTCATGATGAAATATTATTTCTTCTAATAAATGATGAGCAGGATGCTATCAGAAAAGCATGGAAAGACTTTCATGAACTAATATGAAGTAAAATTCACTGTGGACAAAGCAATTGCAATATTGTAAGATGATCAGCTGTGAAGGACTTAACTATTTTCAGCAATGCAATAATCTAAGACAACTCTGAAAGTCTAATGATGCAGATGCTATCCATTTCCAGAGAAAGAACTGATTGTTTTATCAATATAAATTGAAGCAAGTTTGTTTTTTTTTTACTTCATTCTTCTTGAAGGATTTTTTTTCTTTTGGTGTTTATTTTTTTCACCACATGTCTATGACAGAAATGTTTTGCATAACTACACCTATATAATCTATGTAGAATTTTTTGTCTTCATTAGGGGTGGGAAGTATGTGGAAGGAGGAAAGGAGAGAATATGGAACTCAGTGTTTCAAAAATAATGTTAAATTTTTTTTTCATATCACTGAGAAAAATATTAAACCATTAAAAAGGGTCCAGGAGTAGTTTAAAAAAAGGGGGAGAAAGGGCAACTAGGTAGCACAATGAATAGATTACTGGCCCTGGAGTCAGGAGGGCCTGAGTTTAAATTCAGTCTCAATTAATTATTTCTTAGCTGTGTGACCTTGAGCAAGTCACTCAACCCCATTGCCTTAAATTTAAAAAAAAATAAAAATTAAAAAGAGGAAAAGGGCCATATGAAAGACAGCAGATGTGAGTAGTAAGACAGGCTTTATAAGAAGAGCAATAAAAATGAAAGATAAAAAAGAATAAAATAGCAAGGAGGGCAATGCCCAGATTTTGTTCTGTTATTTTCTGTCATGTACAACTTTTTAGGATTACTTTTGAGGTTTCCTTGGTAAAGAACTTTGTATAGCTTTTCATTTCCTTTTTCAACTTTTTTTTTTTTCACAGATGACACAACTGAAGCAAAAGGGTTAAGTGACTTGCCAGGATCACATGTCTAATAACCTTCTGAGTTCAGACTTGAACTCACAAAGATGTCTTTTTGACTCTAAGTCTGGTACTCTTTCCACTATGCCTCTAGCTACTCAGCTAAAGCACAGTCAGTAATAACAACTGTGAATGAGAATGGGATGAACCCAATCAAAAAACAGAAGTGAATAACAGAATGTATTCAAAACTAAAATCTAACAGTATACTGTTTACAGGAAAAAGGCTTGAAACAGAGACACTCACTGAGCTAAAATAAGGGACTAGAATAAAATCTATTATGCTTCAACTGAAGTGAAAAAACAAGACAGGATTAGTAATCATGAGAGAAAGGTAAAAACAAACACAGAACTAATTTAAAGAGATAAGCAGGGAAGCTAAAACCCCCTAAACATCATCATAATGGATAAAACTTGCAGCAAGAATGTCATACTGGACATTATTATACAGTATTGTATTAAAATGCTAGTTATGGCAATAATACAGAATAAAAAGAAATTTAAGAAATTAGAATAAGCAGTGGAAAAATCTAAATGGTCATTCTTGGAAGATGATATAATAGGTATACTTTAAGAAGTCTATAGAATTAATTAAAAAAGACTATTAGTGAACTTAGAAGATATAATAAACCCACCAAAATTATCAACTTTTTTATATGCTGTCAACAAATCTCAGCAGGAATACATAAAAAAGAAAAATTATTTTTAAAATAACTGCAGACAATATAAAATATTTTAAGTCTACTTGCCAAGAGAGTCTGTGAACACAACTATAAAATGTTTTAAACAAATAAAAACAGATCCAAACAGCTGCAGAAATATTGATAGTTCATGTGTAGTACGAAACAATACAATAAAAATTACATTTTTATCAGTTAAGTTATTCATTCACTGGCATACTAAATTACTAAAATTTTTTAAGAGCTAGAAAAATTAATAAAAACAAAATTCATCTAGAAGAACAAGATTCAAGAATATTGAGGGAATAAATGGGGGAAAGCAAACTTGAAGAACTGGAATCCAACATTAATAGATTGCAAAATTTCTTACAAATTAATAAGGATGAAAAATGATCTGACACTGAATAAGAAATATAGTAGGAGGGGCAGCTAGGTGGCATAGTGGATAGAGCACAGGCCCTGGAGTCAGGAGTTCCTGAGTTCAAATTTGGACTCAGAAACTTAATAATTACCTAGCTGTGTGGCCTTGGGTAAGCCACATAACCCTGTTTGCCTTGCAAAAACCTTAAAAAAAAAGAAAAGATATAGTGGGGGAGCAGTTGATTAGAATAGGTGCGCAATGCATTACAGAAAATGATCAAACTAATCAATAGATAAATTTTGACAAATTCAAAAATACTAATTTTGGGAGAAAGGAATATGACAAAATTTACTAGGAAAACTGGAGTGCAGTATGGAAAAACTTTGCATAGACATAACATTTCACATTCTATGAGATCAAAATAGGTACTTGATTTAATTGATACAATTAAATTAAATGATTATGCAAAAAATTTCCATATCATATCTATGGATAACAGAAGAGTTCTTTAAATAAGAAACATAGAGAATTATGGGGAATAAAATGAATAATTTTATTACATGAAATTTAAATTTTAAATGAACCAAACCTGTATAGTTAAAATTAGAAGGAAAAGAACAGAAATGGTGACAAAATTATAGCAAGTTATTTTCTCTAATAAAGGCTTTATTTCTCAAATTTACAGGTATTTGAGCAAAATTTATGAAATTATATCCAATCCTCAATTGATAAATGGCCAAAGTATATGAGCTGACAGTTTTCAGAAGAAGAAATCAAGGTTATTGATAGTGACAAGAAAACAAATCCTCTAAATTGTTAATGATTAGGGAAATACAAATTATAACAACTCCAAATACTATTATTTGGTTTGCTATCATAGCAGGAAAGTTAGCTGTTATTATTTGACTTTACCCCCTTCCTAAAATACATTAACTCAATACCACATAATTATATATATATATATATATTATATATATATATATATACACATGCTATTGTTATTATTGAATTTGCAATGATCTTTCATGATGTCATTCATTATTAGACAATGATCTCTTCCAAAATTTTTTTAAAATTATTAATAGGTAATAAATCTGTGGGGCACATCTTCACTTACAATCTTTCTTAGATATAATTGAGATCTTAACTCCTAAGTTAAGGAACTGTATGTGGAAAGCACTAAATTCAAAGACACTTTTAGTATAACTCATGAATGAGAGTAATTCCTATGACAAGACAACCAAGTTCCCATTCAGTTTTTATACCTGAAGATCTCCAAGGAGGTCAAACTACAACCTTTGGTATTGCACTTTGGGACTTTTATAATTGTTAAAAAGTTTTTCCTCATATAAAACTTAAATTTTCTTCTTAACCATTTCTACCTATTTTTATATTGATTGAAATCCCCCCCCCAAAAGAAAGAAAAATAGTGTGTCCTGAACTGACATGGAACTTGAACAAGATTTAGAGGAAAAATCTGGAATTTCCCCCTTCTTCAAATATTTTTTTCAGGTCAGTGCTACTGCCTCTCTATATTTAATTCTGAATAGATGAAAGGATCAGGAAGAAAAATAAAATGGGAGACATTTCCACAATTTCTCACATGACTTTTGATTGGTTGGTTGATTGGTGGTGCCCTGACAGTTTTCTGAAAAGTATACGAAGTTTATAAAATTATGTGAAATCTAGATATTTCCTAAATGGTGAACTACTAACAGAGCATGCCTTCCTTTCTCTGGGATTACCTTAAGCAAACAAAGCTTATCTTTTCAAGTGTAGTTGAGAAGTTAATTGAAGAGTATACTGGGGTTAGGTCCTTATATTCTTCATATCTTTAGAAAAACTTGAAATCCAAGTCCTTATCAAAGGATGGAGATTATCTTGGATTCTCAAATTTCAGCTATCTGAACACAAATTCGCATAATTTCTTTCATTTTATAAAAACTTCAAGTAAGATTTTGGTTAATAGACTGTGTGGGCTTTCTGAAAATCTGGTTAGCTAGCTTGATAGAAAGCTTATTAAGTATATTTGTTGGGTGACAAATACTTTTACCAAGGCAATATAGGAAATAAAGAAAAATAGAAAATTGTCTTCAAGTACTGTGTATCCCTTTTATGATATTTGCAATGAGAGGAGAAATAAAAGATTAAGTAAACTTAATGACATTGACTATATTTGAAGTCAAAGAAACCAACTTTTTATGTAGAAGTCATAATGTAGAGGCTAATACCAAAGTAGAAGTGAAAATAAAAATAACAACTGAGGGAAGCAATTTTAAAAACTCCAAAATGATCTAATTAAACTGCTTGATAACTAAAATTAGATGTATGTAAAGCAACAGACACTAATGAAAACTTTGACCATTCCATAAAGAAGTTTAACTGTGGCAAAGTAATTGCAACATGAAGGACTACATACAATACCTAGAAGCTGTTAAGAAGCAAACATTTAATCCCGTTGCTAAATGGAGATATGTGACACCTTGGGGAATGTTATTTGAGGATATAATTAGATTATTAAATGTTTTGATGAGGCAGATATTAAATGATTACAATAGCATTATTTCACAAAAGAGGACAAGGTAGTTGAGGGGAAAATAAATGAACATATAGTTGACAAAACAAATACATACAGGCACACACCTATTAGATGATCTTGGAAAATTTAGCAGTTTATACACAGACATACACACACACACACAGACACACACACATACATATATATATATATATATATATGTATGTATATATATATATACATATATGACACGATGACACTTTAGGGCCTGCAAAGTATTTCAGAAATTTCATCTTGTTTTATTTACAATCCTATTAATTACTTGCTATTATTTTAAAATTTATTTATTTAACATTTTATTTTCCTTGTTACATGCAAAAACAATTTTAACATTTGTTTTTAAACGTTGAGCTCCCAATTTTCTCCTTGCACTCCACTCCACTCTCTCTTACCTCCACCAAGAAAGCAAGCAACTGATATAGTTTATAAATATATATTCATGCAAAATGTTTCCATAATAGTTATTCTATGAAAGAAAACATAGACCACCAAAAAAAGAAAACCCCAAGAAAAATAAAGTAAAAATATATGCCTCAATCTGTATACAGACTTCAACTCTTTCTCTGGGAATGGATTGCTTTCTTTATCATAAGCCTTTCAGAGTTGGCTTGGGTCACAGTATTGCAGAGAAAAGCTAAGTTTATAACTGATCATCCTACATCCTATTTGCTATTTCTTTGTAGATACTACCTTTCACTTTGCATTAGTGCATGTAATGTTTTCAGGTTTTTCAGTTTAATCTGCTTATCATTTCCTTTAGCAGAATATCCTTCCAACATAATAACTTGCCACAATTCCTTCACCTAATACCCAAATAATGGGCCTAAACTAACCTCAATTTCCAGTTTCCATACCAACAAAAAAAGAGTAGCCACAAATATCCTTGTACAAATAGGTCGTCTTCTAATGCTTTTTTTTTTGTTTTTGCTTTTCTTCTCTTTGGGAAGATAATAATGACTTTGCTAGGTCAAAGTGCAAATGTGGTTTTATGCCCTTTGGGCATAGTTACAAATTGCTGTACAGAAAGATTGAATCTGTTCATAAGTCCACCAACTGTGCATTAAAATCTCATTTTCCCCACATTTTCTTCCAACATTTGTCATTTTCCTTTTCTATCCTATCCTATCCTATCTATAGCCAATCTTATAAAGTATTATCTTATAATTATTTTAATCTGCATTTCTTCAATCTAAATCATTTTTCAATCAGTTTTTTAAATGGCTATAGATAACTTTGATAAACTTTTCTGAAAACTGATTATATCTTTTGATCTTTAATTAATTGTGAAATGGCTCTTCATTTTGTCTATTAGTTTGTTTTTTATAAGTTTGATTCAGTTATCTATGATTCAGAAAATATGCCTTTATCAGAGAAACTAGTTTTACTTTTTACATTCACAGTTAAAATTCCTAACTGTATTTTGCTCCATCTTATTTCCTCCACTCCCATTTATTCTATTTTCACTCATTTCACCCTTTCCCTCCTCCAAAGTGTTGTGTTTCTGACTAAGCCTTCCCAACACCTCCCCTCTCTTTCATTATCCTCCTTTTTCTTATCGCCTTCCTTTACTACTTTCCTGTAGAGATAGATATATTTCTATATCCAACTAAATGCCATCTCTTCTATAAGCCAATTCTGATGAGAATGAACTTCACTCACTCCCCTTAACCTCCTTTCTTTCCTCTATAAAAGCTTTTCCTTGCCACTTTTATGTTAGATTTTTTACTAGAATCTTATTTCCCTTTTTCTTTCTTCCATTACATTCCTCTCTCATCCTCTAATTTTATTCTTGTCTAGATATCATCCTTTCCCATTTAACTCTTACCTGTGACACCTATCTCTATATACACATTTTCTAATTGCCCTGATAAAAGGAAAATTCATATGATATCAATATCATCCTCCCATGTAGGAATATAAACAACACAATATCAAAAAAACAACATTATTATGATTTTTCCTTTCCTCTTTACCTTTTTTATGATTCTACTGAGTGTCATATTAAAGATCAATTGTTCTGTTAAGCTCTATTCTTTTCATCAAAAAAGTTTGAAAGTCTTCTATTTCATTGAATACCCATCTTTTCCCTTGAAAGAGTAAAACCCATTTTGCAGGATAGTTGATTATTGGTTGCAATCCAAGTTCTCTTACCTTCTATAATATCATAATCAAAGTCCAATGATCCTTTAATATAGAAGTTGCTAAATCTTTTGTTGCTCTGACAGATGCTCCATGTTACTTGAATTGTTTCATTCTGACTGCTTCCAGTATTTTTTCCTTCACCTGGGAACTCTGGAATCTACTTATAGTATTTCTAGCAGTTTTCATTTTGGAATCTCTTTCAGGAGTGATCTGTGGATTTCTTTAATTTCTATTTTACTATATAGTTCTGAAATATCAGAACAATTTTCCTGTATAATTTCTCAAAGGCTAATAGTTAGGCTCATTTTTGATCATGGGTTTCAGATAGTACAATATTTAAATTCTCTCTCCTGGATTCATTTTCCAGGTCAGTTGATGTTCCATTGAGATATTTTACTTTCTCTTCTATTTTTTCTTTCTTCTGATTTTGTTTATTGCATCTTGAATTTTCATAAAATCATTAGGTTCCATTTATGCAATTCCAATTTTTAAGGAATTATTTTCTTCAGGAAGTTTCAGTACTTCATCTTCCATTTGACCAATACAACTTTAAGGGAATTTTATGTTCCATGTATTTTTGTGCCTCTTTTTTCATTTGGCCAATTTTGCTTTTTAATACATTTTTCTCCTGATTGGCTACTTGTACTTCTTTTAACAATGTGTAGTCTGATTTTTAAGATGTTATTTTCTTCAGTATATTTTGTGTCTCCTTTATCAAGTTATTGATTTGTTTTACATAATTTTCTTTTATCACTCTCATTTATCATTCAAAGTTTTCCTCTACCTCTCTTACTTGATTTTCAAAATCCTTTTTGAGGTCTTCCAGGACCTAATTTGCATTTTTCTTGGAGGGTTTGTATGTAGTTTTGATTCTATGGTCTTCTGAGTGTATGTGGTCTTTTTTTTTTTTTAGGTTTTGTTTTGTTTTGTTTTGCAAGGCAATGGAGTTAAGTGGCTTGCCTGAGGCCACACAGCTAAGTAATTATTAAGTGTTTGAGGTCAGATTTGAACTCAGGTACTCCTGACTCCAGGGCAGGTGCTGTGTCCACTATGCCAAATAGCTGCCCCTTGAGTGTGTGTTTTGATTTTTCTTGTCACTATTGAATCTTTCTATAGTCAGAGGATTTTTTTGGTTGTTTTTTTTAGTTTGCACATTTTTCCAGCATTTGATTAGATTTTAACTCTCTGCGAAAGTCAAGTGCTTTCAAGGTGGAGGGTGCATTGTACCAACTTTCCAGGATTTTGTGTAGCTATTTTCAAACATACTTCTATGGATCTGCAAATTATCATTTCTTCCAAGATCTTCCAAGGTTTAAGGAGAGATTCTTACTACTTTCCTGGTATGTGAGTGACCTGGTGTGCTATTAAGTCTTTCTTTTGCTTAGATTGCAATCCAGGAATGTGATGCAGATCCAAGTGGAGGCAAAGAAGTAGACTCCTGCCTCAGTGTTTGCAGACCCCTGTAATCTCCTTCTGATCCCTTTACTGTCTGTGGGCTAAGAACTCTGGAAGCAGCTGCTGTTACTGATTCTGTGCCTCCCAATGTCTGTTCATTCCTGGTCCAGTTGTTTGCTGTGGCCAGGGCAAGCTGGTTTAACTTGTTCTCCTCTCTCACCAGTTGTGACAGACCTTTCTTACAGACTGTCTAAGTTGTCTACCATGGACTGAAAGGTCTGGAAATCACTACTATTGTCACTGACTCGGTCACCCCTCTCCCTATTCTTCGATTATGGAAGGCTGCTCTGTGTGTTGGTAAGACCTCTGCTGAACTCTGGCACAATAGACCTTTCCTAACAACTTTCTAGATTGACTTAGCCTAGAAAATTATTTTATTCTATCTTTTTCTTGGGCACTGTAGAATTTGTTGAGAATCACTATCTAAAGTTAATTGGAGTGATTTGGGAGAGAGCTCAGATGAGTCCCTGAATACTTTATTCTACCCTCAGAAGGTTCTATTACTATAGCCTTTTAAATACAAGGAAATTTAGGCTGAGAAATTAAATGACTTCTTCAGTGTCATACAATCTAAGTTCAAAATTAAATTAAGGTATTCATGTTTCCGGGTCCAGCACCCTAATGCCTATACCCCCTAGTTGGTCCATTTAATCATGAACCTGGAGGGAAAATGAAATGAAACTTTTAAAATATCTTTTAGCAACTTTTAAATAAACTGTTTCACCCATCAATGTTAGCACAGTCACCTTATTTTATTTTTTGTATCACTTCTCCATCAATATTTTATAAAAAATTAGAAAAATTTATAAGGGATAATTGGACCAGGCATGATTTACACAAATTAGACTTAATGTGGCAATATAATTTCAAAGGAATTGAGGGATCATTTTTGATAGGATATAATACATACCTCAGATACTCACCTACTGTGTAATATGTAAGATGACAGGAAGGGAATGAGAGGATTATCTGAAGAAGAGTTTTAAATGATAGAGGAAAATATTTTATATTTGATTTTGGGAACAAAAAGGGTCCTACTGCTGTTTATTGGGTAAGGGTTTGTGATAATCTTACCTATACCTGAAGAAAATAACTTTAGTGGCTAAATGGAGAATTCATAGGGTTAGATAGAGACTTGAGCCAGACAGAACCCCATATCAGATTATTGAGACCTTGATCAGAGTAATTCAAGTTGAGGAAAGAAAGGTAGTATATTTAAGAGAGCTGCAAAAGGTGAAATTCAGAATTTCCAGCAATAGATTAAATATGAGGGGTGAAAGACAATGAGGAGTTAAAGATCACTCCTGAACTGGGAGTTTGAGGGATTTGTAAGGATGCTATTCCTTTCTACAGAAATAGGGAAGATTAAATGTGGAAAAAAAGCTTTTTTTGGAGGGAGGAGGGAAAATAGAGCTTTTTAGGGGGGCATGATGAATTTAAGAGGTCTACTGAAATCTCCAGGGATTCAATGAAAAAAAGTGCAAAAGAATGTGTTTTAGCCTGGCCAGGTCTAAAATTATATTATAAAGCATCAGTCACCAAAACTGTCCTGTATTAGCTAAAAAATAGAATGGTGGACCAGTGGAATAGACTAGGTGCAATAGCAGGAAATGATTATGGTAATCTGCTGTTTGATCAACCCAAGAAGTCCAGCTATTGGGATAAAACTCTCTCTTTGATAAAAACTGGTGGGAAAATTGGAACTCAGTATGGAAGAAACTTAGATTAGACCAATACCTCACACCCTATACCAAGATAAGATCCAAATGGATACAATATTTAGACCTAAAAAACAATATTATAAACAAACTACAACAAGGGGTAGTTCACCTGTCAGATCTATGCAAAAGGAGGCAGTTTATGACCAAGGAAGATATGGAGAACATCATTAAAAGCAAACTAGATAATTCTGATTACATTAAATTAAAAAGTTTTTGCATAGACAAAACCACTGTAACCAAGATCAAAAGAAATGTAGCAAATTGGGAAACATTTTTGCAACTAGTATTAAACTGTGATATATATATATATATGATGGAACACTATTCTTCTATTAGAAACCAGGAGGGATGGGAATTCAGGGAAGGATGGAAGAATATACATGAACTTTTGCTAAGCAAGATGAGAAGAACTAGAAAAATATTGTACACCTTAAGAGGAACATGGGGTGTGAGGATCAGACTTTATGGACTTACTCATTCCATCAGTGCAACAACCATGGAAAATTTCAGGTTATCTGCAATGGATAATACCATTTGTATCCAGAGAAAGAACTCTGGACTTTAAAAAAAGACCAAAGACTATTACTTCTAACTTAGAAAAACAAAACTTATTATGTAATTTTGCTATCTCTTTATACTTTATTTTTCTTCTGTAAGGATACGATTTCTCTCTCATCACATTCAATTTAGATTAATGTATACCATGGAACCAATGACTAACAGACTGCCTTCTGTGGGGGTGGGGAGAGCAAGATTGGGGGGCAATTGTAAAACAAAATGAATAATATCTTACTAAAAAGAGAGATGTCTACTGAGCATTGTGTACAAAATATCTGAAAGACAATTGGAGATGTGAAATTGGAAAGAGTTAAGAGTACACAATTTGGGGCAAGAGAGATAAATTGTAGTATCTTATATATGAGCATATGCACTCTTACTTATAGTACTTTTCCCCTATCTTTATAAAAACCAATATAAGAGTGATTAGCCCACAAAGGGGGTCAAACTTGAAGAAGGTGCTAGAATGGTCAGGCTTTTTAAATATGATATTCTACATCTTAATGTATGCACAATTGACTGAAAACTTTAAAGATTATACAATCCCGCTGTGTTTATTGTTTTGTAACCACAAAAGAACATTTAATTTGGTGGAACTAAGGTTATGATTCATGGAATTAAGGTTATGTTTCAGGGAACTGAGGTTGTGATTCATGGAATTAAGGTTACGATTCATCAACATATCTCAGCTCTTAATAGCTTAAAAATCCCTTGAAAGATAAAACAGAATTCACTTTGCTTGATCACTTTATAATTATTGATTTAATATAAGGCATAAAATTGGGATATGTGTGCCAAAAGTCTTTGCCACCATCATGGCGGTAATCCAAAGAAAATTGCAAATGTTATAAGGATTTTGTAAAGATAGTGAAAATTTTCAGATGCTTTTGCTTGTAAATAATATTATGCTGATTATATTTAGTGTTAGAATGTTTCCCAAATTAGTTTTGGCATCACTAAAATGATTACATTATAAATATTCAAAAGAGTAAAAACTAAACGATGCAGATGTCTGTTTGTTCCAATTATGGTGCTATATTTTGATTGTTAGCCCATAAAGTTGGGCAATAAACTATGAACATCTTGGATAGGTGCTGGAGGTGAACAATGAATAGGGGAAAGAACAAGAAAAGGGGATAATATTTCATTTGGCAAAATATTATGTTAACTTTTACGGAGACTAAAAAATTGGAAAAGTCCCACATGTTCCAAAATATTCATAGTAGTCCTTTTTTTTTAGTCGGAAAGCATTGGAAATTGAGGGAATACCCATCAATTGGGGAATGGCTAAAAAAGGTTATGGTACAATAATGCTATGGAATATTATTGTTCTATAAGAAACCATAAATATTAGAACTCTAAAGAAGCATGAATTGATTTATAGGATCTGATGCTGAGTGAAGGGAGAAGAACCAAGAGAATAATTAATAACATTGTGAGATGATCAACCTTGATGGATGCAGTTCCTCTCAGCAATCCAGAGAGCTGGGACAATTGCATTAGACTATCTATGGATAATTTTTATACTAATCCAGAGGAAGGAAAACAAAACAAAACAAAACAACCCTTCAGAATTTGATGAAATCTTTATAAAAATTATCTCTTATGTATCTCTTTCCTTTAATACTAATACCTCATACCGAAAATCAAGATAATGACTTGTCCCTGGGTCATAAAGCTAGCAAGGGTCTAAGATCAGATTTTAAATCACAAAAGACAAAGAAATGATGAATGTTTATCAAAAATATATATATGTTTGGGAGGCTAGGTGGCACAGTGGATAGAGTACCATCCCTAGAAGCAGGAGGACCTGAGTTCAAATGTGACCTCAGACACTTAATAATTATCTAGCTGTGTGATCTTGGGCAAGTCATTTAACACCATTGCCTTAAACTTAAAAATAATGTATGTCTGTATGTCTGTATGTATGTATGTTCAATGCTAACCTGACTGTAAGCCATGGGGGTGGGAAGGGAGGTAGAAGGAAATCTTGTTGCTTAAAAATATACATTAGATATGGATGAAAAAAAATAATTAAAAAACTTTTACTGAGAATAAGATAGAAAATGACTTGAAGCAATAATACTGTTGTGATAAAGCTATATATTTGTGAATTATGAAATTTTAGATTTTATAGCATCCAGTTTTTTAGTTGTACCCAACACAATTGAAAGCAGTTTTGTGCCACATTAAATGGAGTACTGGTCTTGGAATCTTAAGACCTGGTTTTAAATTTAGCCTCAGATACTCAATAACTCTGTGACCCTGAACAAGTCACTTAATCTCTGTCTGCTTAAATTTGTCAGCTATAAAATGAGGATAAGATTAGTACATGCCTCCCAAGAATTTTGTGAGAATAAAATGAAAAATTATTTGTGAAGGGATTTACAAACCTTAAAATTCTCTAAAAGGCTAGCTATTATTTTTATCTGGAACAAGAGGAGGCAGTATATAATTAAATGAATTATACAGAGAAAGTTGTTTTAAAGCTATGACCAAAAAATGTCTGATCAGAGGAGAAGTTCTGGTCATATGATGAAAATAAAAGATGGATATCCTGTATACTACATTTTAACCTCAGGATATCAAGTGATATATAAGAAAGTCACACTATTTTGGATAAAAATCTTTTTTTTGCCAGAAACCTATGAATAATAGTGATAGAAGTTGAGAATATTTGGATGAGTTATGAGCCATTACGTGGAGGGGGTATACACAATGATAAAACCACAACCCTGGGAAGAACTCTTAAGGTATCAAGCTTCCCAAAAATGTACATTTCATATCATTATGACTTCAAACATTAACTGCACAGATGCCAGCTGCAATATTGGTAAAGCCCCTTCTGCTAATTTGTAGATTCTAATCCCCATTTGAAAGTCAGGCAAGATGCTTTCAGACAAAATTTTACATCTATTGAAAAAAATCAAGAATTTTATTTCAGAATTCTGTAACCAGGTTCTTACAGTTGGCATACATTTTGAATACATCATTAGTCCACTGGGAACTAAAATGATGTGGGGCTTCTATTTTCTCAAATATAGGATGAAAATCATAATGCCATTCACAAGTTTAAAGTTCCCACAAATGAGAGACATACCTCTCTTAATCTTGAGAAATATTAAAATGACATCCTGACATTAAACAATAAATTAATCTGGAAAGTAAATAAGATTACACTTCATAAATTTCTGAAAGATTTCCAGGGCATGGGTCAGCTGAAAAGTCTTAACTTGGTATTTATAATAGTGAAATGGACTATGAAATATTATTTTCTCTTTATTCTTTCATAAATTGTATCAAGAATACCAGTACCCTCTAAATAGTTTAGTACAAATGTTGACAATGTTTCTTTTCATGCAAATGTTAGAAATGAAGGGGAATAGGAAGCAGTTTATGATCATTCATTGTTAAAATTGATCAACTATATGCAAATGTATGCAATATATAAGTTGGATACATGCAAATTGTGATAAATTTTTCTCAACTTTTAAAATAAAAACTACATAAGAATAAAATTTATTGAGTTCATTATAATTTTATCTTTTTGCCATAATTAATGGCATATTAAGCATTAATAGGTGATTGATATTTTATTGATGAAATTTTTTTTCTTTTAATCTCAAAACTCTTTGACATAATCTTTCATTCTTTCCTTCTTTTCACAGGTCTCTTATGAAGAAGATAATCCTCTCCTTCAAAAGGTAGGGAGGGAATAGAGTACCAGGTCTAGAGTCAGGAACACTTGTCTTTTGTGATTTCAAATCTGGTCTTAGACCCTTGCTAGCTTTATGACCCATGGACAAGTCATTTAACTCTGTTTCCTTCTGGTTCCTCATCTGTTAAATGAGTTAGAGAATGAAATGAATGGTAAACCATTCAAGTATCTTTGTCAAGAAAACCCCACATCACATAGAATCAAACACTACTGAAAAACTAAACAAAAATTGTATGAATTACTTTGACTGTTAGATGGTATAGCAGATAGAGTTCTGGGCCTGGATTCAGGTACACTCAATCTTGACTTCAAATCCAGCCTCAGACACTACTAGCTGTGTGACTCCAAGTAAATTACTCAAAACTGCTTACCTCCTGTTCCTTAAATGTAAAATGAACTGGAGAAGAAAATGGAAAATTATCCTGCTGTCTTTGCCAATAAAACCTCAAATGGGTCACATAACTGAAAAAACAAGTGGAATTTATAAACCATTTTATGATTTGCCAGAATCTTGCATATATTTTCTAGTTTGATCTAGGTGCTATTATTTTTCCCACTTTAAAAATAAGGAACAAAAAGTGAACAGTTAAATTACTCAGGGTAAAACAAGTAAGTGTCTGAAGTGGAATTTGTTTTCAAAAAGAGTCAATAAAAGAACAAAAGAAGAATATGATGTGACCTCTATTTTTCTCAGGGATTTTAGCTCAGAAAATACAGAGAAAGACTGTGATGTATTAGCCTTAAAGAGAGAAGAGATGATTGAAACATTCAATAAACAAACAAACAAATGAATAAAAATATATGGACATCTATATGAAAAAAATAAATGTGTGTACATGCATAAGTATCTCTTTATATATAGATAGATAATAGATATTTATCTATGTCTAAATATGCCAGCCCTAAAAATAAATACGGCCATTGTTCTATTCAGTTCATGTATAGGTTAGTTGGATGATCATGGTGGGGAGACACCTTTTGTTGTTCAGTCATTTTCAGTACTGTCTGACCTTTATGAACAAATCAGTTACTGTTTTCTTGAAAAAGCTACTAGAGGGGCAGTTAGGTGGCATAGTGGATAAGGCAGTGGCCTTGGAGTCAGGAGTACCTGGGTTCAAATCCGGTCTCAGACACTTAATAATTACCTAGCTGTATGGCCTTGGGCAAGCCACTTAACCCCATTTGCCTTGCAAAAAAACATAAAAAAACAGCTACTAGAGTAGGGCATTTCCTTCTCCAATTGCTTAAGTCAAATAGTAGATAATTGACTTGTCCACTTCACATAACTAGAAAGTATCTGAGACCTTCAGGTCTTTCTTATTCTAGATCCAGGTCCTCGACAACCTAGTTGATTATTTTCTAGCAAAATCAACCATGAATTATATGTCCATTAAAATAATTATCATTTTACAGAAATAGAGCAAAAAGTATAATTTTATCAGGTATACTTATAAATAGGTTTGTCAATAAAAGAAATTGAATACAACTGAATTTGTATCAATTACAGTTTAAGTTCTAAAGTCACTGAGTTTACATCAGCTAAATTCTTATCAGCTAAATACTTATAATTAATAAAAAGTCTCACTATATACAAAAAAATGTTTCCAAAGAAATTTGATAAATTCTCATTTTTTTGAAGAAAGATTTAATTTATTTTGAGTTTTACAATTTTCCCCCAATTCTTATTTCCCTCCCCCCACACCCACAGAAGGCATTCTGTCAATGTTTACATTGGTTCCATGTTATACATTGATCTCAGCTGAATGTGATGACAGAGAAATCATATCTTTAAGGAAGAAAAATAAAGTATGAGATAGTAAAATTACATAATAATATAATGCTTTTTTTTTTTTTTTACTAATTTGAATGTAATAGTCTTTGGTCTTTGTTCAAAGTCCATAATTCTTTCTCTGGATATGGATGATATTCTCCATTGCAGATAGCTCAAAATTGTTCCTGCTTGTTGCACTGAAATGATGAACAAGTCCATCAAGGTTGTTCATCACCCCCATGTTGCTGTTAGAGTGTACAACGTTTTTCTGGTTCTGCTCATCTCACTCAGCATCAGTTCAGGCAAATCTTGCCAGGCTTCCCTAAATTCCTACCTCCTGGTTTCTCAATAGTGTTCCCATGACATACATATACCACAGTTTGCTAAGCTATTCCCAAATTGACAGACATTCACTTAATTTTCAATTTTTTGCCATGACAAACAGGGCTGCTATAAATATATTTATACAAGTGATGTTTTTACCCTTTTATTTATCATCTCTTCAGGGTATAGACCCTGTAGTGGAATTGCTGGGTCAAAGGGTATGCACATTTTTGCTGCCCTTTGGGCATAATCCCAAAATGATCTCCAGAAAGGTTGGATGAGTTCACAACTCCACCAAAAATGTATTAGTGTCCCAGAGTACCCACATCCCTTCCAACATTGAATATTGTCCTTTTTGTTCATATTGGCCAGTCTGAGAGGTGTGATATGCATTTCTCTAATAAGTAATGATTTGGAGCAATTTTTCATATGACTATGGATTGCTTTGATTTTCTCAGCTGTAAATTGCCTTTATATATCCTTTGATCATTTGTTAATTGGGGAATGGCTTGTTTTTTTTTTTAAATCTGACTCAGTTCTCAGTATATTTTACAAATGAGTCCTTTGTCAGAAATACTAGTTGCAAAAATTGTTTCCAAATTTGCTACATTTCCTTTGATCTTGGTTACTGTGGTTTTGTCTATGCAAAAGCTTTTTAATTTAATGTACTCAAAATTATATAGTTTGCTTTGAATAATGTTCTCCATCTCATCCACAGTCATAAACTATTTCCTTTTCCATAGATCTGACAGGTAAACTACTCCTTGATGTTCTAGTTTGCGTATAATATTATTTTTTTTTTGTCTAAATCCTGTATCCATTTGGATCTTATCTTGATATAGGGACTGAGGTGTTAGTCTAATCTGAGTTTCTTCCATACTAACTTCCAATTTTCCCAAAAGTTTTTATCATAGCAAGAGTTTTTATTCCAATAGCTGAATGAACTCTTGGGGTTTATCAAACAGCAGATTACTGTAATCATTTCCTGCTATTGCACCTAGTCTATTCCACTGATCTGCCACTCTGTTTCTTAGTCAATACAAGACAGTTTTAATGCCTGATGCTTTATAATATAACTTTAGATCTGGTAAGGCTAAGCCACCTTCTTTTGCACTTTTTTTCACTGAATCCTTAGAAATTCTTGACTTTTTATTTCTCCATATAAATTTATTGACAACTTTTTTTCTAATTAATTAATTTTTTGGAATTTTGATTAGTAATGCACTAAATGATAATTCTTCATTTTAATATCACCTTAATTTTTAAGCTATATCCCTCTGCTCACTCAGAAGAAAAATTAATTTAACAAAATTTAATTTACAAAAATATTGAGAGAAAAAATTAGCAATCTAACCAAATAATCAGTTGAATCAAGCAATATGACTTCCAAAGCTACAGTAGCTGAACTGTGTAAAGAAAGGAGAGGTAAATTTCTTGTTAAGGAAAATAAAGTTCATTAAAATTAGACCTCATTCAGTTTCATCTTTGGTGAGTTCTTCCTTCCATTCACATAGCTTTGGCAACTATGTATGTTGTTTTCGTGTACTGCTTTCCTCAGTATGTCAGTGCATAACTGCTGCCAGAAACTATTTTCTACAACTGACACTATAAAGAAACAAATTTCCGTTTATACAGAACAACATTAAGTCAGTTTGGATCTTCCGGGACAAGATGGCGGAGAGAAGACAGGCACAGTTCTAAAATCTCCTGATCTTTCCTCATATATGATATGGAAACAAACCTGTTAATAGAAATCTGTTCAACAAAACCCAGAAAGAAAAGCCAGCAGACAGAATATCTACCTCAGGATTTGTCTTCCACAGTCATGTGTGAGTCTGAGCAGGGAGGGAAGATTTGCTGCAGATCAGCCTGACTAGTGGCAGGATTGGACCCCCTGGAAGGGTTGGAGCCCCAGGAGCCTAAAGACCTGAGAACTGGACCTACTTATTCAGCAGCAGGACTAGAGCCTGATTGACCACAGGGGCTTGGGTCAACTAGGGGGCAGAGATATTAGTGTTGGCGCTGACCTTCTGGAGGTTGCCTACAGGGCTGGGGAAGTAGATCCTGTTCAGGAGAGCTGGGGACATAATTCCTGGGCTCCTCTGGTTGGTTGGAACTCCAAGCACATGCCTCCATTTTGGCTGAAGCCTCTTCCCAGAACAAACAAAATTACAGACCTTCTGCCCCAGGCACAGGTGTGTGAACAGGAGACTACCACTCCAGCTGACAATAGGGAGAGTGATGACCTCGCCTTAGGTTATAGCCCACCATTGATTGAAGACAAAAGTATTTAACAACTTCAATTATGCCCTCCAGACCAAGGGAGAAGGCATCACTCAAGGTCACAGACACTCCAGAGAAAGCAATCAGCACCCACTACTAGCCAGCTGGAGAAATTACACTCAGTGAGCAAATCCTCTAGCACCCCATAATGACCAGCTGGAGATATTGTACTCAGTGACTAAAGCCTCTAGGAACCCAACACCACACCACTGCGAACCAGTTCCTCCTCAACTCAAGATCTTAGCAAAATGAAGTAAAGTTAGTAGAAAGGTGGATCCATAGAAAAATTTTTAGAAGGAAAAAATCCTAACTCAGATATGATCTGGTCTCCAGAACAGAAGGACATTCCAGAAGAAATGAGGATGGAGTTTAAAAATGAATTGAAAATTTTGGGAAAAGAAACCTAAGAGAATATTAACACCTTGCAAGAAGAAAACAAATAATTGGAAGATACAATTAGACAAATGCAAAATGAGAATAATTCTCTCAGATCCTCAACTGGGCAAATGCAAAAAGAATGTAATTCTCTCAAAACCTCATTTTTTCAAATGGAAAGCTCTTTCAAAAATAGAATTGATTAATTGGAAAAGGAGTTGCAAAAGGTAAATGAAGAAAACTCCTCTCCAAAAACAATAATGGTGTCTACAGATTTCATGAGATAGCAAAAGTCTATTAGACAAAAATCAACAAAATAGAAAAAATAGAAGAAAATGTAAAATACCTCATCAGCAAAACAACTGACCTTGAGACTAGGTTGAGGAGGGACAACCTGAGAATTATAGACCTTCCTGAAATCATTGAAGAGAGGAAAAGCCTGGACTTAATATTACAGGATCAAGTGATGGAAAATTGCCCTGATATCCTGGAACCAGAGGGAAAAAATAGTTATTGAAAGAATACATCAATTCCCACTGGAAAGAGAATATAAAATAAAATCACCAAGACATGTTGTGGCCAAATTCCAGAACTATCAGATAAGAAAGAGAAAATCCTACAAGCAGCCAGAAAGAAACACTTTTAATACCAAGGAGCCACAGTAAGGATTATGCACGACCTGGATGCATCAACATTAAGGGATCAAAGGACCTGGAACAAGATATTCCAAAGAGCAAGGGAGCTTGGAATTCAACCAAGAATCCACTATTCTGCAAAGTTTGCCCTTCTTTTGCAGGGGAAAAGATGGACATTTAAGAAAATGGAAGAATTCCAAAAATTCCTGATGAAAAGACAAGAGCTAAATAGAAAATTTGGACATAAAACAAGAGGCTCAAGATACACATGAAAGGGTACAAAAACTGGAAATTAAAGAAAAAAAATCAGCTATTCAATAAGATGAAACTGGCTATATCCCAGCATGCAAAAAAGATTCTCATAATTCTTGAAAATCGTAACTCTAACAGAAAGAATGTACCTAGCCAGAAGTGATGGACACTCATGACTTAATCATGAGACTGCTATCCAATGGGATGAAACTGGCTATATCTTTACTTGGGAGAAAGATTCTAAAAACTCACAGGAATTGTAACTCTATTAGATAGAATGTACTGAGCTAGAAGTGATGGATACTCAGAATTTTCTGTGACTTGGGGATTTAAAAACACCTCCTCCTTAAAAAGGGGTACTGGAAGGAGATTGGAGGGAGGAAGGCATTGATTGGGGGAAATCACATTACATTAAGAGGTACAAAAGACCTACAGTAATAGAAAGGAAGAAGGGAGGAAATGAGAAACACCTGAAGCTTCCTCTCAATAGACTTGGCTAAAAGTTAACTTACACACATACTCAGTTAACTTAAAACAATCTTATTTTCAAGTATTAAAAGGGGAAAAGGGGAGGGGGAACAGAGATAGGGAGGGGAGAAAAAGGGGAATGAACAGGAGGATAGGAAGGGGGAAAAGGGAAAAAAGGGAAAGCAGAAAGAAAGGGGAGGAGTGGATATAGGAGGACAAACACTGAAGAGGGTAGCATTCAGAAACAAAATATGGGAGATTACAGATAAAGGGGAAAATACAAAAAGAAGGAAGATAGCATGGAGGGCAATGAAGAGTTAGTAATTATAACTTTGAATGTCATTGAGATGAACTCTCTCTTAAAAAAGTAAGCACCCTCCACCAAGATAGTGTCCTGTAAAGAAGGTACCGTCCCTGACTCCACCACTTCTACTTCTACCCCCGGCATGGCCTCTTTGCAAAGGCAAAGGCAGCTCAGGAGATTTGGTCATAAAGTAGGTGCAGACCAACGGACTGGTTGTTTTGAAAATAATTAAACATTACCAAGAAGAAGGACAGGGGAATGAAGTTGTCCAGGGAGTACTCTTGGGACAGATGGTGGAAGACAGACTTGAAATCACCAATTGTTTTCCCTTTCTCCAACACACAGAGGATGATGCTGATTTTGATGAAGTCCAATATCAGATGGAAATGATGCGCAGTCTTTATCATGTCAATATTGATCATCTTCATGTTGGCTGGTACCAATCTACATACTATGGCTCTTTTCTCAACCGTGCTCTCCTGGATTCCCAATTCAGTTACCGACATGCAATTGACGAATCTGTAGTTCTCATTTACGATCCCATAAAAAACTGCTGAAGGGTCTCTGTCATTGAAGGCATATAGACTGACTCCTAAGCTAATGGAAGATTGTAAAGAGAAAGAATTTTCTCCTGAAGCATTGAAAAAGGCAAACATCACCTTTGAGCACATGCTTGAAGAAGTGCTGATTATAATTAAAATTTCACATCTGATCAACATACTAATGTGGGAACTAGAAAAGAAATCAGCTGTGGCAGAAAACATGAATTGCTCAGTCTAGCCAGCAGTAATCATCTGCGAAAGAGCCTGCAATTGTTGATGGACAGAGTGGATGAAATGAGCCAAGATATTGTTAAATATAATACCTATATGAGAAATACCAGTAAGCAGCAGCAACAGAAACATCAGTGCCAAAATCAGGAGAATCTGCAGCGTCAGAGCCATGGAGAACCTCCTCTCCCTGAAGAGGACATTTCCAAACTCTTCAAACCTCCTCTGCCACCTGCCAGCATGGATTCACTCCTTATTGCAGGCCAAATTAACACTTACTGCCAGAACATCAAAGAATTCACTGCACAGAACTTGGGCAAACTCTTCATGGCTCAGACACTCCAAGAATGCAATAACTAGAAAGAGGAGACCCATGACTTCTGGTTTGATAAGTTGTTTCCAGATAAGGGGCTGATACATACTCTGAGATCGATTGCAGACAGCTCTTTCAAGAAACAGAATTTTCTTAATGAAAAGACTAACTCATTTGATATCATTGACTCACTTAGGCAGTAAAATTATTAGGAAAAAATAAAATTTGTTTTAAATATTAAAAAAAAGTAAGCAGATAGAGTGGATTAAAAACCAGAATCCTAGAATACACTGCTTACAAGAAGGTAATTTGAAGCAGAGAGATACACATAGAGTAAAGGTAAAAGGTTGGAGCAAAATATATTTTGCTTCAACTGAACTGAAAAAAGCAGGGGTAGCAATCCTTATCTCAGACAAAGCAGCTGCAAAAGTAGATAGCATTAAAAGAGATAAGGAATGTAACTATATCCTCCTAAAAGGTACCATAGATAATAAAGTGATTTCAGTACTGAATATATATGCACCCAATGGGATAGCATCCAAATTCTTAGATGAGAAGCTGAAAGAACTACAGGAATTCATAGACAAAAGAACTCTACCAGTCAGAGACCTCAACCTCCCACTCCAAGATTTAGATAAATCAAATCATAAAATAAACAAGAAAGAAGTTAAGGAGGTAAATAGATTGTTATAAAAACTAGATATGATAGACTTATGGAGGAAATTGAATGGGGATAGAAAGGAATATACCTTTTTCTCTGTAGTACATGGGACTTAAAGAAAAATTCACCATGCCCTAGGGCATAAAAACCCAATGATCAACTAAAGAAAGGTAGAAATAGTGAATTCAGTTTTTTCAGATCACAATGCAATAAAAATCATGTGCAATATTGGTACAGGTAGATATATGAGATATAGACCCAGAACTAATTGAAAACACTATAACCTCATTTTAAAGAATGAGTGGATCAAACAACAAATTATAGAAAGAATTAATTATTTTTTCATAGATAATGACAATAAGGAACAACATACCAAAACCTATTGGATTCACCCAAAGCAGTTGTCAGGGGATATATTATATCTTTAAATGCTTACATGAATAAATTAGAGACTGAGGAAATCAATGAACTAAATATGCAACTAAAAAAATTAGAAAAACAACAAATTAAAAATCCTCAACTAAATACCAAATTAGAAATTCTAAAAATTAAAGGAAAAATTAATAAAATCAAAACCAAAAACTATTGAATTAATAAATAAAAACAATATTTGGTTTTATAAAAAAACAATAAAATTGCTAAACCTCTGGTCATTTTCACTAAAAAATGAAAGAAGAAAACCAAATTGCTAGTATCATGAATGAAAGAGGTGAATTCATGCCCAATGAGGATCAAATTAAAGTAATAATTCAAAATTATTTTGCCCACCTCTATTCCAATAAATATGACCATCTAAGTGAAATGGATGAATATTTACAAAAATATAAGTTGCCCAGGTTATCTGTCTCAGAAAAAGAAATTCAACAAGCCATCATTGAACTCCCTAATAAAAAATTTCCAGGGTCTAATGCATTCACAAGTGAATTCTACCAAACATGTAAGGAACAACTGATTCTAATTCTATATAAACTCTTTAGAAAAATAGAGGAAAATGGAACTCTGCCCAACTCTTTCTATGAAATAAATATGGTGGTCATACCTAAACCAGAAAGAGTTAAACAGAGAAAGAAAATTATAGACCTATCTACTGAAGAATAAAGTTGCAAAAATCTTAAATAATATCTTAGCAAAACGATTACAACAAGGTATCACTAGGCTAATACATTTTGACCAAGTAGGATTCATCCCAGGATTGCAGAGTTAGTTCAATATTAGAAAAGCTGTTATTATAATTAATTATAACGACAACAAACCTATAAGGAATTATATGATTATATCAATAGATGCTTAAAAAGCTTTTGATAAAATACAGCTACCATTCCTACTAAAAACTCTAGAGAGTGTAGGAATAAATGGACTGTTTCTTAGAATAATAAGCAGTATCTTTCTGAAACCATTAACAAGCATTATATTCAAAGGGGAGAGGCTAGAGGCACTCTACACTCTAAATAAGATCAGGGATGAAACAAGGATGCCCATTATCACCACTACTATTCACTATCATATTAGAAATGTTAACTTCAGCAATTAGAGAGAAGAATAAAAAAAATGAAGGAATTAGAATTGGGAAGGAAAAGACAAAACTCTCACTCTTTGCAAATGACATGATGGTATACCTAGAGAAACCCAAGAAATTATTCAAAAAACTACTGGAAACAATTAGTAATTTTAGCAGAGTTGCAGAATATAAAATAAATGCTCATAAATCCTCATCTTTTCTCTATATGACTAGCAAGATGCAGCAGGAAGAGCTAGAAAGAGAAATCCCATTCAAAGTAACCTGAGACAATATAAAATACCTGGGAGTCTATTTGCCCAGTCAGTCACAGAAACTTTTTGAAAACAATTATAAGACACTTCTCACACAAATTAAATCAGATTTAAATAACTGGGCAAACATCAACTGCTCATGCATAGGTCAAGCTAATTTAATAAAAATGACAACTTTATAAAAACTAAACTACGTATTTAGTGCCCTACCAATCAGAATTCCCAAAAATTACTTTAATGAGTTAGAAAAAAAGTTGTAAGTAAATTCATATGGAGAAATAAAAAGTCAAGAATTTCCAGGCATTTAATGAAAAAAAAGTGCAAAAGAAGGTGTTTTAGCCCTACCTGATCTAAAATTATATTATAAAGTATCAGCCATCAGAACTGTCAGGGATTGGCTAAGATATAGAGTGTTGGACCAGTAGAATAGACTAGGTGCAACAGCAGGAAATGATTACAGTAATCTGCTGTTTGACAATCCCAAACAGTCCAGCTATTGGGATAAAAATTCTCTCTTTGATAAAAAACTGCTGGGAAAATTGGAAGTTGGTATGGAAGAAACTTAGATTAGACCAATACCTCACACCTTATACCAAGATAAGATCCAAATGGATACAGGATTTAGATGAAAAAATCAGTACTATAGACAAACTAGAAGATCAAGGACTAGTTTACCTGTCAGATCTATGGAAAGGGAAGTAATTTATGACCAAGGAAGAGATGGAGAACATCATTACAAATAAACTATAATTTTGATTACATTAAATTAAAAAGTTTTTGCACAGACAAAACCACAATAACCACGATCAAAAGAAATGTATTAAACTGGGAAACATTCTTTATATATAATGTTTCTGACAAAGAACTCATTTCTAAAATATATAGATAACTGAGTCAAAGTTTTAAAAAAGAAAGCCATTCCCCAATTGAAAAATGGTCAAAGAATATATAAAGGCAATTTTCAGGTGAGGAGAACAAAGCAATCCATAGTCATGTGAAAAAATGCTCTAAAGCATTACTTATTAGAGAAATGCAAATTAAAGCATCTCTGAGGTACCACCTCATACCTCTTCAACTGGCCAATATGACCACAAAGTATAACGATCATTGTTGGAAGGGTTGTGGGAAATCTGGGACACTATTACATTGCTGGTGAGGACGTGAATTCATCCAACCTTTCTGGAGAAAAATTTGGAACTACGTCCAAAGGTCAAAAAAATGTGCATACCTTTGATCCAACAATACAACTACTGCATCTATAACCTCAAGAGATGATGAAAAAGAGTGAAAACATCACTTGTACAAAAATATTCATAGCATTTCTGTTTGTGGTGGCAAAGAATTGGAAATCAGGTAAATGTCTTTCAATTGGGGAATGGCTTAGCAAACTGTGGTTATGAATGTCATGGAATAATATTGTTTTATTAGAAACCTGCAGGGATGGGATTTCAGGGAAGGCTGGAGATCCAGAAAGACACTGTACACCCTAATAGTAACATGGGGGCAATGATCAACCTTGATGGACTCGCTCATTCCATCAGTGCAACAATCAGGGACAATTTGGGGCTCTCCGCAATGGGGAATACCATCTGTATCCAGAGAAAGAACTGTGGAGTTTGAACAAAGATCAAGGTCTGTTAACTTTAATTTAGAAAAAAAACTGATATCTTATTGTCTGATCTTGCTGTCTCTTATGCTTCATATTTTTTCCTAAAAGATATGATTTCTCTCTCATCACAATTTGGATCAATTTAAACCATGGAAATGATGTAAGGACTGCCAGATTGTCTTCTGTGGTGGGGGGGAGGGAGTAAGATTAGGGGAAAAATTGTAAAACTCAAAATAAATAAAATCTTTAAAAAAATAAAAAACAAAAAACGAAAACATTAACCCAGTTTGGCAAAGTAAAAACTGACTTAAATATTGATTTTTAAGTTTTAAACATCTTGAACTTGGGGACTGGAGTTTGTACTAGGTTGGTAAGAGGAAGTTTCCTACTTTAAAGGAAAAGGCTTAGAAGGGGGGAGAGAATATTTGGATAGACTTCCTGAATTATAACTTGGTGTTCTTACTCTTGTTATATTTTCAAGCAATAAAGTAGTATAATATAACTTGTTTACTATACACCTAAATAGTATTTAATATTAATAATGTATCTCTGATAATTTTGAAATTTTCTTCAATAAGATCACTTTATCCTGTTTAATCAATTCAACTGTCATGAATATCTGAGTTTTTCATGGAGAAAGGGTTTTACCACTTGTTTGAATTTTTTTATAGATCTAATGTGATTCAGAAGATACTTGGCAGAACAAGTTCTGAGATTTTTTAAATAGAAATGAGACAGTCTGTATTATAGTTGTAATATTAAGGATACTTTAATGAAAATGACCTGGGGTCACAGTAATATCACCTTGAACTAGAGGGGAGAAAGATAATGCTCTTCTATTTATTAGCTCTTTCTTTGGATGTGAATAACTTTTTCATTTTTTCTTTATATTTAATTTGTTCTATGATAGCCAAAATAACAAATCTTCAAAGCTAGTCTTAAACCAGTATTATTTTTATTGTATTCCATGTTGTCTTGGTTCTACTCATTTTGCTCTTCATTATTTAATGTAAGTCTTTCCATGGTTTTCTAAAACTTTTGAGCTCATCATTTGTTAGAGATTAAAATTTAAAGGAGACTTTAGTGAGTGGAAACAGAAAGAGAGAGAGAGAGAGAGAGAGAGAGAGAGAGAGAGAGAGAGAGAGAGAGAGAGAGAGAGAGAGAAATTAGAGATACAGTCAGAGAGAATAGAATAGAAGTGTCCCTGGGGAACAAGTATTCTGATCATTCATTTAAGACAAGTATATTTGGAAGTGTGAATCAAAGTACAGTAAGTGATGAGGATGAGATGATGATGAGGAATGAAGTGTCATTAGGAGGAAGTCTCAGTGAGAATGAGTGATAGACGACATATATGCAAAAGGATTCTGGAATGAAGAATTTCACTCATTGAATAATTCAAGAATTCCAGATTGTGTGGTGGAAAGAGTGAAAATAATGGTAGTAGAATGTGGGTGGAGTAGGGTTGAGAAAGGTGGGAATGAGAAAATGGGAGATAGTGGTTTGGGAAAAAAAATTATTCCTATGTAGCAGGCAATTATGTAATAGGATTATAGAGAACTGATTGGCAGCGGCAGTTTTCTATTCATAGGAGCAGTGTTAGGTTGCAGATGAATTTTAATGCTTTCTGTCACCAGGAGATTGGAAGGGTGCTTTGGAGCAAAGTGTCATTTGTTGTTGTTGTTGTTGTTATTGTGGAATTTCAGCCTGTTTTTTCCTGACTTCATTTGCTTTTCTTTTTGTTTTTTGACAAAGGTATTGGAATGATTGACTATTTCCTTCTCCAGTTCATTTTACAAATGAGAGCAAGGTGAACTTCATCAACACCTGCTCCTCCAAGCTAGATGGAAAGAGCATCAGATGATCAAGGACCAAAGACAGCATATTATCAATAACATTGATTAGAAATGAAATTTGAGTTTCCTGTTGTTTTAACTTTTTTTAGAAAATAGTTTGATGGCTCAGGTTGATATTCCAGAGAATTCAAAGTTCATTTAGCATTGTGCTGGCCTAATCATTGTCATCCTTAACTTAGTAAGGAAAAGCAATAGAGAAATATGAGCTCCAAGATTTCAAATAAATGAACAATTTTTTTGATCCATAAAACCCTTTATACAGTAAAAGTAAAGAATGATATCCTGGAAATAAATTTGCATCTAAAGGATGACAGGAAATCAAGGAAATTTTAAGTGGTATACTTAATTAAGAACCTGCGCTCCCTAAAGTCAACAAATCGTTCAACCATTGCATGAATGCATATTCTGCCCTTGTGTCCTTGGACAAAAAAGAAGTACTGAATAATAAGAAAAATAGAAAGAAAAATCAGTTGTCAGATCACTTCTGAGGGCATGTAAGTCATTCATTTGCTTGTGTCTGGTCAACTTCTTAGTAGAAGTAAGCTTTCTGGTTGTGGTTTTTTTAGTTATTATATACTTCCTAGAATTCTTAACATAATCAAATTACGTTGTTTCAAATTTTTAAAGTTTAAAGAGCTATTATATATTTCCCTAAAATATCAAGGAGAACTTTTTAAAGATATAGACATATGATTTTACAGATACATATATGTATAATTTCCTAAGTATTTTCATATATATATATATGCTTATATAAATATATTTCTATAATTTTATATTTCAGCAGTTACTCTGTGCATTCAGGAAGGGAAAAGACTAGACTTCATTTAAATTATGTTGTGAAGATAAAGAGTTCCATAGAATGCAATGAGATAAAATAAACAATTCTATTTTAAAGGATTTTCATTGTTGCAATGGGAAGATTATCTTACTTACAAAGCCTGCCCTATCACAAATATATCTATGACCATTATAGAATTTTATCAAAAAGAGAATTTTTTTCTCAGAGATTTCTTGAACTTTGTGTTCAGTTTGATATAGAAAGGTCAGCAAGGACTTTTTTTTTTATTTCATATGCTTCAGTTTAAATATAGTTTTTTAAAGAACAGAAAAAATAACCTTACTTTAAAAACTGTTTCCTACAGAAATAATGGAAATGGATGATTAAAGTTACAACACATTATTGATTATGACATCATATAGAATTCTTTTCAATATCTTTTATGTACATTATTCAATCAAGCAAAGCAATGGGGAGAACGTTCTATGTGACAAACACTATTCTAAGCAAAGAGTACATAAGGAAAACAATAAAATAAAAAAAAATTCCTGCCAGCAAGGTATAATGTATAACATGCATATCCATATGCATATGACATTTGAAATGACAGACAGGAATAAATGTAACTTACATTTATGCAACACATAGCAGTTTACAAGATGCATTTTTCCTAATCATACCATATATTATGTTGTATAGTTTAATTCTTTGATTGAATTTATTTTATTTTTTAATTTTTTAAAATGTATTTACTTATTAATATTATTATTATTTTTTAGGTTTTTGCAAGGCAAATGGGGTTAAGTGGCTTGCCCAAGGCCACACAGCTAGGTAATTATTAAGCGTCTGAGACTGGATTTGAAACCAGGTACTCCTGACTGCAGGGCTGGTGATTTATCCACTGCACCACCTAGCCACCCCTATTTATTTATTATTTTCATCCATTTGTACATGCATATTTCCAATTTACAAAATTTCCCTCCCTCCTCCCTTCCCACACCCCTCCCCTCAGCAAGAAATATTCAGGTTAGCATTTTAGATATATATTTTGTTAAAAATATTTATAAATTAGTAATTTGTGGCATGAAGACTTAGGGTTAAGGGAAAGAGATACATAAGAGATAATTTTTATAAAACATTCATCAGAATCGGAAGAATCATCGTGTTTTGTTTTTCTTCCTCTGGTTGAGGATAAATTAGTCCATAAACAGTCAAATACATTTGTCCTAGCTCTCTGGACTGTCAAGAGGAGTTGCTTCCATCAAAGCTGTTCATCTCATAATGTTACTGAAATGTACATTGCTCTCTCGGCTCTTTTCCTTTCACTCATCATCAGATCCTGTAAGTCATTCCATGTTTCTCTAGAGTCCAACCATTTATGGTTTCTTATAGAGCAATACTATTCCATTGTATTCATGTGCCATAACTTATTGAGCCATTCCCCAATTGATGTGCATCCCCTCAATTTCCAATTCTTTGCCACAGGAAACTAAATTTAGAGTCAGAAAACCTAGCTTCTAAAAAGGGTTTGCTACTCACTACCTTATTAATTGTATCTTACTCTTCAAGTTTATGGCTTTCTTGGCAAAGATTCTAGACTGGTTTGCCATCTCCTCCAACTCATTTTATAGATGAGAAAACTGAGACAAAACAGTTAAGAGACTTGCCCAGGGTCATACAACCAATGAATGTCTAAGGCCATAATTGAAATCAAGAAGATGAGTCTTCCTAACTCTAGGCTCAGTATTCTGTTTAGTAATCCAAGTAATCCTAACAATCCAAAATAGATAATACAAATTTTTGTTGTTTAGCTGTTTCAGGCATGTCCAAATATTTGTGATTCCATTCAGAGTTTTCTAGGACAATTAAGCAAAATTACATTGTTATTTTGGGCAAGTCATTTAACCTCAGTGAACTTTAGTTTCTTCATTTGCAATAAGAGGAAATTTGTGTAAATGACTTCAGTGATTCTTTCTAGCTCTAAATTTATTGTCACTTTTTACTGATTAAAAAAATGAGTCATATTGAATTAACCTGCCCAATATTCCATAAATAGTGTTTGCCACAGTTAGATCTTAAATGGTTGTCAGGTCTCAGGCTCTAGCAATCATTTTCTATGTAACCTTGGTTTGGGAAGTCTCTAAACATGCCTTGACATCAATTTCCTCCTTTGTAGAAGGAAGTTGTTTTAAATGGTCTTTTATATGACTTCCGACTTTAGATATTTGATATTATAACTCTAGAGCTTCTAATTCAAAGAGCAAATCTTTGCACCAAACTAAGCTATTTATATTTCTACCTCTTGCTTCTGTATAGATAGTGGAAACTACTATATCCAACAACTATACATGGCCTCTTCTTTTTTTCAATTTTCAGAGATCTCCATGGGATTTGCATGCCTTTACTTAACATGTTTTGTGCGTCTGTTATTATGCATAATATTATGCTCGATTAGGTTCAGACAGTTGGCAAGGCAGGGGGCTCATGTAATTGCTATCATGCTCTGCAGGTTTTTACTTAATTGTCATCCACTGTGAAATGAGAAGAAAGGATTTTTCAGTGTGTGATGTTCACCTGTTTGTTCATTACATTAATTTAAATTGTCTTCCGTCCAATTTGTTAAAAATCCACTAGCAAGGGAGATGTATTTGATCCAGGCCATGCTTTCATTTTACCATTCAGGTTGTTTAAAGATATCTATAGGTTTAATTCAATGGTTTTTTTATTTTGTTACTGGGGTTCTCTTTTAGTACTATCAAATCTCAAGACTGAAAATATATAAGAAAATAAGAGAAGTTACAGTTTAGTACAGTCTACATATTGAATTTCCCAGTGAACAAATCATTCTATGTTTATAATTTCATAAATTAGAAAGGTAGCTGAACTCTTTTATGTCGTTAGAATTGAATCTCACTTATTAACGTAAGAAATCCCTACACATGGGCCTTAGAATTATTCTCACAAAAGCTGATGCATAGCATATTAGGGTGATTTAAACATTCTCCCCTTCCTCCCAAGTATGTTGTTATAAAATTGGGTTATGTACCTGATATAGACAAATTAACTATAAGCATAACATTAAACCAAAGGTATATTATATTTTTAAATGGACTATACATATTTCTTATATATATATATATATATATATATATATGCGTGTGTGTGTGTGTATGTGTGTGTGTGTGTCTGTGTGTGTGTGGTGTATTTTGTATTTATATTTACAGACATATAAGATACTAAGGTAAATAATATAATAGGCAATAAACTTTTTTTGAATATCAAAGTAGATAATCAACCGCTACATTTTAAGAATCAACTAATTGCCAGGTAGAAGAGATAAAAATAAGGAAAAATGAACCTGTCTCTGTTTTCAAAGAATTTAAATTTCATTCATGGTTGAACATGTTCACAAATACATAGGTATAATTTTTTTAAAAGTTATTTAAAATGTATGTTTATAAGCACTATAGGGGAAATGCCTACCTGAGAAAAGAAAGTATTTCAGAGAGTGTTTTATGATTCTAGACCTTCTGATTTAAAGATAAAGCTTTCCACTAAAGCATGCTATTTATATTTATATACTTCTTTCTGCTCCTATATATGGATATTGAAACCTACTCTATTTTTCCTACTCTATCTAATATTTCATATGTTCCACTTTTTTCAATTTTTAAGCATGATTTTCTTGCCAAAGATACTAGAGTGTTTTGCCATTTCCCTTTCCAGATATTTATATAGATAAAGAAATGGAGGCAAACCATTAAATGACTTATTCAGGATCACACAGATAGCTAAGTATCTGAGGTCAAATTTGAGCCTTGGAAAATGAATTTTCTTGGCTTCAGAACTGGCATTCTATCCACCTAGTACTCATCTTTTCTTAAGAAATGGTAATGAAAGTCTTATTGTATTGATAAAGCATAGTATTTAAAAATGAAATTTTGTTTTATTTTTCCAATTATATGCATAGATAGTTTTCAACATTTATCTTTTTTGTAAGATTTTGAGTTCCACATTTTTCTGCATTTTCCTTTCCTCCCTTCTCCCCTTGACAGTAAATAATCTTATCTAAGTTAAAATGTATAATTATATTTAGCATATGTCAATATTAATCATGTTGTGCAAGAAGATTCAGAACTAATAAGAAAGAAAATAAACATAAAGCATGTTTTTAAAAGTGAAATTAGTAATCTTTGGTCTGCATTCCAATTCTACATATGATATTGTCAATCACAAGTCTTTTAGAAATGTCCTTGATCACTAAACTGCTGAAATGAGCTAAGTCCATCATAGTTGATCATCACACAGTGTTAATGTTAATTGTACAATATTCTCCTGGTACTGCTCACTTCACTCAACATCAGTTCATGCAAATCTTTCTAGGCTTTTCTGAAGTTCAGCCGCTCATGATTTCTTATAGTACTCACATTCATATGCCATAGTTTTCCAATCATTCCCCAGTTGATGAGCATTCCCTCTATTTCTAATTCTTTGCCACTATAAAAAGAGTTGCTATAAATATTTTTGTATGTGTGAGCCATTTTTTCTGATTTTTATAATCTCTTTGGGATACAGACCTGGTAGTGGTTATTACTGGATCAAAGGGTATGCACTGTTTTATTGCCCTTTGGGCATAGTAAAGTTTTAATATTACGTGTTATAGTGGACTGTTAATCTTTTTCTATACAACTTCCCTTGTTTTCCTTGTGACAGATCAGAATGTACTGGGAGAATTTTTTTTCCTAAGAATACAAGATAGACTGGGAAAAGATATGTGGACAGTTACTCCAATAAAATCTATAAGAAAAATGACATATAGTAGAAATTTTCTTGTTATGCAATGAGGTAAGATTCAAATATTGTCTCTAATTCTGTCCTGAAAGAATAATCAAATTTTTCTGAGCCTCAGTTTCTATAAAATGAGGGTAATAATATTTTAGTGCTTTTGGAATTAAGTGAAAAAATAATATGACAGATATAAATAGTATTTTATAAACATTGTGATATTACATACATTTCAGTTGTCATTATTATATGTGAAAAAAATTAAATTGATTGGAACTTTTTTGTTTTTCTATTAATCATTTGCCCTGGAACAGGAATGAGACTTCAGATACTGGCCTCTGCACTGTGTTCAGTATTGGGATCCGTTTCCTCAGGTTTGAATGGATTGCTTATATTTCTGTTCTATTGGCTTTAACCACCTTAAGTGAGAGCATAAATGTAATTGGTATAGTACTGTAAGTGAAAATTGCTGCAAGTCAAGGCCTGGACAGCACTCTGTATATGGTAGGCAATCAATAATTGCTTGCTCACTATTTAACTTGACTGATTGCCTAAGTGACCAATTCATTACCAGCAAGTGACTTTCTATGCTCTCTCCCAAAAGAAGGCATTTCAGTTTGTGGTTTTTCCACATCTTAAATCACAGATGATGGACACAGAGAGAAAATTAGATTCAATTAACAACAATAACCACCACAGCAATTGCTAGCATTTATAACTAGCATTTATATAAGAACTAGCATTTATATAATGTTTACTATATACTAGACAGTGTTAAACATTTTGAAATTTATAGCTACTTTGATCCTCATGATCCTGGGAGATAGATGCTATTGTCCCACATTTTTGAAATGAGAAAATTAAGGAAGAGAGAAGTGAATGGAGTCACATATTTGGTAGTTGTCTGAGGATAGCTTTAAACTCATATGTTCATAATTCTGGATTCAACACTTTATTATTCAAACAAAGAATTCAACAAATCATTATCAAATACTGTTTCACAACTGTGCTAAATACCATATATATATATATACAAACATATGAACATGCTTATGTGGATATATGCCATTTAAGGTAAGGTAGAATTGAGGAAGGCAAAGGAGAAGCATATACAATAAGTTATAAGAAGTCAGAGGAAGTAAAGAGCATTTTTGAGCTGAATATATCAGAGACATATTCCTGATGGATGTTGTGTCTGAGTTGGTACATAAAAAAGAGAAGGATTTCCTGAAATGGAGATATATAATAAAATATAAATTCTTCATAAGGATTGGGATCCACTGACCTATATAAATGAATAGAAGCAGGAAAGATCAAAATAAAATGAACAGGTCAGTATCATTGGAATACAGGAAGCATGAAAATGAATAGTATGAAGTGTGGCAGAAAATGCTTGGAGACAGAAGGTAGGATTAAGGATTTTGAATGTTTAATTTCATTTTATCTTTAGGGTAATAGGAAGCTGTAGAAAGTTTTTCAGCAAAAGAGTGATATAGATATTTCTGTGCATTAGGAAGACAGTTTGGCACTTAGGTAGGGAATGTATTTTATGCAAAAGTAACTTTGGGAAATGAATTGGAAAGAGATTCAAAGATCATGAATGAGAGATAATGAGTGTGATATCTTTCCAGAGAGAAAACTGTCAGGTATAACTTTTATTATGGCAATTTGTAGGGTTTGGTAAGAAGAATCAGGATCCTTTGGCAAGCCCCTTTAACCTGAGAATCATGAACTCATGTAATAGCTTAGGTATATTCACTTCTTCGTGATTCCCTTTTGGGTTTTCTTGGCAAAAATATTGGAGTGGTGTGCCATTTCCTTCTCCACCTCATTTCATAAATGAAGAAACAAAGATTGACAACCAGTATCACACAGCTAGTAAGTATCTGAGACCAGATTAGAACTCACAAAGATGAATCTTCATGCTTTCAGACCTAACCCTCTACTTGCCCTAGATAATTGATTTCTTATAATTATATTTCAATATAATTGGTTTTCTCTCTAATTTTCTGTATTTTATTTTATGCAAATAAAAACATTATTCTGAGAAGGGATAAATAGATTTCACCAAATGAGTAAAAGGACACATGATACACAAAAAATAAAAATTTCCTATGAGAAGGAGTGTAACCTTTAGGACCAATCTGGATTAGTAACAAGGTTGTGCAGAAGGAGGTAATGAAATGGAAGGAGGAAATTATTTGTGGAAGTAATGATTCAAGGCAGGAAGTCAGTACTAGAATAATAGGCTGCTCTGTGAATTGGTATTATTATTGAGTTAGTTACAAGATTTTTGTAGGTATAAACTGGTTCCTCAAAATTTGAAGTTTCCTTTTACCTCTAAATCTATGATCATATGTCCCTCCTATTATAACATGAAATATATTAAGTCAGGGACATTTTTCATTATATAAAATATGCTACATGAGATCAGAATTTGTTTCAGGAAAAAAAAGACTGAATCAATCTCTCTCTCTCTCTCTCTCTCTCTCTCTCTCTCTCTCTCTCTCTCTTTCTCTCCCTCCCTCCCTCCCAACAAAAATTGACACCCACCCATATATACCTCTGTATTTACTTGCATATGTATGCATGTGTGTGTGTATATACATATATATATATATATATATATATATATAGTGTATGTGTGTACGTGTAGGTTTCTACTCATATTATACATATAGGTGAGGCAGCATAGTATACTGTGAAATGAATAGATATCTAATAGATATTTGAATGCTATTTTTTGAACTGTATTAAATCACCTCTCTGAGCCTCAGTGTTCTTGTTTGTAAAATGATACAGTTAAAAATACATGGTTATTAAATATCTTTTCATTTTTAATTCCTTTTTTACTCTAAGTTAGGAATGTGTATGATATCCACAAGTGAGATATTTAGAGACAGTAAAAGAAAGGGTTCAAGATTCAACCTTAGGTGATAACCACAATCAAGGGTATGGGAGGAAGAAGATTAAACAGGAGCAGAAAATGAGATGTGATCCAAAATGAAAGAACACTTTCAAAGAAGACAGGGAAAGAGAGGAGGAAAATACCAACAATGAAAAGCTTAAAGAAAGTTCACAGACGATGAGGAAATCCAAAGTATTGGCTAAATGAAAAATCATTAGTTATCTTTGGAAAGAGAAGTTTAAGTTGAGTGATGTCAGATGTCAGTTTTTAATGAACCAAATATTGAAAAGATAGTGAGGAATTTGAAGCCAACAGTTCAGAGTAGACTATTCTTTTTGAAATACAGCAGTGAAGGAGATATGGTTGGTTAAAGTCAGCATTTTGTTTAGAGAATGTAAGTCTGTAGAAAAGGATAAGGATCTAGTAACCTAGAGAAAATTGAAAATATAAAGGGGAAATAAAAGATCCACTTGGAGTAGGAGGCAGGATTGCAAAGTTTTGAAAGATATTGGAATCTGAGAAAAACCTTGATAAATTCTAAGACAGATGAGAAAAGCAGGGCTTAGAATGGTTCTGTTTTAAAATTTTTTAAATTTTTAAATTTTCATCCATTTGTTCATGCATATTTCCAAGTTACAAAATTTCTCCTTACAAAATTTCTCCTCCCCTCATCAGGGAACAGACAGGTTAGCATTTTACATATTTACAAATTAGTAGTTTTTTGCTAGAATGGTTCTAAGGAGAAGTGTGATCCCTCGTTGATCTGAATACACTATCAATTTACCTATGGAATAATGTACTTCATTCCCCATTCTGATTCCACATTTTGATATACGATTTATCCAGGACAAAAGATTCTAACTGCTATGCCTCTGCAGTAAATTCATGAATTTGGACTTAATTCAGAACCAGTGATCATTCAGAGCAACTGCTATGACACAAAGCTGGTGGTATTGTGTTCAAATAAAGGACATACCAACTAAATGAACTATATGCATAATTTCAAGTGGAAAGTTTAATACTAAAAAAGGAATATTTTTTTTCAAATATTTCATATTGTTCAGAATTACATTTAGACTAGGAACAGTCATCTAGGATTAGCCTCAAAAACAGGCAGAATATTCAGCTGCAGCTGCTCTAAAGGATCCTCCAGTCTAAAATCTCTTTCTTCATTGCTCTACCAATGCTATCATTTATGCTTGTTTAACCAGATTATTTTAGTAAGGTAAGAGATTAGTGGGGATTAGTTTATCTTACTTATTCACCATCTCAACACCATAGTGATGAATGGGGAATGAGAACTTGAACAGTAGCAATTGAAATCAGGTAAATAATAGGCCGTGGAAGCCATATATATGAAAAAATGGGGCCTATCAAAGAGAGACATCTAAAAGGATTATAAAAGGGTAAAAATGAAAGTTACCTTTTTCCTCTATATGATAATCATTTGGCAATTAAATCTGATTTCTTCATTCCAAACAAACTCTTGATCCTTCGAAACTACCATCATTTCTGAGATACTTTTTTATTCTTAGGGATGGGATTTATTATTTAAAACATGATTGTAATATAATTTAATGAACCATTTATATAGAATTTTGTAACTTACAAATCATTTTTACATGCAAGTGCTTGTTTGATAAATCAATAACCCAACATTTATTGTATACTTACTCTATGCCAATCTTGTGGATGCAAAGTAACAAAAAAATATATTGCTTGAAAAGGGAACTTAAATTTTGCCACCGGAGATGACATGGATATTTATAAGAATATATAGAATAAATTCAAAAGAAATATACTAAATCCAATGATCTTCATAATAATCTTCAGTAGTACTTAAAACATTTCTTTTTTCCATTTTACAGATGAGGAAACTGAGATAACTATGGACTACCAACACATTGCTCAGGTTCATCTAAAAACATATGTGTATGTGCATGTAGATACATACACAAACATGCACACACACACAGACACACACACACACACACACAGAGTCATTTTACCCTTGCTTCAAGGTATAACAAGATATACTGATCCTCTCAAGCATAACTATTTTTAAATGAGTATATGGGGAAATCCAATATACAACATTTTGTAACATTGCAGGTTATTGACCTATCTTGATATTTTACTCCAAGGTATTAGTGAATAGTTAAATTTCAACAAAATCATTAGTATGACAGTCTAATTGTATAATTCTGTACTTTAAGAAGGAAAAAAAAAGGTTTCACTAACTCTTATTAAAGATGTTTTGCTTCCTACTGCAGGGAATCTGAATTTTCTTATTCTAGAATGCACAACTTTAAAGGTTAATTTTTGTCATAAAATTATCCTACCCAGTTTAAATTCAGTTACAAGATTAAATTCTATGCCTTGTGGGCTTTCAAAAAACAGTGAATTCTAAAAAGTGTCTGTATTTTTCAGGGGGTAAAACCCTCAAATTTACCTGTCATTAATGTAATGAAATGAAATATTATTTTAAAAGGAAGAAAGATACTAATTATTCTTTTGTTTCCAGTCCTCATCATCCTCCACTTAAAAATATCTGCAAATTATTCTAATTAATGTGACAGGTAATTGTGGCTTACATTACCTATTGACATCTTTATCTCTATCCATCTTCAATTTGTGTACATGTTTGTGTTCGAGTACAGGAAATCTTTTTTCCTTGTGGTAAATATCTGCCTACAGAAAACATTATGACCAGCATTTTTCATATGCTATAAAGCAGGAAATAGTCATAAAAATGATAATGACTTTTAATCATTACTAATCTCCTTTCGATTTACACCAGTGATCAGGACAGAGTTCCAAACTCCAGAGTCATTTCTCATAAATAAAGCTTGTAATATGCATGCATTCATTTCTTATCACATTAAAGCAAGGAACCCTATTGTGTTGTTTTCTTTCTTTTGTCCACCACAAAATGTCTAATCAACTTCAGGCAATAGTCATAGAAATAACAAATTATTTTTACTATATTAAAATTGCTAAATCAAACAAATAAATGATAAAATTTAAGATTCTGACTATTTTCTCATCATTTTTACCTATTTAGAATGTTAAAGATAAAAGTGAAATGGCACTGTATCTTTAATCTAACACAACATTCTATTTCCCAGATACCCCCAGGGTCCAGAGATCCTCTTTACTTTACCCCTATGTAACCTACTAGTTGATTTCTTGGCTTTCCAAAAAACTCTCTCTCTCTCTCTCTCTCTCTCTCTCTCTCTCTCTCTCTCTCTCTCACACACTCTCTCTCTCTCTCTTCCTATACATATATATATATATATATATATATATATATATATACACATACATATCTGTAAGTATGTATATGTATACAGTTTAGAAATCATGTTCTCCAAGACCCAGTTTCAACATATAATTCTTCTGTTCAATTACATATGGTGCCTCTTTGTACTTCTATCAGTCAAGATCCTCCATCAAAAACTCATCCCTTTTCTTGTCAACTCCTCCTCATTCTAACTTTATTTCTAATCCAAACAAACTATTTTTATTACTATTCTTTATTTAACCTGCTCATTCTTTTCTTTCTGCCATTACATTTATCAGTTTTCTTACCAGAAAACTCTTTCATCTTATTTGGTCAATCTATAAACTGCAAAATCCACCTCATTCTCCTCAATTCTACAATTTAACTCATTAGTCCTTATTTTCTATTCTTATATCATGTATGCACATTTTGGGAAGTATATGCACATGAGGCTAAGGAAAAAAAAACACAAATTTTCATCCAAGGCTCATGTTCCCTTATTTCATGGAGGCTCACATCTAGTTAAGCAGCAAGCTTATTTATGTTTATTTTTATCATAACAACCATTGAATACCAACTACTTAGAATTACAAGGAGTTCCAAACTTCCTCAAATAGTTTGTAATATATAGATTTTTATTCATTGCATGAACATCATTTATTTACATTGTTTCTTTTTACTGACATATTTAGTTATTAAGAATTAAAATCTTTTAAATATATTTTAACTGCTCTTATGGGAGGCAGGTGACATAATGGATGCTGTGTCTGACCTGGATACAGGAAGAATGAATTTAAATTTACCACTACCTGGCTGTGTGATTCTTGAGAAAATCACAACCATTTTCTCTCTCAAATTTATTCATGTGTTGTTGTGAAGATCAAACAAAATAATAATAAAATAATAATTATACTAATACATTCAAATATATAATTAAGCTATATTCATAAATAGTAAATGTGATGATGATGATGATAATAATGATGATAATTGCAAGTTGGGATGATTGTGCTGAGGAATTGAATTTTAGAGGGAATAGTTTGTGTGTATGTGTGTGGTAGTGGTGTTGGTGGTTTTAATAGTCAACTTATAAAACCTTGGACCAATTTATTTAATTGAATCCAGAATAAAAGTAATTGCCTCTCAAAATAAGTATCCCCATGTCAGAAGGGGACACTTCTGAGTAAATTGGCATTGCTGCTATCAACATTTTTGCTATGAATTTTATCATAAATTCAAGAATTTTTCACACCAAAATAGAACAAAAAGACCAGAGTCCACTGTAATGAGATCAAAGTCAAAGGCAGCAGCATTTATTTTATCTCTCTAATAGGCAGCAGACAACAGCTAGACTTTCATCTATCCCCATTTCTTGGAGACCTCATCCATTCCTCCTTGGTTCTTGTCAATACTTTCATTTAGTACACAGTCTTCCAATAAATGAGTATAGTTTTTGTCTTGGCATGCTACTAAGAAGGATGGCCATTCCTAATCTAATACTACTTAAGTTAAAATATTACTGAGGCTTCTTAATTTTCAGAAACAACTAGTGCATGTAATTGCATGCTTCTTTCCTCAGAGCTGCCAAGAGTTCTTGAACCTGTAATTTAATTGGTTTGATGGTTATGGTCCAGACAGCCATTTTATAATGGCATTCAATCAATGGCATTTTTCAAGCATACCAATGACAATGTTACATTAAAGTATCTATGGGTAATGGTTGGTTAAATTTCTCACCACAAAAGAGTATATGGGGAATATGAATCTTCATTATTTGATTTAATAAAGAGGATTTAACTTCCTAGTCTATTTTAAAACTTTTAAAATAAAACCTTTTTTTTTTAAAATCTAAGTAAGTATATTTTGACATAGACTTAAAGACTGATACTAAATATGCTTCCAATTAGCAAGTGAGAATGGTCAAATGACATTTCTAGTATTTGTTTGAGTTTTAAGGATTAAAGAGGTATTTTAATTTGCATGCCTGAAAAGTTCACATAAAGTTGTTAGATATACATTTCATTAAAAAAATTTAAGCTATTTAAATAATAATCTGGCTATGTAATTATTAAACAATTGTCTCATTATATTTTCACTTAAGTGAGTAGTTTACTGTAAGAGCTGAATTTTCTAAATCACAAAGCAGTTGATTTTTAAACTATTTTGTGACTTTTTTTTAGGTTTTTGCAAGGCAAATGGGGTTAAGTGGCTTGCCCAAGGCCACACAGCTAGGTAATTATTAAGTGTCTGAGACTGGATTTGAACCCACATACTTCTGACTCCAAGGCCAGTGCTTTATCCACTACACCACCTAGCTGCCCCAATTTTGTGACTTTAATTATTAAATCTTTTCAGAAATAAATGAAATATCATGGGTCTCATCACAGGTTTCTCTGTGGTAGCAACTTTGGCCAATTTCAAAATGATAAATGGGAGTTTTCCCAGTATATAAAAATAATATAGATAATAGTCAAAATAATCTAAAAAATAAATGCTATTTTCAGTGAATTTAACCATGAGTTTGAAGTAAATGATTATTTTACCTATGTTCCATATCTTCTAAAATCCAATTAAAACTTTTAAATACACAAATATAGCAATTATATATTTTTAAAATTTTTGACTTTAAGTTCCAAATTCTCTTCCTATCCTACCAAGTTACTGAGAAGGCAAGCAAGATTGTATCTATTATATATATATGGAGTCATGAAAATATATCACCATATTAACAATGTTACAAAAATAATAGCAAAAAAATTAATGGAAGTGAAAAAAATGTCTACTTCAATCTGCATTCAAGATTTCTTCAGTTCTTTCCATGGAGGTGGATAGTTTTTTTTTTCTCATCATGAGTACTTTGAAGTTATCTTGGAATATTGAATTGATTGGAATGACAAAGTCTTTGATAATTGTTCATAGTTACAATATAGTTGTTATTATAAGCATCTCCTGATACTTTTTACTCTCCTCTCTATTAATCATAAGGGGTTTCTCAGATTTTCTAATACTATCTTGTACATCACTTCTAAAGATACAATAACATTTCATCATATTCATCTAGCATAACTTCTTTATCCATTCGTCAACTGTTGGGACTTCCCCTCAATTTCTAATTCTTTGTCACCACAAAAATAAACAAAAAAAAGATTTGGTACAAATATTTTTTGAAGATATAGATCCTTTTCCTCATCTTTTTGAAATTTTGAGGATACAGTAGTACTATTGCAGGATCAAAGGCAGAACACAGTTTTATAGTCCATTGGGAGTAGTTCCAAATTTCTTTCCAGAATGTTTTGATCAATTCAGCAGACAACTGGAATTCCATCAATGTATAATAATGCTTTAATTTTCTCATAACTCTTCCAGAATTTTTTATTTTCCTTTTTTTGTTATGTTATCGAAACTGATAGATTTGAAGTGATATTTAAGAATTATTTTAGTGTGCATTTATCTACTCAATGATAATTTAGATCATTTTTTTCATTTGACTCTCTAATAAATATGATTTCTCTTCTGAAAACTGATTTTTCATTAAATGTATAAATTTGGAATGACTATTATTTTTATAAATTCGGCTCATTTCCATGCATATGCACATATTGGAGAAATGAAATATTTACCAGAGAAACCGTGTAAAACTGTTTTCTTAAGTCCAACATGTTCCAAAATAGTCATAGTAGCTCATTTTTAGTGGCAAAGAATTGGAAATTGAGGGGATTATCCTCAGTTGGTTGAATATGAATATTATGAAATACTATTGTTCTATAAGGAAACCATAAGTGGTCAGACTCCAGAGAAGCATGGAATGGCTTAGGGGATCTGATGCTGAGTGACAGAGCAGGACCAAGAGAACATTCTATACATTAACTACAAGATTATTAGTTGATCATTCTTGATGGATGAAGGGCTTCTCAGAGAACTAAGATAATCCTATTAGACTAGCTATAGACAATGCTATCCCCATCCAGAAGAAGAAAAACAAAACAAAATAAAGTCAAAACAAACAAATAAAAGCCGTTTCAGAATATGATGAACACAACATTCATTTTTTTTTTTCTCTAGCTGCTGGGACCTCTGCTGTTGTCACTGTAGCTAAAAACCTCCTACTGCCTTTCCAAGCTCTACCATCTCCAGGGCTTTACTTCCTCTTTTCTCCCTTAAGAGACAAACCTTCACTGAAGCTCCTCTAGGAGTCTACTGTTGAAAACTTCTTTGAATCTTCTTTTTCTCTTGGTGGGATCTGTAGCTTGGATGTCAGGATAGAGACTTCATTTATCTTTGGTAGGGAAAAGCTCTGGGAGCATGTTAGCTTCATACTCCATCCAGAAGTTCTATATTAAAAAATCTTTTGTGTATTTATTTCCCTTAATCCCAATTCCTCATACAAATATGCCTAATCTATAAACATTTTTAACACAAATGTATATTCACCTGATTTCTCCACTGAAGGGATGGGTTGGGAAGGGAGGGTGGGAGTAAATTATGTAATTTAAAAGCATGCATTACATATGGATGAATGTTTAAAAACTCATAACATATATCTGAAAAAATAAGATATAAATAACATTTTCCTAGTTTCCTGTTTTCTTTTTTTGATTGCAACATTTTTGTTCCTGGAAAATTAAGTCCAAATTTCAAGTAACTAAAATCATACATTATACTTCCTAAAATCTACTATATCTCTTATTTCATAAAAAAATCTTCCCTTATGCATAAATGTGGTACATAAAATTATGTGCTCCTTTTATTTGTTTAAGATCACTTTATCACCTTTTTCCTCCTACTTATCTTTTTTGCAGAAGATAGAGTTCAATACTCAAATTTGTTTATACTTCTCAATTTGCTTGCATAAAACCATATTTTAACCATTTCTGATGACAATAAAATTTAATCACTGTATGCCACTCCCACTATTTTCTTCTAAAATTTATCTTTGTGCACCTCTTTTATGTGAGATAACTTTCCCCAATATCCATCTCTTTTCCCCCTTTCCTCATCTCATGTTATTTTTTCATAACTTCATTTTTATTGAGGCAATCCCAATATAAATGTGTCATACCCAAGCACTCTCTCTATGTAGATTTCTTCTAAGTGCCAATATATTGTAAATATATTTAGGAGTGCTATGTATCGTCTTTCCATGTAGTGATATGAACAGGCAGGATAACAAAAACTTTATGAGTTTCTACATTAAAGGATCACTGGGTCTGGAATATGATATTCCTGAAGGAAAAAGAGTTTGGATTATATCCAAGAATCACTTATTCAGAAAATTAAGCATAATCTTTCAGGGAAAAAGATGTACATTTATTGAAATAGTAGACTTTCAAAATTTTATGATGAATAGACCAGAACTGACTTGAAAATATGATTTTCAAGTCAGACTGAAGAAAAACATAAAACAGGGGCAGACAGGTGGCACAGCAGATAGAACATCAGCCCTGTAGTCAAGAGGACCTGAGTTCAAATGTAACCTTAGATAGTTATTACTTACTAGCTATATCACCTTGAGCTAGGCACTTAACCCCATTGTCTCAAAAAAAAGAAAGAAAAAAGGAAAAAGTAAAAAGGAGAAATAGGAAAGGGAAATCATTTTTTGTTATGTTTTTATATTGTTAACTTGTTCTAGTATATTTGAACAATTTTCCCTTATAATTTCCTGCATGTTTTCCAGATTTTTTTCTTCATCCACATTTTCTGGTAGTCTCATGATTCATAGATTGGCCCTCTTGGATCTATTTACCAGGTCCTTCATTTCCTCCTAAAAGGTACTTTACATTTTCATCAGATTTTCCAGTTTTTTTTTATTTTGTTTGATGGAATCTTGTCATCTTGTAAATTCGTTGCTTTCTATTTGTTCAGTTCTAATTTTTAGGGTTTTATTTTCTTCAATTAACTTCTGTTTCCTTTTCCAGTTGGTTCATTTTACTTTTAATTGAGTTGATTTCTTTGGTTAATTTATTATAATTTTCCTGCATGACTTTCATTTCTTTTTTTCCATTTTTCTTCTTCCTCTCTTCTTTGGTTTTTTTAAATTCTATTTTAAGCCCTTTGATGAACTTTTGTACTTGAGTCCAACTTATAAACTGCTTTTCTTTTATTTTTTTAGGTGTTTTTTTGCAAGGCAAATGGGGTAAAGTGGCTTGCCCAAGGCCACATAGCTAGGTAATTATTAAGTGTCTTATGTCAAATTTGAAATCAGGTACTCCTGACTCCAGGGCCAGTGCTCTATCCACTGCGCCACCTAGCCACCCCTATTGACTGTTTTGATACTTCCCCTGTGAGTGATTTTTTTTTTTACTGTTTTCTTCTACAGACATGGCATTTTTATCACCTTTGTCTGTAAAGTAGTTTTGTATAGTGAACTTTTTGTTTATCTTTGTTGTTTTAGCTTTGCTCCTGGGGTATAGGAACTACAGATCCAAGTTTTTTTTTGTTTGTTTGTTTGTTTTTGCTGGGTCTGAGCTCTGATCCCTGACGTTTTATTGGCCAAGAAGTTGCCTGTGCAGTCCTGGCCTTCTTTTTACAAAGATTTTTTTTTTGTTTCCTCTTTATGTCCAGGTTCTGACTTAACAATGGTTTGTTTCTGACTCAGTTTTGTATTTTTCCCCAATTCAGACTTTATTTGGGGTTGGAGTTCTCCCTTCTGGCTTGCTATCTACCTACTGGGACCTCTGCTTTTAATTAAGCTTTTGGGATCTGGATTCCACTGTGGCTAAGAGCCTCTGCCTGGCTTTTCAACTCCCCTACCTCCTGGTCTTTACCTCTCCTTTTCCCCGAAAGAGACAGACCTTCTCAAAAGTTCCTCTATAATATCCACCACTGAAACCTTCTTTGAAGCTTCTCATCTGTAGTTTTGAATGTCAGAATAGAGGCTTCAGTTATCTTTGGTAGGGAAAAGTTCCAGGAGCATGTTAGCTTCACAGCCATCTTGGCTCCATCCTGGAAGTCCCCTCATTCATAGTTATGATGGCTAAGTGTTTATTTCCTTCCATCCTCTTCTATTCTAAATGATTTTTCTTTAATCTTTACCTTTTTTTCTTTGGTTTATCTTACATTTTGTGTTTAAACATGATTTTTTTTCTATTTAGCTTTGGTCTTCTTGAGGAATATTTTAAAGTTCTCTATTTCATTATTCATTCACTTCTTGTCTTTTCCTGTAAGAGTATGCTCAGTTTTATTGGGTAAGTCATTCTTGCTTTTAATTATAAATCCTTTACTTTATAAAATATCACATTCTGATATATTTACTCCTTTATAGTGATAACTATTAAATCTTTGTAATCATAACTGTTGTTCTGAAACATTAAATATTTTTTTTCTTGTTGCCTGAATTATTTTCTCCTTGACCAAGTATCTCTGGATTTAGGTTATGTTATTGAAGCTTTCAATTAGGAGTTTTTTTTTCATAAAATGCTTTCCTTTCCTTTCTAATTTGACTTCTAATTTTAAGATTTTTAGCTATTTTACATTTATAATAGATTGAAATATGATATCTGGCTACTTTTTTGATAATATCTAAAAATCCCTAAAAGCTTGCCCTCTACTCTTTGAATTACCTAGGCTTCCCACTGGGAGGGCAGTTCTCTCTTGGGAGTGTGATTCTCCAAATAAATACTCATGTCCCTATCTCCTTCCTTTATACTTATTCCCTGATGGCAGCAGCAACTGCTGCTGCTGCTGCTGCTAATCTCTCTCTCCCTTATCTTCTGACAATCACAATATTATGTAATAAATCTTTTTTGTCCCTAAAATCTTCTAGGTCATAGTTGATCCTTTAAGTGAATTCTTTCATGTTTGCTTTTTTCCCCCCGAAGTCAGCCACACATATCCTGGCAACATTAATCCATGTATTGCTTTCAGTTTTGTTAGCAACTTGAGCAAAGGTGCTATTTTTTATTATATCTCAATTTCCTTGTACATAGAAGATTCTTAAAAACCTCACTAGATTTTGACTTTAACAAAATTATGTTAATGGTACATGTTTATTGTTCATCTTGGTGTGCAGATAATCATGCATGAAAGGGAGTTCAGTGAAACAGAACTCAAAGAGACTTTTTGCGGGAACATAGTTTTACTTTTGCACAGTAACAAAATAGGGTCTAAAACATCACCTCCAGCTTGACCAATAAACAAAGGGAATGGCCCTCCAACCTAGTATGAAGCAGGGCCAACCCAGGATGAGGAAGTGGCAAGTCAGCATAGGTCAAGGAAGCTGAACATCATATATTTCAGTAAAAAGAATGCCTTATTAGTTTTGATGCACCCCTCCAAGTCATAGAAGCTATCTTGATGAGATTTGGAAGGTAAGACTTTATTAAGTTGACCTATTTACATTCCAATTTGTGTCTTTCTTAAAGGCAAGGTTCCCATTTTACAATTGAGTAGCTTTCTTAAAATAGAATTTCTCATTTTATAATTGAGAATTTGAACTGATTACCAGGAAGCTCTCTATGTGAAAGTGACTATTAAACCACTTTTGTGTTTTTTTTTAGGTTTTTGCAAGGCAAATGGGGTTAAGTGGCACGCCCAAGGCCACACAGCGAAGTAATTATTAAGTGTCTGAGACTGGATTTGAACCCAGGTACTCCTGACTCCAGGGCCGGTGCTTTATCCACTGTGCCACCTAGCTGCCCCTAAACCACTTTTAATATATACACATATATTAGAAGGGCAAAATTCATCGTTCACAATTTTTAATAAGTATATGTTGAATTTAATTTAATTAATGCATCAAAGACTTACTTACTAATTTGCTCCATTTAAATTTATGACCAGGAAACTGACACTTCCCCAAAGTCCTACAAAATTTCCCCTTTTTAAAAATATGATTTCCTTGTCATTTAAATAGAGAACATAGAATATTGTGTTGTTCTAATACATAAAAGTCCATTGTCTATCATAAAACCTTTCTAAAACAAGTATATAAGGTGGGAACAAGCATATAACTTTAATTTTTAAAATGTTACTTTTATGTAAGTCTAATCTCTATCTCTAATCTCAGCTATAGATCATTTGAGGGTAAGGAAGGCTAATATGATTCTTTAAAAAATAAATTCAACGTGGGCTTTGAATGATGACAAGAAGACAGTTGAGTGGTTGTAAAATGAAAGTTATTTTTAGCAGAATTAAAAACAGAAGGGTAAAAAGGTAAGAGGTCATAAGGAGAATTTGGATGTAGTAATGTAGGGAAGATTCGATCATATAAGGGAAGGAATAATAGAATATTTTAGAGAGATTTTTAAATATGATAATTCATTTTCTTAAATCAATAAAGAAAACTACATGAGTTAATGTTATCATAAGGTAAGATCTTTAAGAACTTTTAGTAGTCATATAATCTGATTTGCTCACTTTACAGAGAAGGAAACTGAGGTCCAAAGATGTATTTTGCCCAAGTTCACAAAGTCAATGTGTGACAGAGGCAGTATTATTATTCACATTTCATTCCTGTACAAGGTAGGGAATGTTGAGTTGAGAACTGAGAGTAAGCCAGAAATAAAGACCATCTTAGAATTACTAAGGTGAAAAGGTCTATATTTATGTATGGGTATAAACAATAAAACCCCATTTGATTACTTCCCTTTTGTACTCAGTGGTCATTTTACCTTGAATTCTGTTTAATTGGACTTCAAAATGATGCTGGAGGAAAATGTAGGAGCTAAAAATTTAGGCAGAACAGGAAAGAATTTATGTAAAAGACTGACTCTGACCCAGAAGAAAATTTAAGGTTCAAAAGGTTTGCTTAATGCTTGCTTAATGAGGTCCATACATATTGCTATACACTCTGCCTATGACAACTGAGACTCATCATATTGATTAGATTATGTCCCTCAGGATTAGACCAATGGCTGACTCACAGGGGAGTATATTGTATATTGCATAGTGTGTATTGTGTATAAGATGGACAATCCACAATTTGATACTTTTTCCCACTAGGGGAGACAGACCTTTTCTGGAGAAAAGTTAATTAATAAAAGCTATTTAATCTACTCCACACTGTTTTTTTTATAATTATGACAGAGGAATTTATAACAGAAGAAAGAAAGAAAGATTGAAGGTAGGAAGCCACTGACACATCAGCAAAATCAACAACTCTATTAAGAGGTGAGCAATAAGGAAAAGTATAGAAGCAAAAGACATTATACAGGGAATCATATTACTCCAGAGTGGGGTACCCTTCCAAAGGAAGACAAGCAATCCAGAATATGCAGTAAAGAAGGGCATAGGAATATGCAAGCCTATTTGGGGAATGACTCTACCCAATTCAAAGGAAGACAAATCACTAGGGAAACAGTAAGGAAAGCTAATAAGGCGGGAAAGTTTGGAGGATCAGGCTACCCAGAGTGGGAATTCATTCTTGAGTTGATAGGGGCTTGTCTTTTGCCTAATAGAGTCCATGCCAGGAAGGGGCAAAGTTATTTGCTAAAAGTTCATTGACTTCATTTCTATATCTTGGTCAATGTTATGGGGTAGCAGGAGTGGTCAGTGCTAAATATGAGGCACATAGTTTGTGCAAAGAGAGCAGATTGAATATGAAACAGATTTTGCAGTCCTCTATTTCCTCTACTTCAAAAGGTTCATTTACCTTCTCAGTCTTCTTCAGTTGTGTATTTACATTAAGAAAAAGATGTGATTTCCATTGCAAACTTAATCCCTACACTCTCTAGCCTCAAAATTAAATTGGAAAAAAACTCTGGAAAAGGAGATAGTGTGAATTATTTTTGCCAGTGTCTACATTCAGATTTACTCTATGAAACCACAAAGATTAGGATGTTGAAATGGTTAAGATATTTATGACAAGTCCATATTAAATTTGAAATTGATTACCATTCCCTTTGACTTAGCAATTCCAATTCTAGGCCTATATTCTGAAGAAATATTTAAAAAATGGGAAAAGTCCCACATGTTCTATAAGAAAACATAAATGGTCAGACTCTAGAGAAGCATATAATGAGTTATAGGATTTGATGCTGAGTTAAGGGAGTAGAACCAAGAGACCAATGTACACATAAACAACAACATTGTGAGATGATCAACTCTGATGAAAGCATCTCCTCTCACCAGTTCAGAGAGCTAGGATAACCCTATTAAACCAACTATGGACAATGTTTTCCCCATTCAATGGAAGAAAAAGCAAAACAAAACAGAAAAAAATCCTTCAGAATCTGATGCATACCTTATAAAAATTATCTCTAATGTATCTCTTTTCCTCAATCCTACATCCTCATACCAAAAATGACCGATCTGTAAATATGTTTATCAAAAATTTAAAAAAAAAGAAAAGAAGAAAATGACTACTAGTAAAATCAAGGTGCTGATGTAAATATAAAAGCATTTTTGTAATCAAAGGCCCATGTAAGCCCTGATACCCAATTTCTTTCTGAGACCAATAGGAATATGAAGCTTTTATTCCGGGATCTTTAAAATATCAGTTATATCTACAATAATAAACAGTTGTGCTTTTGATTCCTTTATATTAAATAAGCAAATGTGTCCTCAAGGAATGGGAATGAATGAGATATAATGGAAAGATCATTGGATTGAATGAGAGTCAGGATATCTAGATTCTAATTCCAGTTTTACCTTCTATTAATCTAGAGAGGCAGTAGGGGTAAAAGAATGACCTTCCCATAATACCTTTCTGATTGAGTTTTACCTGTTGGAAATAAATATGTTAGCCTTTCCATAATTTTGCCAATAAAGGACAAAAGTTAGCAGAGATTTTGACCTTAAGAAAGAACAAAATAGAATTTGGTCCACAAGCATATTTAATAAAATTCTTCTAAATGAAGAATTATGCAGGGCTCTGTGTGTGGGGCTTGGATGGGCAATGAATTTCAACTGGAGGGCTACATTCCTCCATGTTGGAAGCCTATGGATTTTCTTAAATAACCTTGACCACCAGAAGGCATGATCTGAACTATCACCTGGACTTGTCTGTTTCAAGCAAGGGCATGGTCCCCCAACCTAGGATGGGGAAGAGTCAGATACTGGCAGAGGGAAAAGCAAGTATAGCCTAAGGTAAATCAAAGAGCCTGAGGTGTTCTTGTTGAATTAAGACGGCAAGATATCTTTCTATTTAAATTAAAGTGGTTCTCTATTCTTTTTTGAATACCATGCTATTCAATTGTTAAATTAACTGTATTAAATATGGCCTCAAATACTGCTGTAACAGATTAAAACTAAATATTTTTACATATGGTATTGTTTTGAAGAAGTGCTAATCATGAAAGTCTGGAATTTAGGTTCAAATTCTGATTCTGCTAATTTTTACCTATGTAGTCTTGTAAATTAACTAGTCTGGGTTTCAGTTTCATCATTTATTTTTAAAAAAGGGATGGGACAAGATGACTTCCAAGTTTCTTTGTGTCTTTGAGTTTTATATCTATGATCATATAACCATGGGCAAATCCTTTAAATTCTCTGGTTCTGTTTTTTCATCTGTTTTTAATGCTGGTCCAGCACAATCACAGCCTATATCAGCTAACTCAGCTAATGCAATGCCTCCATTAGGAGAACCTGGATTGCCTTCTTCCAGAACAACTGTAATAACTTTTAAAAGAAGTTCTTTAGGGAGACCAGATCATAAGAAGCCTTTATACAAGTGTTTCCAGTTGTTTATTCATAGGATGAAGAGTGAGGCTCTTAGATTGATTTTGAAGACATTCAAAAAAGTCTGTGAGCCTTTTCTCATGGAATACTATGAGAGATCAAAATGTAAAGGAAGTAACCTTTTTTTGTTTATTTTTTCCTTACAATGTCAGATGAACCCTTTTGACTTTGTTCTAGGTTAAAATGATTAGATCCTCATAATCTAGCATATTTGAAAGATTTTCATGAGGTTATTATAGCATCCTGATATTCCATATTCATGGTTCCAAGAGGGGTGTTCTACCAACTCATAAAAAATGTTCCCCCAAACAAAAAATGATTTTAGAACCTTCTTTAGCGGTGACTGAAGCAAGGACCTGTTCAACAGAAATATTTTAAATATCTTGTGAACAATAGTACATAAGAATTTAACTAAATTTTGAGTTTCTTCACTCAAAGACCAAGGTAGTATAGAGACACATTGAGGAAATGTTTGAGTATGTTTATATGTGTAAGTTATTCAATGAAGCACTTATCCTTTAATAAAATAAAATTTGGTTAAGTGGTTAAATGGAAATGAGCAGCTAATCACAGGTCTTTTTGTATCTCCAGAGCTTAGCATAGTGATTGTCATGGTGTAGGTATTTATTAAATATTTATTGACTAATTGAGGCATTTACTATTTTGTGACCTTTGTGATCTTTGGTGATCTTACTATTTTCTTCCTTAGAGGTAACTTAACCTCTACTTGTTTCCATTTCTTCCACAATAAAAATGGAGAAAATAATAGGATGTATGTGGGAGTAAAAATTGTCCCTCCTACAGTAAAAGAGATTAAGACAGATCTCTGAGCCAATGGTACTTTATTAAGGTTCCATGTTTTCCTATAATGACCTCAGATCTTCATTATGATTAGAGATGCCCTCAACTTCTAGGGCAATACTGTTATAGAGGTTGGTATCTAAACTTTAAAACAATTATCTCAAATATACAATAATTCTAGGGTCACAAGTTGGGTGAATCAAGGTGGTCACAGGATGGATGAGTTACTTCTTAGATAAGGCAGGAGGAGATGACTTGAAGGTACAAAAATAAATTGGGGATTTCTGCGTATTTGAGTCACCCTTGCCACACTAGGTTTGGTCACCAAGAAAAAGAAAAACAGGTGTGGAGGTCTTATAAGTAGCTTCCAATAATTATGCAAGTGATTTTGCCATCTGCATCTCATATTTCTGGGACCTAATATACAGAGCTTTTAATCACTACCCCTATGTAATCATATCAGATTGATTGATACTAATTGAAATAGAGGATACAAATTACTTATTTTTACTCATATACCTCCCAAAAGTTGTTGTGAAGATTAAATTTGATAAATTTTATAATGTGCTTTGTATCTGGAATTGTATTTTTAGTAGGTGCTACATAAATGTTATTGATTCTTATTTTTGCTAGTAATAGGAGAATGGGATAGGGGAGTCAAAGCTGGTTGAGATTGAAATCAAAAACAGTTAAGAAAGATTCCACAACCTCACAGTGTATCAGGTATGAGTTGATCTGAGAGTGGACCTAAATCATACTCATCCCATATAAAATTCACCTATTTGTTTTATTTATAGGTTTATGGTAAAAATTAATTGAAGCTATATACAAATGGCTTTAAAATTATAAACACCATGCAATTATAATTATTATCAAACTAATTCAGATCATCACTATTCCCAACCTATATTTTTCTATTCTATTCTATGTATTATTATCAAATTAATTTTCCTTAAGCTGTGTATTTACCTACCATTCTTCAAATCCCCTCAACTATTCCTTTTTTCTCTTTAAATAATCTCTAAACTTCTTTCTTTGACAGTATAGATTCTTAGTAATCAGATTCCAAATGTATTATTATTATCATTATTATTATTTTTTTTATTTTAGCCTTATCTTCATGTAACTCAATTTCCCACCTCCAGGTAGTTCTTCACAACTCCCTCATTCTTTGGCATCTTTACTTTTCAAATGGTATTTTTCCTGAAAGGATGAGTTCAAATGCTGCATCAATATTAAAATTTAACATTTATTACTTATGTTTACGTGAGATAATGTATATAAAATGCTTTATAAGCCTTAAAATTCTATTAATATAAGGGGTTCATATTACTAGCTATAAAACACTGTTACAGGAATTGGGAAGTTTTTTAAAAAAAGAAAAGGTATGTATTCCTATTATTGAGATACATACAATTTAATATACGGGCATAGTAGGCAGATGAAGAATGAGATGTGCACAAATGACTGTAACATACTAGAACATTATAGAGTGTATTTAAGAGATTAAATTAGATTGGTCCCTAAGGTTAGAAGTGGGAGGATCACTCTTATCAGAATACCACAAGATCCAGCTGATACTTCATTTTAATATATGGGACAATTTGGGGAAATGACAATGAAGAAGACGGCTTAGAATCCATTTCAGTCCTGAAGAAAAGCTAGTTCAAATTCAGAGAAAAAGAGGAGAAATTATGAGATTGAAGAAAATTGTCTAATTTAGCTAGCAAATAAAGTATGAATTTAGTACTAGTATTAGCAATGTTATCCTGGGGGCAGATAGATGATGCAGTGGTTTCAAGAAGACTGGAGTTTAAATATGATTTCATATAGTTACTAGCAATCTGACCCTGGGCTAGTCACTTAACCCAATTTGCCTCACTTTCCTCATCTGTAAAATGAGTTGAATAAACAAATGGTAAGCCACTCCAGTAGCTTTACAAGAAAACCACAAAGGAGTCTGATGAAATTGAAACAACTGCACAACTGCAACAAATTCTGGAAGGTTATAGTATGGCAATTTTTCACCTGTGACAACTTTGTTTTCATAAGATATAACACCAGATTCTGAATGACCATATAAACCATGAAGGTAGAGGAGGGATCAGATAGCAAAGGTTTAAATAGTGAATACTTTAAGGGGAAGTAGAAATAATATGTGCAAGCCATTATTTCTTGAAGTTCGGCAGTAAAGGGGAGGATTGAGACACTAAGATACTTTAAAGAGATGAGAGTCATAAACAGGTTCTTTTTGGATTGGAAAGGCCTGATTACAACTGTTGACAGAGGGAAAGGAATTGATGGAGAAGAGATTGAAATGTGTGATGTGGTAGTGGGAAGGAAAATAATTGATGAGAAAAGGTCTTAGAGGAGACAGGTAAGAAAGGGAACAAGGGTACATGATATATAATTAATTTTGTCAAAAAGAAGAATCATCTCAAATATTGAGCATGGGATGAATGAATGATTGAATAAAACTTTTGTTAAGACTTCAATATCTGGGGGTGGCTAGGTGGCACAGTGGATAGAACACTGGCCCTGGAGTCAGGAGTAACAGTTCAAATCCAGCCTCAGACACTTAATAATTCCCTAGCTGTGTGGACTTGGGCAAGTCACTTAACTCCATTGCCTTGCAAAATCCTAAAAAAAAAGACTTCATTATCTGTAATAAGCACTGGGGATCCAAATAGAAAACTATAACAACCTATGCTTTCAAGGAACTCATATTCTAAATGGAGAGATAACACACAAATAAGATTTCAGCTGCAAATCGGATGCAAAGGTCTCATGATCCTTTGGCAGTAGTGGTGAAACAGATAGTAATGCCTCCTATTTAATGTCATTGCTAATGGTAAAATATCCACATCTGATGTTAAAACTCTGGACAATGCCAAGGATTTTCTGGAAAGAACTTTCTTTTTGGGTCTTCAATAACTATGACTTTTAGATGCTGAAAAGTTGGCTGCCAAGTTCTCTCTTCAGAGGATTGTTTCCCAGGCTGATGCCTGAGGTTAATGGACTCAAAGCACTGTTGTTTCAAAATCTTTGGGGTTCATCAAGCTGAACTATCTCCATCAAAACCTGATTTGAATAATGGTTGAGGTAATGTTTAAGTTGTCTCCCACATGAATTTTCTCTTTCAAGGGTCCTTTATGCTTTAGCTAAGCAAATTTTTTTATCTTATGTGTGATAATCAGTTGGAAGATGATAGGGATGCCTGCTTCTTTCTTCACAGATGTTGCTTCCCTAAATGGTGACTATAACAAGCAAGGTGGAAGCAATGTCCCTGGTCTGTGAGGTACTGTCTCCCAAAAAAGGATAAAAGAAAAAAGTTTATAAAATTTCTTGCATCATCCCAGTAGAATGTGAATGTTTTCTCCCCTGAAATATTGAAGCAGAATATAACTTTTTACAAAATTTTGTCATAGAATATCATAGATTGCATTGACATCATTGTGTGTCACCATTATGGAATAAATTATAATTTAAGGAAGGAGAGATGGTGTCTTGTTTTTCTTTCTAGTCTTCACAGTCCCATACCTCAGTGCCTATTTTCTAGGTAAGTCTTCAGTTTAAAAAACAAATGAATGAAATAAATAATTTTTCAGAAGACATTACAGCTAGAAGAGATGGAAACCATACATCTGCTTAACAAACAGTAGGGGGCAAAGCATGCAGTTTAGTTCTTTAACCAAGAATAATTTCATATTAATAGGGATGTTTTGAGCAAAAATAGTAATGACAATTGTTCAGGCATTTGTTGGGTATTAGATCAAGTTGTAAAGTGCAATAAAAGAAAGGTATGTCTGAACTGATGTAGAATCTTCTTGAAAAGAAAGAAAAATTTAAACTCAGTCATTAAGGCATGAGCAACTAGAATCTCAATGAGAGCTGGAAGGAATTTCTGAGGCCATTTGATCCTCTAAATAGAAATGCTATCTACAATATCCTTTATAACAGTCTTGAAGGCTGTTTTAGACTTTCAAGGAAGGGAAGACACTACAAAGGTAATTCATTCTTCTTTTTGACAGCTATAATTGTTATAACTTTTTCACCCCTTATATTTAGCTGAAATTTGTCTCTTTGAATCTCATAGATGCTATTCCTAAGTTTTATACCTAATGAAAGGAAGGAGATATTTAGTTCTTCTTTCACATGATAGTGGGTCAGATGTCTAAAGATATATATATATATAGATATATATATATGTATATATATACATATAAATATATATGTATATGTATATATATATATATATTTATTTCAGCATTAAATATTTTCTTTTCCAGTCTTCATAATAACTTGCTTTCTTGTCTAGTCATCACATTGAAATCATTTTAGTCTATTAATTGAAAAGTACCATCCATAAGGTGAATAATCAAAATCAAAAATAATACTTCAGATATAGTCTGACTAGTTATAGTACAGAAAGAATTTCATCTAATTGTTCTTTAGACATAATGACTTTCTTAAAAATCAAATTAACTTGCTAAGCATTATTATAATGCTCTCTGTAATGTATAGTAATGACTATACTATTTGTTAGACCTCTTCTTCACAGAGGAGGCCAATAAAGCCAATTAGAAGAATTTCTGAGACTCAGAGCTTCTTGAGATATCGGTAATCCTTTTCAAATGAACTCTAGTTGAGTTTGGAGATGCCTATAGCTTCCAGAAATCACACAGAGACAACCTTGAGAAATTCCCTCCCCCCATCTCTCCATGTTTGTCTTTCTCTCTCTCTCTCTCTCTCTCTCTCTCTCTCTCTCTCTCTCTCTCTCTCTCTCTCTCTCTGACTTCCCTTGCAAGCTTTCCCTTGCAAGTTCTTCATCTTCATATATAGTAAATACTCTTTAAATATGGGATCAGACTTTGTTTTATTTAGTGTCCCTGTTTTTGGACCTAGGCTATTTACTTAACAGCTTCTATTTTGCCTTAATGAATATTGCATTTACAGTGACAACACTCCCTCAGATCTTTTCTACCATGAAATATCCAGCTGTATCCTGTATCCTTTCATCTCTTCCCCATTACACTTTTTTTCAGCTGACTTTTTGGACCAATTTAGAGAATCAAGTTCATTATAATTCATAGTATAGCTTTTGTTTGCTCCTTAAGTCTCAAACTCCTCTATCTCTGGGAGAAGTTATAAAGTTGTCCTTTGTGTATCATTTCAGTTCACCCAGTTTCACATAGACATATATATATACACATCTTGATCATAAGATATTTGCTAATGAAGTTCACAGGCCCACAGTTCCATATATTCCAACTATAGAATCTTGATTAGAAGGAATATTATGGCAATTTTTCTACATATTACAATTTTTTCAGTCAAAAGCTCTTTGGAAATTGAATTCAGAGGAAGCCCAACAATTGAATAAAGGTTGAACAAACTATGATATATATCTATGCTATAGAGTTATATTGTTTTGCAAGAAATCATAAGCAACCTAACTTCAGAAAAGCATGGAAAGACTTGCATGAAGTAATGCTGAATGAAGTGAGCAGAACCTAGCAATATTGTGAGATGATCAACTGCATAGATTCAATTCATCTCAGCAGTTCAGTGATCAAGGATTATTCTTAAAGATGTGTTAATGAAAATGCCATCCACATCTAGAGAAAAAAAAAACCCTATGCATTCTGAATGCATAGCAAAGCATATTATGTTTACTTTTTTGATTTTATGATTTTCTTTCTCATTTTTTCACTTAGTGCTGTTTCTCTCACAACTTGAGTAATATAGAAATATGTTAACCATAATTTTACGCATGCAACTTATATAAGATTGCTACCATGGTGGTGGAGGAGGTTGGAAAAATTTGGAACTCAAAAACTCGTAAAAGGATGGATGCTGAAAACTATCTTTGCATGTAATTGATAAAGAAAGAAATGAAGAAAGAAAGAATAATAGAAAGAAAAAAGAAAGCTCTTTTGAAACTTTTAGATCACCCTTACATTATTCCATCCTGCCTTTTGTTTTAGGTAATTGTCCAAAAACTAAAAACTCATGCTTAGTCACCATGTTATTCATCAACTCTTGCTCTCTTAAATGATGTCATACAAAATATATTTTTACATTTTTTTTCTTACTGTTCAATCATTTCAGACATGACAGATTTCACTTTGGAATTTTCTTTTCAAAGCTACTGGATAGATTTGCCATTTTCATATCCAGCTCTTTTTATAGATAAGGAAATGAGATAAACAGGGTTAAGTGACTTGGTAAGGGCCTCATAGCTTCCAAATGTCTGAGTCCAGATTTGAACTCAGTATGAGTCTTTGTAATTCCAAGCCCAGTTCTCTATTTCCTGTGCCACCCAGCAACCATATAGTAGCATGATTCTGGCTAGCCATGACATTAGCAAACAAATACAAAGAAGGCAAGAAGAATAAAGAAAGGTTTTGTTTGTTTGTTTTATGCTTCAACTTATGCCCAGAGTTTATCATTTATCTCTCTCTGGAGTTGGATAGCATTTTTTATCATGAGTCTTTTGGAATTTTCCTAAGTCAATATGTTGATCAGAGTTGCAGTATTGTCTGGTTGTGTTCACTTTAATTTATATAGTGCTTATACTTTTTTTCCAGGTGTTGTGTTGTTTTTGTTTGTTTTATGGAACCATCCCCTTTAACATTTTCTGTGGAACAATAGTATTCAATCACACTCCCTACACAAATGTAATCAATCATCAATTTCCCGATTGAAAGGTCATCTCTCATTTTTTAATTCTTTTCTGCCACCATCAAAAAAAAAAAAAAACCCAAACCTGCTAAAATATTTTCATACTTAAAGGTTCTTTTCTGTTTATCTCTTTGGGATATAGGCCATAAAGTAGTACTTCAGGATGGAAAAAATATGGATAGTTGTGGAATTTTTTTAAATTGCCCTTTGGGCATAGCTCCAAATGATTCTGCAGAATAGTTAGATCAGTTCGTAGTTTATCACAAAGCAGTAATGTCCCATTTTTCTCCCCACATGAACTCCAGTATTTGTTGTTTTCCTTTTTTCCCATGTTAGTCAGTCTGATGAATGTGAGGTGGTATCTCAGAGGTGTTTTAATTTGTATTTCTTTGATTATTAGTGATATAGACAGTTTTATGATGAAATAGCTTTTATTTCATCTTCTGAAGACTTCATAATATTTTTGACTATGAATGGAAGAATGACTCTTATTTAAAAAAAAATCTGTTTCCTGGATACTTACAATTTTCTCTCCTTGACCAGGAAGCTCTGGAATATTACTAATATATTTCTTATCCAGAACCATCTAGTTCCAAATTGCTCTCTAGAAAGATTTCATTTTGGGATATCTGTCCTTGTTATTGCTGGATTCTTTTCATTTCTATTCCTTTTTCCTCATTAGAGATTTTTTCCTTTGCAATTTCTTGAAATATGTTATCTAGGCTTATATTTTAGTCATAATTTTCATATAGCCTAATAATTGTTTTTATTTTACTTTTTTGTATACACATAATGTTCTTCTTTCAGTTTTGTAAAAATTTTTCGCTTCCACCTGTCTTTCCCCTATAGGATGGCAATGTGTACAATTACATTGCATATATTTCCATATTAGTCATACTGTGAACAAAGAAACAGAACAAAAAGGGAAAAACCATGAGAGCAAATTTAAATCATCCACATCCAGAGAACTATTTTCAAATTTAAATGGTGAAGATAGTTCTCTGGATGTGGATGATATTTTCATCATAGATATTTTAGAATTGTTTTTGATCTCTGTATTGCTGAGAAGAGTTAAGTCTATCATATCTATCATACAATATTGTACTTAAGGTGTACAATCTTCTGGTTCACCTCACTTCACTCAGCATCAGTTCATGTAAGTCTCTCCAAGGTATTCTGCTCATTGTTTCTTATAGAACAATTATATTCCATTCCTAGGTTGTTGCTCTATCCACTGTGCCTGCTTCCTAGGTATTTGAATCTGGCTTTACATACTTACTAGCTGTGTGACTTTAGGTGAGGTACTTAACCTTGATTACCTTATATCCAGGGCCATCTCTAGTTCTTCTGATTCATATCTAGTCACTGTACCCAGATAGCTCTGGATAAGAAAAATGAGACTGGTGACTTAGCACAGCACCCCATTACTTAAAAATCCAGCGCATGTGCTTGTCATGGCATCACTTCTATGATCTAATGGTCTTCTTCAAGAACAAAGCACAAACATCATCAACATTCTATTATATTCATATGCTAAAATTTGTTCAGGCATTTCACAATTGATGGACATCTCCTGAATTCCCAATTCATTGCCAAAACAACTACATCTGCTATGAATATTCTTATCCATGTGGGTCTTTTCCCTTTTTTGCAATATCTTTAGTAGTGGTATTGCTGGATCAAAGGGTATGTGAGTTTTATGGCCCTTTTGTCATAGTTCCAAATTGCTCTCTAGAATGTTTGGATCAGTTCGCCAATAGTGCATTAGTGTTACAGTTGTCCCACATCCCCTTCAACAGTTACAATTTTCCTTTTCCTTCTTATTAGCTAATCTAATAGGTATAAGGTAAGTACCTCTGAGTTTTAATTTACATTTCTCTAGTTAATATTTGTAATATTTTTTTCATATGGCTATAGCTATCTTTAATTTCATCTAAAATTGTTTATTTATCCTTTGTCCATTTATCTATTGGGGTGTGACTTGTATTCTTATAAATTTGACTCAGTTCTCTATATATTTGAGAAATGAGGCTTTTATCAGGAAAAAAACTGGCTTAAAAGTTGTTTCCCAAATTTCTGCTTCATTTCTGGTCTTGATTGTATTGATTTTGTTTTTATATCTTATCTATTTCCAGGTTAATTGTTTTCCTATAAAAATATTTCACATTTTCTTTCATTTTTGTTTATTCTGATTGTGTTTTATTGTTTCTTTTTAAATTTCCAGTATGGTCATTGGCTTCCACTTGATCCATTCTACTTTTATGTTATTTTCTTCAAAGAGATTTTAATGTATTTTGTATTATTTGATTAATCTGATTTTTGAGGAGATTTCCTTTTAGTGAGGTTTTGGATCTCCTTTACCTAGTTGTTAATTCTTCATTCATATTTGCCTTGCAATATTCTCATTTATCCCCAATTTTTCCTCTCCAATTCTTATTTTGTTTTTAATTTAAAGTTTCATTCTATTTTAATCTCTTTCTTTTGTTCTTCTAGGGATTCTTGTTTGGCTTATGTTCAATCTACTTTTTTTTTTGCTTTACTTTTAGGTATTTTCAAGTCATTGTCATCTCTTTTTATCTTGAACTTCTCTGACACCTTAGCATATTTTATAGTTGGAATTTTTTTTTTATCATTTTTCATCTATTTCTTGACTTTGGATTTTGTATTAGAGTTGTGCTCTGCTTATTTTGAGAGAATTGGGAAGGGTGACTTTCCTATATTTTAGGCTTTTTTTGCTTTGCTATTTTCATAGTTAGTTCTGGGGACCTTTATTCTTTTGGTGCTTCTAAGTTTATTTGATATAGGGAGAGACATTCACATTGCTCCTAATTCTAATCTCTATTTCTTGCCATGGTAAGATTTTTCCTCTCTTGATATCATAAATTTACTCTGTTCTGCAACTGAGAATTGTTCTGAGATAAAGCTCCTACTCTTTTTGCAACCATAATCTTTCTTCATTGCCCTGGAATTTTGACACAGACCTAGGAAAAGAACAATAGAGTGCCCAACTGGTTCACAAGAGAAGTCCCAATTATATTTTTACTGCTGTTGTTGCTGCGGCCACTATACCTGCCAACACCACTACCACGTTATCCAGGGCCCAGAACTGGAGATGCTAGTTCTTGGAGATCATGTCCTTGGTCATTCACCACACCAATGTTCATAGACTTTCTTCTTAAAGTTTTCTAAATTATACTAGAATGGAAAAAAATGCCTTGATTTGCATTTTTCTTGGTTGTACTGCTAAGAATTTTACTTGAAACATTTTTTAAGTAGTTTATAGAGAAATGTTGGATAAACTTTGAAAAATTCTCTCTTTACCCCACCATGTTGGTTTCACTCTCTGTCCCACCTTCAGTTAGTAGCAGTGATTAAATGACTATTTGTATATAGTTTCTCTAGGTTATACCCAGCTATCAGTACTTATCTTTTCTTCCTCTGACTTATATGGTCAGTTCTAGACACCATATTTTAGAAAAATCTTTGAAAAGTCAGAGAATATTCAGATGAGGACAATCAATCCAGAGAAATGTCCTCATGTTATATGAGGGAAAACTGGAATTTATTTTTCTAAGTCTGAACAAAAATTTGATGATCTATTTGGGTTTTTTTTAGCTTATTTTGATTGTTGACTCTGCTCCTAGGGCACAGACTATATAGTCTCAAGCTTTTTGTGCTAAGGCCAGGGATCTTTCTTTGTCTTTCCACTTTAGTGTTTCAAGTGCTTAAAGTTTGTTCACTGCATTAGTATTTTCTGATGCAGTATCATCTTTTTCACTACCATTCCTGGGCTCAAACTTTGCCTTCCAAACTGTGGTTAGGATCCTCTGTACCAAGCTTTGCTGTATTTAAGAGACTCCCACTTCTTTCCCTCCTATGCTGGGCTATACTCCCCTTTGACTCAAGTGAGACCAACCTTTTATGAAGTTCCTCCATATATTAAGTTGTGAACTTGTCCTACTCTGTGTTTTTGTGGGTTCTGTCACTTCAGAGTCTGCTTAGAGATTGATTAAAAGTTGCTTTGGGAAGAACTTTGGGAGCTTACTAGCTTCATACCACTATCTTGTCTCTCAGGGCCTTCTACTTAAAAGGGAATTTTTAAAATTAATTTTCTGTTCTGAATTTCATAATAGAAATGATGTCAACTATTAATGATCTAGAGAATATAAATCAAATGTAATTTATTGTTAAAATTTAAATAAAAATCTTTAAATATTTCATATTGTTTTTTATGACTATTTCTTTGTCCATTCTATTCTTTATTTTAGTTTTTTTACTGTCTTTTGAGATAAATGGGGAGTAAGAGAATTAAGAATGGAATGGAGAATCAAATTGTTCTTTAGTACTTTACTAGTAATTCCCTAATATCTTGAATTTTATGTTCCTTTATTTCACCATTTTTCAATTTAGACGGAAGAGAGGACAACCCACCTTGACTTAATGCCTTGGATTACTTGCACCTTGAGAAAACCACTGTTTATATTTTGAAACCTCTGCTGAGCATTTAACCATTACCATCTACTACAGAAGCAATAACAAGAGGGGAATGTGGAAGATTTCCAATTTAATAATTACATGGCCCCTTGAACTACTATTGCTAGGAAACATATTAGACTTTGTTGCCTAGTGGAGATGGCATTGAAATCAGAATCAAAAGACTATTTTGTCTTAGTTCATATATACTAGTTCTATGGCCATAAGCAAGTCATTAAATTTCTCCTAACATCTGTTTCTCAATCTTTAGAAGGAGGATAATAATCCTTTGGCTACCTACTTTTCAGGGCTATATAAGATTGATTATAACTCCAAACTATCCTTTTCACTACAATGCAAATAATTTTTAGGTCACAGCAGTACTCCAAGACTATCAAGTCATGAAGGAATGGGAATTTATGTTGTATATGAAAAAATCATAGATACTTGAAGTAGTGAAGTGTTATTATTATCAGAATATAGTGATGAAAATCACTCCTGAATCACATTCTAATACCCTAAAAAAGCAAGTACTGATTTATCTTTAATTTTGATAAGTCACAGACAGATTCTTTGCCCTTGCATCCCATGAAAAATAACTTCTTTTAGGCATTAACTCTTTCACACATTTTTAAGTTTTTAAGTTAGAAAGTAGAAATCACACTTTCCTTCATACCCACACATTTGCACATCTCCCTTTGATTGCTGACAGTCTTCTGAAAATGACTGATTGCAATTGAGTGATTTTCCTGTGGTTGGTTCTAAGTTGTAATTCTTCTGTCAATTTTCACAGGTCACCTGGAGGAGTAGCACTGATAAGCGTTCTCTTGATTCCAGCATTGAACCTTTTTCCAAACTCTAATCCAGTCTAGCGAGCAGACCAGAAAATCCTCTGGTAAGATGCTTCCTGTCATCTATCAAATTCCTTCTCTGAGGGAGATTTAGAGCTTTTGGCATGTGTCAAGGTGAGCAGGGATTATTGTCCCCAGAAAGATTCATTTGGAAGCAGACCATTGATCTAGATTCTCTCTGCTTTACAGAATCAGTTTAAGAAAAGTATTCCTATAGCCATAGTCTCAGAAAGCTTCCATATGTCACCAAACGTTGCCTTTCTCCTCCCTGACTTGTGTATCTTTGCTTCTGGTGTAAAAGCATTACAATACTCTGGTTATGACAGGGTTGTCTTTTAGCATTAGTGACATAGACATCACAGCTGGTGGTTTTTCTGACAAGAATTGCAACTTAGGAACACCTTTCCTTGTTAATATATCTTTTTATTGTTTAAACCAATAACATTAGCAGCAAATGATGATAGTAGGAATAATTGACTTTAATATAATGTCTTATAAACCTATAGTTTTATATAGATACCATCTTATTTAAGACTCAAAATAACTGTGAAATGCAATCATCTTTATATTTTAGATAAGAAAGTTAAGATAATGAGGGGTTAAATGATTTATCCATATAAGTTCTCAATTTGTAGAAACTGAAGGAACATCACAAGGACATAAAAACATATACACATATGTATTCAAATTTGTCGTTCTCTCATTGAAATTTAATTAAAAGAATGCTTAGGTTCAGATCCTGCCTGATACTTACTACCTAAATAAATTCAAGCAGGTTACTTAACTCCTCTCGGTTTCAGTTTCCTTATCTTTAAAATTATGGGATTGAGGTGTTTTTCTAGAACTATGATCCTAGGATATAAGATTCTTTTATATTTCAGGTAGCAAATCACTTGGGTTACTTTTTCTAGGATTTAGTGTTTTATATATTTATTTCTCAGCACTCTTTCCTGAAATAAGAACAAAGCATAGACCCAAATCTCTTCTTAGACCATGTAACAATATTGTTACTATTCTGAATTTTGCTTGCATAATAGGGGTGGAGCCTTCTCTTTGTTGTTCATCTCATGGTAAGACAAATTATTCTAGAACTGGATTTGACTTCAGAAGGCTTGAAATTGAATCTCTATTTCTGCTGTTTCCTATCCCCTGATAACCTTAGTCATCAAAGGTTCCTTAGTAAAATGATGGAACTGCTTGTGATATAATTCTGAGAATCCTATGCGATGTGTGGTAGAGCATAACTTCGTGATTCTTGAGAGCATAGCTTTTCATAGCTGTGTTTCTGAACATTTAATTTATACTTCCATTTTAGCCAGGATCATCCACTCTTTGAAGTTTTTTTTTTTCCCAAGACACCTGGAAAGTTACATCAGTTCATGATAGTGGTCTCATTTACTGGGGGTAACTAAAATGATATTAGTCACCCCCCCTTACCTCATCATATGAATGGCCTGAAAAGTGATATATGTATGTATCCTACAGCATCCCCTATCACCAGTAAAACTATTCCAACTGTGACTTTGAAAATATTCTAAATAAAACATGGTTATTGGCACCCATAATGCTAACAGAAGAATTATTTTCAGTCCATCCTAACTGATTTTCTATTTCTTCTTAACACTGACTATGTTTAGTAAACAAGAGTCACTTGTGAATGGTGTCTAGTGAAATCAAATTTAAGGGTAAACTTAATTATGTCTACAGATGGTGAAGCATAATTGATGACAATATGTCAATATAAACTGGAAGTAACTGTGTCTAAAAATGTATCAACATTAGCAACTGAATAACAACACGCCCAAGTACTGTACTAAGTGAGCTAAATGATGACATGGCTTATTTCTGGGTCTCTGCATATTTCCCAGAGATTTCCTTTGACTTATTTGAATCATTTCTCCTAAATGTGGTAGGCATACATATCCTTCTAGTTCTGTAGTCTGAATTATAAATTGATATGCATCTCTAGGTAGAAAAGAGTACATAGGCTTTATATTCCCATTGTCAAGACATGTAAGAGTTCTTCGGTTTGCTTTCTCTTGAATAGCCCATTGAATTCATTTGTATGGGAATATTAAATTAAATAAACAAAACCTACTTCTAATAATGCAAATTGGCAACTGTTTTGCAACTCATGATTTTATTGTCTCTTGAGGCATTTGCGAGATTAAGTGACCTACCTGGAGCACAGTGTTGATATGCATATATATGTATATGTATATATATATATGTATATATGTATACATGTATGTGTCTATATGTATATGTATATATGATTTGATAGTTGAACCCAGGTTTTCATGATGCTAAACCTAGTTTCTTATGCATCATAATGCATTCATTCCTATGCATTGCACACAATAACAAATTAAAAAGCATTTATTGACTTGTTTAAATTGAATTCTTTTCATCAAAAGCTAATGAAAAATTTCTACTTGAGTTTGTGAGAATTAAATCATATAGGAAATTATATTATGGACTTTCTTTTAAATAAGAAGTTGGTGTTGCATTTGAAAAGTATATTGAATTTGGAGACAAGAGGCCTAGATTCAAATTCTGCCTCTACTATTTAGTCCCTAATTACCTTGGAAACATGTGAAAAAAATAATGATAATATTGGACTACATGGGATGTAATTTCACTTCATTTTCTAAATATATGAACCAGACTCTGCTATTACAGAATGCTTTTGCAGTTTTTTTTTTTTTTTGCAGTTAATTTATCAGATAGTAGTCGCATATTATTTAGAGATGTCAGGATGAGAAATAATGATAGAAATGAACCCTTAGATGAAAAAAATATATGGGCAAAACCTTTTAAAGAAACAAATAAATACCTACACTATTAAAAAGAGAGCATGAGCTAACACAGAACAGTTTATAAGTAGCCAAGGAGGTTGAGTATTAAATAAAGCATGCCAATCTAGGAACTAACACATTGGAAAGATCATGAAAAAAGACTACATACATACATAGATACACACATACATACATATATCCATATATATACAAACATGCATTTGTGTAAAAGAGACAAAGATAGTGAGTATACTTATGATTTGATTTCATTGGTATAAAGGAATCCCAATGAAGTAAACTCCCTTTGCCATTGTAGGTATCACCCTCTCCAGAATGTCTTCTTCCAGAACAGTCTGATGTTTTAACTCCAGCTAAGGAGATTTGGATATATGTAACCCTCTTGCAACCCCTTCCCACTCCCACCCCCACTTTTTAGGAATATTACCAATGCCTGAAAATATGCAGGGGAAAATTTCGAACAGATTATTTGTTCCCAATTCAGAATAGTGTTCTAAAGAGTCACAGGTATGATTTTTTTTCACTTGCTTCTCCACTTGAATATGAATCCCAAATGAAAAGATAAAAATCACAATTATAAGCATCAGTCTTATAAATTCAACAAAATAATAAATATATAATTAAGTTTTTAAAATATTTCTGATTGATTACACTTACCCGGTGAATTACTATAGACCTCTCACATTCAACAAGCAAAGTAAGAACAAGAATAATCTGGCTTCCTATCTTCAATTGAAATTTAGCCAACACTGAGTTTTCCAAGGTATATGAAGCTATCCCCACAGGGTTTTGGGACCTGGAGTAAAGTAAAAAAAAAAAAAATCAGAGAACAAGCTCATCCATAATGCCCTCTAAGCTTAAAGTCATCCAAATGAGATCTTTATCAAAACTATCCCTTTTTACATAGGGCATATCAAATTTCACTAGGGGACCCCTCTGGTTCCTTATTCTAAATGGCACCAAAAATTTCTCCAAGAATCATTGCCACTACAAAGTAAAGTCAATGAAACTAGAAACTCATTCAAGGCAAAACAAGTATCTTCAGTTAGAGAAATAACAAGAAATGCCAATTTTGAGGATTTTAGGCACAAGCATTATTACCCTGGAGTAACTAGGTGATACAGTAAGGAATGTTGGGCCTGGAGACAAGAAAATCTGAGTAAATTTCAGGTCTCAGACATTGGACAGGTAGTTTACCTTAGCAAGTCATTTAACCTTGTTTGTCTCAGTTTCTTCATCAGTAAAATGAGCTGTAGTAGGAAATGGCAATCTACTCTAGTATCTTTGCCAAAAGACCCCAAAAGGGGTCATATAATTGGGCAGGATGGAAATGACTGAACAACAATTCTTACTCAGAGTAGGGACACCTCATTTTGCTCACCCCAAAATGGCTAATTCCAGATTTTCAAATGCAAAAAAATAGCAAATGAGCATTTCAAACAGGCAATACTATTCTTGTGACATAACTTTAGGTTTCTTTTTGTAAATTTAATATAAAAAATCCTATAGGATCCATAAAGTATTAGTATTTGAATATATTTGCAATATGAGATGAATTGTGAAAAATTTTATCAGTTGAACTCAATGGGAGGAATATATATTGGAAAAGAGAAAATTACTACACTTAGGAGAGGTCAAGGGAATAAATATTTAGGTATCATTTTCTAATGGCAAGAACTGCTCTTTTTGTCATTTTTTGTATTATTATTATTATTATTATTTATTTTTCCAATTATATGTAAAGAAAATTTTCATTTTTGCAAAATTTCACCCTTCTACCCTGTTCTCCCTCATCCCCATCCTAGGATATCTAGTAATCTGATATAGGTTATACATGTACAATCATATTACATGTATTTCCAAGTTGAAAATGGTGTGAAAGAAAAATCAGAATAAAAAAGGTAAAATCCTCACAAGGAAAAAGCAAAAAAAAACCCCAACAAATTTTAAAAGATGAAAAATATCAGGGGCAGCTAGGTGATGCAGTGGATAGAGCACTGGCCCTGGAGTCTGGAGTACCTGAGGTCAAGTCTGGCCTCAGACACTTAATAATTACCTAGCTGTGGGGCTTTGGGCAAGTCACTTAACCCCATTTGCCCTGCAAAAACCTAAAAAAAAGATGAAAAATATCATGATTCAATCTGCATTCAGATGCCATATATCTTTTCTGGATATGGATGGCATGTTCCATCATAGGTCTTTTGGAATTGTCTTTGTACTATTGCTGAGAAGACTTAAATGATCATCACACAACGTTACTGTTAAGGTCTATAAAGTTCTCCTGGTTCTGTTCATTTCACGAAGAATCATTTCATGTGAGTCCAGGTTTTTCTGAAATTTGTTTGATCCTTGTTTTCCATTATATTCATATAATATAACTTGTTTAGTGTCCCCCGATTTCCAAATTTTTACCATCATAAAAAGACTGCTGTGAAAATTCTTGTAGATATGGTCTTTTCCCCTCTTCTATATGATCTCTTTGGGGAGCAGACCCAGTGGTGGTATTGCCGTATGAGTGTATGCACAGTTTTATTAACCTTTTAGTGAAGTTCAAAATTATTCTCAGAATGGTTGAATCAGTTCACAACTGCATCAACCATGCATTAGTGTCCCAGTTTTCCCACGTTTCCACCAAAATGTATCATGTTCTATTTTGGTCATATTAGCCAATCTGGTAGTTGTGAAGTGGTAGCTAAGAGCTGTTTTAAATTGCATTTCTCTAATAGTGACTTGAAGCATTTTTCATATTACTACAGATAACTTTAATTTGTTCAGTTGAAAACTGCCTGTTCATATTCTTTGCTCATTTATCAATTAGAGAATGATTTGTATTCTTATAAATTGACTTAGTTCTCTCTACATGTGAGAAATGTATAGAGGAATACTATCTTTAAAAAATTATTTCCCTGATTTCTTCTTCTAATCTTAGTTGTATTGGTTTGTTTTTTTGCAAAACAACTTTTCAATTTAATGTAATCAAAATTAACTATTTTGCATTTTCAAAATGTTCTCTATCTCTATCTCTTCTTCACTCCATAGGTAATTTACTCTTCTAATTGACTTAAGATATCACCTTTTACATCTAAATCATGAACTCATTTTGACCTTATCATTGTATAGGGATCAAACATTGTTCTAAGTACTTTGTAAATGTATTATTGTTTTACAACAACCCTATAGAGTAGGTTCTGTTATTTCCATTTCATAACTGAGGAAACTGAGGTAAATAATGTTAAGTACTTATTCAGAGTCACAAAGATAGCATGTTTCTGAGGTTGGATTTTAACTTAGGTCTACCTGACTGCAGGTCCACTACTTTATACCCTTCATATTTTCTCTCTACAGTAATGCTTCTTCCTTTTTCTTTCCTTCCTTCCTCCCTCCCTCCCTCTTTCCTTTTTGTTTCATGCTTCTTCCTCTGGTTCTCTGACTCTGTCTCTCTCAATTTCTGTCTTTCTCTGTATCTCTGTCTCTGTCTCTTTATCTCTCTCTGACTCTCTGCCTCTCTCTCCCTCCCCACCCCCAATTTCTCTAGGATATCAAAGAACAGGTTGCCTAAAATTTAAAATTCTGAACAAAAATGTATTGCAACAAATGTGAAGATCAATTTTTAGCACAATAAAGGACATATCTAACAATGACTCCTTGGCTCCTGATTCCAGAATGAACGTCTACTACATTTCTCACAGTATTCCTCAGCACTCTTATGAGGGTTGTAGATAATCTCTCTGTTATTGCCTCAAAATTTTTCCAACGGTTTTTCCCCAATTTTTGATGTGCTCTGTACCCCTAAATATCAGATTAGCTTCTCTAAAGGAAAATGTACTTCAAAGGTAATCCGGAAGAACATAAATCTCTCTGTATATAAACTCAATCTCTATGTTCAGTGGTGTTAGGTTAAAAGTTTTCATTAAGTTCAGACATATTGGGTATCCTACAAAGTCTCAAATCTAAAGCACTCTTTGGCTCCAGGTTCCCTGGTTTTTCAAATCTTATCTGCTGGTATAATAACAATGTCTAGTCAAGGATGCTGAAATAATATCTGGCCTATAACTCTCCTAAATTCTCCCTTCTCACTGCCTTCAGTTAGGCACCAGCCCCCATTTTTTGGTTGGTTTCTTGTGCTCAGTTTTCTTCTTCCAACAATCTATTTTTCATTAATTTAATGGCAGAAATTGATATTAATAAGATTCAGTTCTAATTGTCACCCCAATCCCTTTCAATAAACTCCATTGCCTCCCTATTACATCTGAGGTTAAATGTAAAGTTATACTTGCCTTTTATAAAAACTCTTCATTCATTCACTTATTTATTTAGTCAGTTAGTCATTTAGTTATTTAATATCATCATCATATTGAAAACATTTTCTTCCCTCCTTTTTCAGAGAGAATTTAAATATCAAAAATATCAGTTATTTTAGAGAGGGGAAAAAGTCAGAGCAATGTTTGATACCATTGGTTCATTGAAAAAGTCCAAAGACATAAGCTATATGTATCACTTATGTCACTCTCAATTCTCAGAAGGGATAGTTTGGTGATGTCTTGAGATAGCCTTTAGTATTAAGAGCTCCAGACTTAAGAATGCCCTCCCAGAAAACCCACAAGTCAACTTCTAAAGTTGGTAAACAGCAGATGCTGATTCAGCTTGGATAGAGTATTAAAGAACATAATAATTTAAAGTAAGGAACTGGGATTTTAAGCAAGAAGGCAAGTTTGCATTGTGTTTGAAAGAAAAGCTATTGAAATCCAACTTTGACTAGTTTTTTTTTTCCCACACAAATACAATATTTAGCAAAAATAGAGGAAACAGGAAAAACAATTCCTTGTTGGAAAAATCAATTCCAATATAAAAAATATCAACTGTAAAAACAATTTTGAGGTCCAGTTTGTAATTAAACCCACAATTAAAATCAGAAAATGATCAATGGGGAAATATAAAGAATAATGACTAATGTGTCAACTACCTAAGAAGGAATAACCCCTAGATAAATCAATAGAAAAAATACTGAAAAATTAAAAGAAAATAAGTACCATAGTGGCTTAACAAATACAAACTCCTGTTTTAAAATGCTGCATAAAAGATGAGCAAAAGAAAATATATATTCCTGAGATTATGATGTCAGAGAAGAATATTTCTAAGAGACTCAAAAGAGAATTCAGACTCTTGAAAGGAGTTACATAGAGCAAATAACAGATCCATGGAACAGCAGAAATTATCAGAAGAAATGAAACATTCATATCTATGTCTCCCCAAGCTACTTCTCCCCAAGGAGTAAAAAAAGAGAATAACATATTCAGAATACAAATATCCTCCAGTAAAAGAAAATTTGGGAGAAAAGAAGCAAAAGAAATGATATTCTAAAAAAAAACAAGTTCTTTATAAAAGGAAAAGACAGGAAACATCTCATCTCAAAGACAGGAAACAGAGAACACTGTAAGCATCACATGTCTTCCAGAAAAGTGTAACAATTTAATATAATTAAAATTGTCTATTTTTAATTGAAAGGAAAATGCTAGTTGAAAGAAAGGTCATCTTTTGGAATAGAATAGTTTATTGTAGGGAGAGGGATAAGGGAGATCACTATACTTCTTTCTAAGACACATGTTATTTAAATTCAATAATTTTAATGACAAGCCATACTTTGAGACACAAAGGGATTTTTTTTTTCTTCCCAAGGTAAATCCTCTTACTACATTATGTCCTTCAGGAATTGCTACTTCTATTAGTGAAACAGAAAAGAAAAAACAAAAGAAAACATGACAGTTAAGGAAGTAACATGCAGAAAGAAATAACATTAAAACTGATCAGAAGAAGAGATTCCAACTCATTCCTTTAAAGGTCTTAATTCCATGAGGGGGAAAAAAGAGGACAAATAAGGACTAAATACTTTTAAATATGATAAAAATATAAATGTTAAAAAGGGGAATAGTTCATGAATAGAATAAGGTATATTAATCCTTCTAAGAATAATATAACTATATATATATTTGATAAGTAATATATCTATCAGTATAGTCATAGATATATCACCTATCAAAAGAAGTTGAGGGGCATTTTTTACTCAATAATTTAATTGAGAGGGGAAAACAATTGGAGAAAAAGAAAGAAAAATTGAAAAATTGAGTAAATAGAAGAAAGAAAGAATAATTGATAAATTAAAACTCCAAAATTAAGTTAAGGGAGATTAAGTAAAACTGATTATAAGGACAAATTATTGAAATAGGAAGGAGAAATCCTAATTCAGAAAAAAGTGCAAGAGACACAGAAATGGAAGAAATCATAAACCAAGCTCTCAAAACATTAAAAATTAATTGGAAAATTCAGAAATTGAGAATGAAAAATATAAATTAAAATATCTGTTAAAAGAAACATAGCCAATATAAAATAAAAATTCCTGGGTCAATTTTCTGGGGATATTTTCTCTAGTATTTTCTAATTATCAAAACAGCTATGAAAAGGCATTATATTCCTGTTGTAAAGCAATTTCAATTGTCTCCACAAGACAAGAAAACAAGAAGACCTTAAGGTAGTAACCTTTATGAATTGAAAATAGAGAATAAAAATCAATAATGGCCTTATTAAACATCTACTGTCCAATAGTCCCCTGATCTGGAAGAGCTAATTGCCTGACGCAGATTTTTGCTCTGAGATCCACTCACTGATTTCTTTGGAATTGGTACATTTTATCAATTGACAACATGTTTCTGTCCTGACCACATGATTCTGGGTCATCAAAGACTAGACTTCAACTCTCTGCCAATCCATTTACAACAGAGAGGGTTGTTAGAAAGTTGAAATATACTCTATGACACCACCAGTTACATCACTAAAGACTAATGGCACAAAATTTAGTTAAGACTGACATTCAAATGATGTTATTCCTACTAGTTCCACAGAAATTAATTGAAGAAACCACTAAGCCTAGTGAAAATGGAATTCTCCCCATAGTAGAAGGCTAAAATAGTTTTAATGTCCAGTCACTATGCAACATCATCAATACAGAAAAGAGTAAAAATTTAAGCAATCTGGGAATAGTAGTTACAGCACAAAGTACAACAAAGCAAAAACTAACAACATCAAAGATTTCAATAGGATGAAAATTCAGTTAAAACCTAGAATATAAGTAGATAAATCAATATTGAACAAAAGGAAAGATGGTCACAAAGACATATAAATCATAGAAAACATTTCTAAGTAGATTTTACAAAACAAAGAGAATTGAATCAAGACACAATGAGACAGAGGATAATATGCATTTCAAAGATATAATGGAACCTGGGACAAAATGTACCCAAATGGTTTAGGAGAGAAACAAAGATTTTGAAAGCTAAAGTTAAGAGGGAAAGAATGGCAAAATTTAGGAATAATTAGCAAAAAATGGTTTTTTTAGTTTTTTTTTTTTTTTTTGCAAGGCAAATGGGGTTAAGTGGCTTGCCCAAAGTCACACAGCTTGGTAATTATTATGTCTGAGGCCAAATTTGAACTCAGGTACTCCTGACTCCAAGGCCTGTGTTCTATTCGCTGCGCAATCTAGATACCCCAGCAAAAATTAAAAAAAAAAAACAAAAAGAAAAATTTGAATCTACTTCGGCAAGTATTTCAAAAGAAGAAAAGAAATTAACAGATTGGGAATACAGATGTAGTGAAGTGAAGAACAATCTAAAACAAGAGGAGAAAAAAGCAAAAACATTAAAAGAATACTTAATCCCTAGTTAAATAAAAAACCCTAAAAATATTGATTGTGAATAGAGGATAGAGATTAATTAAGAATTATGGGTTTCCCAAAAGGAAATGACAATGCCAAAAGTTCAAATATTATAATGCAAGATTTAAGATAATGAAACTGTCCCAGAACCTCACACTGCAGAAAACAAAGCACAAATATAACCCACAGATCATTTCTAGGCAAAACATTCAAATTTAAAAAAACACAAAACAATGTTAGAAATCCTAAGTTACATATGAATTTATTTGGAGAAATTGAGTGATAATGATACACTTTTCTGTATGACTTTCCTAGATGTTGAAATATGTACCTTGGTCTAGACATACATATATAGTCTGTATCCCTATATCACAAAGTGTGCCAAGATAGAACTTTTATTTTTGGTCATGGCAAAAAAAAATGCACTGTTCCATTCAGGGAGACTGATTCATCTTCCCATTTCGGGGGAGGGAGGGGAAGGGAGTAAGCTATAAGGAATTGATATCAGGTTATTCATATATTAAGAGGTTACAATCTAAAAGCGTCTCATCATACTCAAAAACTTGTAAATATAATCACAGGAAACAAGATAATTGATACTTGAAAATGGAACCTTAGGGATTAACAATCAAGCTTCTTATTTTGTAATCGAGATTTAGAGAAGTTATATGACATTCACCAGTCTATAAGATAATAGAGATGTTTATCCTTTGTTCCTGAGGAAGACCCTGACATCAAAGGTGATAATGCCATGACAAGAATATGAATTGGATTTAACTGAAGCAATGCCATGCTAAGTCACCTGTCTCATTCTCTCCTCTGAAGCCATCCGGGTCCAGGGGCTAAATATGAATCAGAACAACTGTAGATGGTGTTGGATGCAAGGCAGTCAAAGTTAAGTAACTAGCTCAAGATCACACAGCTAGCCAGGGTTAAATGTCTGGGATCAGATTCATACTCTTTTCTCCTGACTCCAGGATCAGAGCTCTACCTACTACATCACCTAGCTACCCTGTTCTATACAACCAAAAAGTGCCTGATTTAGATTTCAGAAACTATCCAGTCTTCTTTAAATTGTTTCTACTCTTACTTAGACGAGGAGAAAATTTTGAGACATTTAATTGCAAAGGTCTCTATCTCCCCATTTAAAAAAAAATCATTTAAAATAGGAAAAGAAAGTCAGTGATAAGGAGAAATTAAAAAAAATAAAGCAGATTTCCTTTAGGAAATAGTATATACAAATGAAGTTTTTGTCTTTATAAAATATCCTAGTAAGTGTATTTATCTTTCTAATGATGAATTGTTATGACCCCATAAGATTCTATCAAGTCAATGTCAGAAGTTTCTTGCCCTTTATTCAAAATATTCACACAGTCATGAACTAGAGTACCAAAATGACATATTCAATTAGAATTTCACATGGAATTTATTTGAGTAGCATTAATTCACAACCCATGTTTGAAAAAGAATGATTAAAAAACCGAAAAAAAAAATACTAAACTTCTTTTCTTTGAAAATGGGAGTTCACACCTGCTTCCAAAAGATAATAAGAAATAATGACTGCAGCATTGGGATGACTTGCAGGAAGAGAGCTGCTCTCTCTCTCTCTCTCTCTCTCTCTCTCTCTCTCTCTCTCTCTCTCTCTCTCTCCCAATTGAAAGTTGAGGAATCTTTTTCTGCATCTTAGACGTAATGGATTGTGTCCCTAAAGGGAATTTAATTACAATGTGTGCTCAGTATTCATGAGGAGTAATATGTGACTGAAAAACAATTATACAATGAAGTTTATTTTCCCCCAAAACCAAGGAAATCTTCCAAAAAGCATTATTTTAATTTTGCTCAGAATACAACTGACATTTGAAAAAAATAAACATTTTGGTATATAAATTCACAACATATTTCCAAGATTACAAATAGGAAAATGAAGGCTAAGATTCTATTTATTCTTAAAACTTTGAATTCACTTTTTCTTACATAATTCAAAAACCATCTAAACCTACACATTTTTACACATTTTACCTACACATTCCTTTCCATTTCTTTTCCATATCATCTTCATAGAGGACTTATTGAGAACCAGTGACCTCAAATTCAATTTGATTTAAACACAATCGATGATGGTAGAGATATAAAGAATAAAAAAGCTACAGTCCCTCAATGTGCTTATATTCTAGTTGGGGGAATATGATGTACAAATATCAATAAGAGAAGGTAATTTGAGGAAGATGATATCGGTAATAAGCAGATAAAGATAACTAAATCAGGAAAGGAATTATCTTCTATAATGCGTAAATTTAGACATTTTATATTCAAGGTACAGGGAGGGGATTGTGCAAAGGCTCAGAAAGGCAGTTTGGCTAAAATAGAGATTTTGTAAGAGGCAGTAGTTTGTAATTAGTGTAGAATGCTATGTGGGGGCCAGATTTATTGCCTTACATTACATATTGAGGGATTTTTATGCAAACAAATGACATCAAAACTGTGTCTTAGAAGGATTACTTCGAAAGCTACATGCCATAATCTGAAGTTAGGATCCAAACAGTTAACTATACAAATATACATACATGCATGTATAGATACATATATATATATATTTATATTTATATTTATATAAACACATGTGATATAGATATATAGTTCTGTTGATCTTATGTAGTCATTTCAGTTATATCTGACACTTTGTGACCCCATTTGGTGCTTACTTGGCAAAGATACTAGAGTGCTTAGCCATTTCCTTCTCCAATTTCTTTTAAAGATAAGGAAACTGAGGCAAATGATATTAAGTGTCTAGTCTGAGATCATATCTGAATTCAGAAATCAGATCCTGATTCCCCATGCCATGTGTGTGTATGTGTATGTGCAATGTGCATGTGTATAATATATATTTCTCTATGTAATATGTTCAAAATAAATACATGCATATCTCTATATACTCTGTTATATCTGTGTATATAAACACATATGTGTTATAGTTGTGTACATATAAATGAATATATATCCAACTCTAGGTCTTCTTGGGTTTTAAATATGTAGACATTGCACTTATTTATATGTGTGAGAATCCAGAAAGAAGTGATGATGAGTAAAAGATTATTCCAGGGATGGGAAACATACAAGCAAAAGTCATAGAGTATTTAGATAGAATATCAAGTTCAAGGAACAGCAAGGAAGTACATTTTTATTGATCACAGAATACCTGAAGGGGGAGTATAGTATGTAAGTGGACTAGAAAGGCAGGTAGTGAAAGGTTTTTAAACCAAACAGAAGAGAGTACTGTGTGAATGTCAGTCAATATGATTATTCAAATAGTTGCTTTTTTTCCTATGGGCATTAAAAGAATAGTCTCTACTAAATGACTATGGATACCTTTGAAGTGTTCTGAGTCTCCATGTGCTCAGAAAAATAATATCTGGATTAAGTGATACTGGAGAATCTCACTGACTACACACAATTCCTCTTCTATTTAAATTTTTCACAATTGTGGCAAACAACTTTGGGAGGCATTTAGGTCCTTTTTCTAAGCCTTACTTGATATCAAAAGTTGAAGAATTTTTACACTTACATTTTCAGAAGTATTAGATTATGTTGCTAAATGGATTTTAATTTCAATTTTCTCAGAATTCTTGATCAGATTGGGATCACAAAATCATTGGTCAGAAACTTCAAATTTATCTAATCCAATTTATCCATTTTGTAAGTAAGAGAACCTAGTCTCTTGTGAACACTCATTCTCTGTAATAAAATGAGTATGTCACCATGGGTAATGTAGCTGAGCTGGGATTCAAACATAGGTCCTATGATTTCAAATTCAGTGCTCTGTCCACTGCTCAATGGAGAAAATTATTGCTATGGTTGAATTTTCAAGAAAGAATATGTTATCTTAACAGATTCATGGCATGAGAGCTTTTAAGGCCATATTTTGTTCCACTGAACAAATGCTTTTTGTTTTAATCAACTAACAATAATATACTTGACACCTCTTTGGCTGATTATGTAACAATCACTAATTGATCTATTAGGAAGATGAGTGAGTGAAAAGCTAGTGGGTTCCTTTTCCTAAGTCATTGAAGGATGCATTCAATATCTATACAGATAATTCTGATCAATATTTACTGGAATAAGACTTCCAGAAGTGGTTCATTATTTGATAATGTAAAATGGATTATATTTTAGAATAATCTTGTAAAAAATTTTTTAAATTCTATATGATCTAATTCTTTGCCACTTATTTATCTTCTCATCCACTATCTGAGACTTAATAAAAACCTGACCCCTAGCTAAAATTGTATCATCTTTGTCACACATTAATCCATTCTGAACTCTCCTTCCAACTTCTTTCTTTGAGTTCTAATTATAAATTTCTTATCTTCTGTTTATTTTCTTGACAGAGTACTCCACCTTTAGCCTCTCCATGTCTTTACCTGGAATACTCTCTCTTTCCCCTCCTTTAACTCTTAGTATACCTCTATTCTAGTGGTCAGGTGCTTCATTCTTCTAAAGACTTTTCTTTATTCCTTTGGCTAATATTCTTTCAAATTTATAATTTTGTATATATTCTCATATACCCATAAATGTAAATACATCTATGTATGCATATTCAGAATCTAAGTACTTGTAAAATATATGAATATTTTTTATTCATTCCATTCTACTTATAAGTACATATAAATATTTTATGATATATTTGTATGTAAATACATATATGTGCATGACGTACACATATACATTTAATAACTCCATAGAAAAAGTAATATTCTTTTAGTATGCAGATGTATAGGCAATGGTAGAGTGCATGAGGAAGACTCATCCCTGAGTTAAAATCTGGTCTCAGGCATTTAAAATAACTATATGACCATGCACAAATCTAGAAATGGAATCTAGAGATGGAAATAGCAAATCTTTCCAGTATCTTTGCCTAGAAAACACCAAATGGGGTAACAAAGAGTTAGATATGATTAAAAACAACTACTGAACAAGAGTAAAAATTGATAGATGAATTTTTCTGAAGCTTATTTAAGAATAAATTGGTTATTTTTGTTTTAAATGAATGATATAATGTGTTTAGATAAAAGCTGAAATTTTATGAAGTGTTGATCGTTCATGGTCAAACACTCATGTACCCTGTAGTATGAGCAACAATTCAATCTTAATATGTTTCTTGGTTTCTTTCCTAAGTTTTAAGCATCTCCTATCTTTGAAATTCATTTTTATATGGTTGTAGACTGTAGCATTTCAACCATAAAGATAACTTTAGGCACCAATTTATTTTTATTAAATATGGAGAGTGGTTCAGACCTCTCTTGCTTTTAAGGAAGTTTATAAAAGGAGAGAGATGGCTATTATTTGGTTGTCTTCCTGTTACTAGGTGCTCCCAAAAGTGATTCTAAATGGAACTTGTGCTAAAGAAGTGAAACCATTTTCAATCAAAATCTCCCTTAGCCCCAGGCAATCCAGTTTTCTCCTCTTCTTAAACAAGAACATTGTATTGGTAAATGTGGATGAAGTCAGTGAGATTTGGACTGGGAAATGAATCTTTCATACATATATACATATGCATATGTACATGCAAACATATATATATATATATGTATCTGCATATATATTTCACATTGGCCTAATAAATGTAAATGACTCTTAGGGTGTACTAAGCAAGGAAATGATAAAGTTTAAAAGTCACATTATTTTCTCAAACACTACTTCTGCTCCAAACCAAACCTTTTACTAAAATAGGTAGTTTATTATTCTGAGATCCATATGAGTGTGAGTATTTTGGAAGAATATTTGATTATGACTCATGTACAGTTCATTGAATTCAGTTTATTCTAGATATTGATATATACAAATTGGAGGTGAAAAGAAAAAGTGTTCCAGAATAGGTTTTGATGAGTGGTAGCACATTATACTCTTGGTGGAAGAAAGAAATACTTACGGTGTGGGATCAAACCCACATTGATTCTTTCATTGCTTCGGGGCTTATTCCAGTAATACATTAATGTGTATATCAATATCTCTTCTGGGAAGTAGCATGATTTGTTTTCTATTTTCTCATATCCCAGTTCTGCCTCTTCCTTACTTTTTTTTTAAACATAGTCTCATTCTTTTCACCATATTTTTCAGACTTTTTTCTGTTTGAAGTTGATTTGAACAAGAATAAGAATTTTTAAAAAATCTTAGAAACATAAAATAATAATAGTTCTTTATTCATTTTTTAATAAGAAGAAAGATTTAGTTTAAAATATTACCAGTTTTTTGACATTCAAATGGCACAAAATGCTACAAATGTGCCATGAAATATAGGTTATGTAATTGATATATTTCAGAGACCCAGTTATAGAAAATATCATTTTTTCTTTAATAATTCTAGCCAATGATAGTGCAGGGAACCAGTCCAATTTTGACACAGACTATTGATATTGAAAGGCTGCATCGTCTCATCAGTGCATGTGTGTGTGTATGTGTGTGTGTTTATGTATAGTCATTTTCAATCTATGTATTACTCTTTCCTACTCCATTTGAAGTTTTCTTGGTTAAGACAGTGGAATGATTTGTCATTTCCTTCTCCAGATCATTTTGCAGATTTGGAAATTGAGAAAAACAGGGTTAAGAACAGATTTAAACTCAGGAAAATGATTCTTCCTTAATCAAATTTAGTCCTTTATCCATTGTGCAACCAGATGTCTCCTGCACTATAAACACACACACACACACACACACACACACACACACACACACACAAACATGCAGAGTTTAGTTATAATTTCTCCAAACATTAAATGACTCAGCACATATTTTGTTGTCTTGATTTTTTCATAATTTTTGAAAAATTGTCAAAATGGTTTTACAAATAACCATATCTAGATATCATCCATATGACTGTATATTTTGAAAACTATGTAGATTTAATGTGCTGTTCAGTATATATTTGCATGGTTTTTTTGTAATATATTAAGTATTTTCCTATAGTACACATTTAATATGATTAAATAAATTGTAAAATATAGGGGTAGTTGATTGGGAGGGAAAAAGGAAACCATGAGATAGGAAGGAAAACTGCAAGCAAAGTTTTGAAACTATGAACCTAGTGTACATTTCCCCCACTTCTGGATATAGTTGTTATTGTCCGTAAGAAGTCTCCTAGGGTTGTCTTTGATCTCTGAACTACTGAGAGGAGGTTGCATCCGTCACAGATGATCAATTCACAGTGTTGTTGTTACTGTGTGCAATAATGTTCTTTTGACACTATTTCCTTTGCTCATCATCAGTTCATGTAATTCATTCCACTGTTCTCTAAAAACTGACCATTCATGATTTCTAATAGGATTTCATAATATTCATAAATCATAATTTGTTCAACCATTCCCCTATTTATGGGCATCCAATTCTTTGCCACTACAAAAAAGAACTGTTATAAATATTTTTGAACATGTGAGTCTTTTCCAATTTTGTTTGATTTATATTCATGATAGGCCTAACATTATTATTGCGTCCCCTTGATTACGCCTAGTCAAAGGATATGATCAATTCTATTATTCTTTGGCTATAGTTCCACATTGCTGTCCAGAATGCTGGCCCATTGTCATTTTTTTTTTAGGTTTTTGCAAGGTAATGGGGTTACGAGGCTTGCCCAAAGCCACCCAGCTAGGTAATTATTAAAGTCTGAGGCCGGATTTGAACTCAGATACTCCATCCACTGTGCCACCTAGCTGCCCCCTGCCCATTGAAATTTTAAACTTAGAACAGTTGCTGCATAAATAGTGTCACTGACAATAAGGATTATGAAGGAATCAGTCAAGAACTTTGTTAAAGATATTTGAGATTCCATTTCTTCCTACTGCCTTATTGCCACATTGTCATTGTTTTTTGCGTCTTTAAATTATCTTGATTTCATTTGTCTGGTGAGATAGTTTATTTTTTCACCCATCCCTGGGGGATTGTAAGGTTCATGAGGTTAGGAACTTTTTCATTTTAGCCATATTTATCAAGCATGGACCAAAATTCCTTGTGCCTAGTAGGAATTACTTTATTAAAACATTTTTGAGCTGTTTATTTTGGAAATGAAAACTTCACAACTTCCCTTGATAATAGGATCTGGTATTTTAATTTCCTTCCTTTGTTTATGTTCACTTTATTTTCCAAATTAATGTTTGAGAAATTTAAGCATGTTCATAATAATCTGGCAACTAGAGCATATCCTTTGGAATAAAATATTTCAATTTTTAGAAAGAAGACAAGTAAAATTCAACCTCTATTTACATTTCAACTAATGTTGATCAGTCAATTCCTATCATTTGGATACTTTATATTAAATTCTTTAATTTAGTTAGTGTTGTCTTCCTACTTTTGATTTCATCCCTCCAAACTTCTGAGAGGGCATATATTATCCAAAAGAAAAAAAAGAAAAAGTTAAAGAGGAAAGGGTTGGCATTTTTTTATTGAGAAATGCTAGTAATCAGAGTAAAATATTAAATATATGTGTATATATATATATATATATGTATATATATATATATATAAATGTTTGAGTGTGTGTTCATAAGCACATGTGTATGTAATGTAGTCTACTTATAAAGGGCATGTTGAAATTTCTATAATTCATAATTTTTTTCTTTTTGATTTTAACTGTCCTAGTTTCATTTTATTTTGTCAATTTTTACAACTGGTCAATGCAATCTATATTCAACTGCATACACATGTTTATTTTGAAATTTGAGGAACCTACACACATACACACATATACATACATACATACATACACACATATTCTTTACACATATCAAATAGTTCCTCACTTCAATAAGCTAATAATTCATCTACATAACAGATGATGCTATTATTAACTGCTTCAAGGGTTTGAAATGAGGATCAAATGAAATAATCACAAACCTTAAAGCAGTTTTAAAATGGTACTTTTTAGTATTATAATTAAATTAGTAATTTGTAGGTGGTATAAAATCTATTAGATTTTAGTACTTGCTTTTGTATTTCTTTTTCACCTCTTGACTCTTTCAACTGAATATATAAAAAGGAGACTTACAAGATTGAAGGACATTTTTAATTTCTCTGATTTATAGATTTCCATGGCTCAAATCCTTCATCATTTGAGAACTACCTAGAGATCCAAATGAAAAATCACATTATAAAATGTATATTGTTAGAATTTAGAGGGGCACCTAGGTGGCTCAGTGGATAAAGAACTGGCTCTGGAATCAGGAGTACCTGGGTTCAAATCCAGTCTCAGACACACCTAGCTTGTGTGGCTTTGGGCAAACCACTTAACCCCATTTGCCTTGCAAAAAAAAAAAACCTAAAAAAAAGAATTTAGGTGCAATCATAATAAAGTTTAGTGAATCAGCATATCATACTGGAAAGAAATTTAAATTTGGGATTTCAGGTTTTTCAGTTATGTGGACAAGACACTTAATTTTTCTGAATCTCAATTTGTACTAAGAATTCTTGACTATCCTTTAGTAAAAGTAAAGAAACATTTGGGAAAGGGGGGCTTAAATACAATCAAATCTTTTAAAATAGCTGTTTAATATATATTTGTATGAAAAGAATGATCAAATTGAAACATTAACTTGTCAAGAAAATCTATTAAGTATTTTATCAGAATAGTGTGAATTGACACTTTAATATTTATAATGTAATATGCTATTTCATTTGATTCATACATCTCTGTGAAGTAGATCTATTAAAGAAAATGAAGAGAAAAAAAGATTAAATGACTTACCTAGGATCACATAGCTACTCCTTCTATAGTTGCTTTATCAACTTACTATCACACTTTCAGACCTTTTCAACTTCTTTCTACCTCTTATAGCTCCCCTAAAAACAACCGATGACTTAAGAACCTTGCTTCATATTTTATAAAAAATAAATGAGGCCATTCACTATGATGTCCCTCTCATCCCTTCTTTCATCTCATTTCACAGATGTGTACTGTCACTTTCTTCTCCTTCATTCTTGTCTCATATGATAAAGTGACCTTTCTCCTTACTAAGGCTAACCCTTTTACCTGATCAATTAATCCCACTCTTCCCATCTCCTTCAACATATTGCTTTCCCTTTCTATTATTCTTTATATCACTTATTTTCCATCTCTACCTATCTACTAACTCTTTTTCTAATGCCTAAAAACCGGTATATCTCACCCCAATCCTGAAAAAATTTTCACTTGGTAGTCCTAATTCTCTTCTACCTTTTATGACTAAATTTAATAAGACCATCTGCACTAAGTGCTTCTACATTCTCAGTCTCCTTTCCAGGATCCTCATCCAGATCATACCTCCTAAAAATAGGTGAATCCTTAGAAATCTGTGCTTTTTTTATCTTTTTCTACACTACTTTGTGAGGTTATCATATCCCAACACCATGCTGATGATTCTTAGATCTATCTATCTATCCTGCTCCAATCCCTCTGCTAACTTTCATTTTCATATCTCCAACTGCCTTTCAAGTATCTTAAATTATATGTCCAGTAGACATTTTAAACTCAATATAGGCAAAAAGGATCTCATTATCTTTCCCCCAAATTCTTTCACCTCCTTTCCCTATTTCTGTACAAGACATCCCAATAATTCTACTTTTTCAACATTGTAAGCAAGGAGTCATCCTCAACTTCTCACTACCTCTTATGCTCCCCTCCCAATCTATTGCCAAGACCTATGGATAGAGCACCTGGTCTGGAATTAGGAAGATCTGAATTACTAGTTGCACAAGCAAGGGCAAATCACTGGGCACTGGCTTAGTTCCATATCTGAAAAATGAACTGGAAAATGAAATTTCAAACCACTCACTTGTGTTTGCCAAGAAAAACCCAAATATTGTCAAAGAGTCAGAAATAATTCAACAACATATTCAAGTGTGAGCTCCTTTAATGTTTATAGCTAACATATAGTGTCTACCATGGGTCAGTTAATGTGTTATCTTAGCTGATCTTCACAATACCTCCCTAGGAGATAAATAATATACCATTTCTGTTTTAATGATAAAGAAAAATGAAACAAGCAGTTGTTGAGTGACTTCCCCAGGATAGTACAAGTATCAAATGTTTGAAATTATAATTGAACTCAATTCTTCCTGACTTCAAGCTCATGCTTTTTACTGCTCCTTTGAAAGCAGGGAATTTCTTTTGTCTCTTTTTTCTATCTCTAGCACTTAATACATTGCCTGGTACTTAGTATTTAATAAATATTTTTGACTGATTTCTTAGCTGACTAAGAATCTGAGACAGGACTTATCTTCCTGTCTCCAATACAAAAAATATCAGCTTCTTAATATTTTTTTGCAGTTTTTACCTGGGTAGGTTGTCATGTCATAATCATAGATATACATTTATCCTACAAATTAAATCCATTTTTTCCAGTGCTTTGCTGAGTGTTTTAAAAAGTTAATTAAACACACATGACCTCTCACCTTGAAAAATATGCTATCTCTAACTGCATTTCTTTTTAAAAACTGTAGACATGTGGAAAAAAGGTAGGAAGGAAATATTTTCTCTCATAAACCTATCATTGATATTCCTTGCTTAGACATTTGATTATAATTACTAAACAATTTCATATTTTGGTATAATTTTATATATTACTCCTAATTCAAAATATTAAAGTTGTTTACTAAAACAACAAAACAGAATATTAACCCAATAACTGCTTTTCCTCCTTGTTTCACTCACATATGTTTCTCTATCAGAGGACATTCCCTTAGTTTCCTGATAATGGCTTGCTTTGAATAAAATGGGCTTTGCTTAGTTTATTTATACCCTAGAGAAGTTTCCTACACATATGCTTAGGAAATAATTGAGAATTCTTGCTGTTCAAATCTCAGGGATTCTTTTAAGTAAACTTCTAATGTCCCATAAAAGAAATAAGTGGAAACTATACAATTTATCTTATGTACTGCCCAGGGCCAATTTAGTTGTTATATGGGGGGGGGGGGGATGGCCAGCATTTTTACCAATTGAATGGCTTAATTTTCTTGGCAGATACAACCTTGTTTTGTAGCTGTCACTGTTGTGTCATCTATATCTTTCTATTCTGGGTTTGTGTCTGTCCTTAATGTTCAATATCAACATCATTTGTTACATAAGTTTTGTTGTAAAAGTGTTGTTATTGCAAACTCTGGGCTTTGTGCAAAATGAAAAGCAGCTGAATGAGTAAAAAATTAAAAATAGTCTAACTCTCATCTGAGTTGTGATTTGATCAGAAATCAAAAGCACTTAAAATAGGATATGAAATGTATTTTATTCATCGAAAGATTTATCTATTTCTTTGACATAGAAAAGAACTGAGAAAGCATACCTCGATGTTCTCTGAAGCAAAGTGAATGAATGACCTTCTTCCTATTCTAAAAGCTAGCAGTCTGAAGTTTTAGAAAATTTACCCAATTGAGGGAAAGATCAGATAAACATGTAGTAATAATATGGGAAAGATAGTTAGTGCTGATTAGCTTAAACAGGAGGGAGAATTGCTTACTCTATTTTTCCTTTGATTATCATAGATTTTGTTTTGTAGAGAACTCAAAGGACCCATTTAGCCTAACCTTATCATTTTATGAAAAAGAGGGATGAATCTCAGAGAGTTTATTTGATTTGGTACAGGTCACATCGGCAGTATCAGAAATCGGATTGGATCCAAGGTGCTTTGACTATGATTACTGCTTTGTCCACCCTACCACTTTTAATTTTTTTTCCTAATGATCTGCATGATAATCTGCTGATTATCTAAGTCTTTGAGGCCCCAGGCATATTAGAATTATATTTCAGCACATAATATTTAAAATGATCAGAGCATTTGAAAATTGGAAGGGACCTCAGAAGTCAACAAATTCAGAATATATAGCAAAGAATTCTTTATTTTAACATCCTCTGGAAAGTGATATGTGTATATGTGTACATACATACATTTATTTTAATATATATGTATAGTGTGTATGCATGTATTTGTGCATAAGCACATGTACATATAGTGTGTAGATATATATATATCAATATGCATACAAATACATGCTTATGCAATATACATATGCATATGTATTTATATGTATTACATATAAATGTAATATATGTATAACTATTTATATATTCTGAAGACTTAGAAGGAGTAGCCTTCCTTCTCTAGAGGAAACACATTCCACTTTGGCACAGTTCTAATTGTTCAAAAGTTTGTTTTGTTTGTTTTCTGACATCAAGTCTAAATTTCCTACTTTGTTACTTCTATTTATTGCTTCTGGTTCTGACTAACTAACCAGAACTTAAGCCTAACCCTTCTTACCCATGGCAGCATTCCAAATACTTGAAGAAGCCCATTGCTTCCTACTTAAACTTAATATTATCCAGATTAAATATACTTGCTTCCTTCAACCTAATTTCATATGGACTTAACTCAAAGTCTTTTTCCTCCTATGAAATTATTATCAATGTCATTCTAAAATCCAAACACAGTACCCTTAGGTCCAGTTTACTGATCGAGGTTGTCAAGATCTATTTGGATCCTAATTCTGGTTTTATCTATAGTTTTTTTTATCTATCCTTCCTAGCCTTATACCATTCAGACATTTTATGATTTTGTCATGTATACTTTTTTTCCCAAGTCACTGATAAAAATCTTAAACAGCAAAGAAATACGCAGAGATTCCTTTCAATGTTTATTTTTAACCTTTAAAAGTTTGTGCTTTCAGTTTACTCATTCAATCAGGTTTGAATATCCATGTATCTTCTCCGAAATTAGCATGATTGTTCTTTCTAAAGTTTGAATCAAATCTAGGCATACTCCATCCACGATATTGATTTCATCTAATAGTTAATAATTCTGTTAAATTGAGAAAATAAAATTAGTTTGGTATTATCTGTTCTTGGTAAAGAAAATCTTATTTCCCTTTCTAGCTAGGTACCAAGTATTTCTTCAATAATCCTTCTTCCACTTATCTCAAGAATATAGCTTAAACTCACTGTACTAGGTTTGGTATTTTTTTTAGGTGTTTGCAAGGCATTGGGTTAAGTGGCTTGCCCAAGGCCACACAGACAGATAATTATTAAGTGTCTGAGGTCGGATTTCAACTCAGGTACTCCTGACTCCAGGGCCAGTGCTCTATCCATTCTGCCACCTAGCCGCCCTGGTTTGGTAAATTTCTACATCTCCTTTTATGAAATTCAAGATATTTTTTATTCTTCAATCTTATCACACCTTTACTTTTTATTTTGTATTTCACTTTCTAGTGATACAAATCTTAATGCAATGGACTTCTTGTTATTACTCTTAAAATATTTACTTTTCCGTGCCTTTTCACTGGTGTTCTTCTTGCAGAATTATATTCCTTTCTTTTCTTTTCTTTCTGATTTTCATGGACTCTTCATTTCTCAGCTAATACCTACCTTCTTTATGAAGCTGTTCCTAGCTTCCCAAAGGATTATAAAACTCGGCATATCCTTTGATACAGCAAGAACAACACTAGATCTGTATACCAAAGAGATCTTGAAAAAAAGGGACAGGACCCACATTACAAAAATATTTAAAGCAGCTTTTTTGTGGTGACAAAGGATTGGAAATTGAGGGAATACCAATCAATTGGGGAATGACTGAACAAACTGTGTCATATAAATGTAATGGAATAGTATTGTGCTACAAGAAATAATGATCAGGTGTATCTCAGAAAATTCTAGGAAGATTTAGCATGAACTGATGCTGACTTGAGTAGAACCAGAAGAAAATTGTGTGTCTTAATAGCAACATTGTATGATGATTAACTTTGATAGACAACTCTTCTCAGCAATGCAGTGAACAAAGACAATTCCAAAAGACTTTTGATGGAACATGCAATACACATTCAGAGGAAGAACTATGGAGTCTGAATGCAGATCAAAGGATATTATTTTTACATTTTTGTATCGGCTTTCTTTGTTTTTTTCTCATAATTTTTCCTTTTTGTTAGAATTCATCTTTCATGGCAGGACTAATGGGGAAATGTATTTAACATGATTGTATATATATATATATATATATATATATATATATATATATATATGATCTATATTAAATTACTTGATATTTTGGGGAGTGGGAAGGAGAGGAAGAGAAAAATTTGAAAGTAAAATTTTACAAAAATGAATGTACATTATTGTAAAAATGCTATTAGGAAAAATAATTTTCCTTTAAAATTGCTTCCAATTTGCTCATTTTCATATATATATATATATATATATATATATATATACATGCACACACACACACACATATATATATATATATATATATATGCAAACATTATTTTTCCCATGATTATATAGTATCGTGGGAAATGTTTTTGCTCTCAGGTAAAAACCTTTCTTGGATCTTGGATCCCCCAGTACTGAACAAAGTAAAGGCAAATTGGGACCCTTAATAAAGGTTTGTAATTTGACTTGACTTTACTCACATATTGAAGCAAACTTAATGAATAAAGAAATTATGTCTCTTAAAGGAATGATCACTGGATTTGAATCCTATATCATAAATTATATAATTTTCATCAAATCATCATTATATCAATGACAATTACATATGAAGGGAAAGGAAGAGAAGGAAAAAGCCTAAACTCAGTCCAAGGTAGCAGAAATAACACTGAATTTATATTCCTTCTGCAGCACTTCCCATGACAGTAGATTACTCACTGAAACTTCCTTAATATTATTTCCCCACCCATAAAATGATAGGGATAAAAGTTGTTAGCCACTGGATTCAAATGAATACAATGTTTAAAAAGGTTTATAAGGTTTACAATTTAAAAATTGTAAAGTCCTATAGAAATGCAAAGTATTACTTTGGTTATTAATACAGATTATAGTCTTTTAGTCTTCTTGTAAATTTAGATCTTGTGTATAGCCAATCTGAATGATTTGATCTAAAGTGTATACATAGGGTAAATGTCAAAACTCTTATTTAATTTGGACAAGGTCCCCATGACATAAATGTCAGGGCTACATAATTGTTGGTTTATGCAGATTTCTGAGGCACATAAAACATAAAACTAACAAGAAATAAAAGCATTCTTCATAGAAATACCTATCAGATTTCTGTCATATATTAGCTCATTGCAATCCTTCATTACTGTTAAATTCATTACTGTCAACTGTCCAAGGACCATCAATAAAGTTTTAGTTAGTTCAGATTCCCCCCTAGGACTCCGGAAAGGCTCTTTAGATGGAATGATACTCTGCTAGACTAGAAAGAAGTTAAGAAAATGATAGGGTTTACCCTTGTATTTTAGGTAAACGTAAGATGGAGGAGTAACAGTAAAAAGCAAAATCTTTTTTCTGAAAATGAAATCCTACATAATAGTTAAAGATTTTTTCAAGGGAAGTATTACCAAAAATAATTCCATGAGGTAATGAACAGGAGATTCGCACAATGCAAGTAGAATAGAATAAACCTTGTTGATTTGAATTTTTAGAGATAAGAATCAATGGTTCCACAGTTTCTTACCCACAAAAGAGCTCTCATCAATTTAAACCTGGGCATTTTATCAATTGTTAGATTAATTTTGTAATAATATGCAAGCATTTGGAATGGCAATAACCTTCTTTCTTTATAGTTTTCAATCACAAAGGGTCAAGGCCATTTCCATGCTAACAATACCAAAAACAATCTAAAAATATAAACCCCAAACTCCTTATCAATATTTCTCATTAGGAAAAGAACAAGAAGAAGAAGAGGGTAGGTGTTTAGAAGTATTTGATATATGTTTCTTATTTCCTACTCTGCTTTATCAGTATAGGAGTTATTTAATTGAACAATTTAACCCAGTCTCCTTTTGCTTGAGGGGCTAGAACCTTCCGGTTGATTGTGAATCTGGGCTATCAATGGACTTAAAATGAGAGAACATCTGAAAGACAAAATGAAATGAAACCTTCTCAGAGGACTGGGCAGTTGGTTGACAAATGAAGTTTGAACTATTAAAATAAGTTAGGAGAAAAGTTTGTGCATAATAAGTTCAGAAAAGCAATATGAGGAAGAGAAGAAAGTTTTGGCAAATGTCAGCCTCACTTTTTTAAAGTCTCTCCCTGAGGCAGTCTATTTATGCCAGCAGCATTCTTACCATGACACCTTATTGTTAAGCTGGATCCATAATAATTTGTAGACAGCTAAAAGGTGAAAGTCAGACAGACCAGGATTTAGACTTGATGTAAATAAAATTCCCTAACAAATAGATTTATTTAAAATTGCAAGGACTGACTCAAGAGGCAATAGATTATTTAAGACTGATAATCTTCAATAAAGATTTAATGATAATTCTTTGATAATATTACAGAGAGAATTATGGATTGGGTATCTACTAGATTAGGTCCCATGAAACTTTACAGATACTCAGAGTTAGAATTTCATATTAAATGACTGTAAAATTTAGTTTGAAAGACAGAAACTGATGTATCAAATTGGAAAATAGAGGAATTGATTGTCACAGTGAAGGGAGTTCTAATATGACCCATTTATTCACCTAGACTTGTAGACCCATCCTAAATTGTCCTCAGGATTTATCTAATGTGGATGGAGAGAATTGGGTATTCAACAAGGTACATAGCTTTACCTTAGTTAAGTTTTATATTACCAGTAGATTAACTGGGAGGGTACTGGAGGGACTTCTATGACTTTGGCAAAGATTACAATAAGGACTCTATGCAAATAAATTGCTAGATGAAATATGATGATAGTGGAAACCTTAATCCAAGATAATTAATTGTGTTTATGCAATAGCATAATTTCCTCCAACTGCTCAAACTATTCAGAAATATTCAGAACAAAGTTAGGTTTAAAGTCTTGAGTTATTTGGCCTATCCTTTAATAATTTTATGACCCTTTACAAATTAACACCACTCAATATTAGAAATTTCAGAATACAGACTTTTGACAGAAGTCTCATTGGGATCCTATGCTGTGTAATAGGTATTTTTTTCCCAAGAGAAGCAGGAAATATGTTCTTATTCTCACAGCCAGGCTACTAAGAAGGTCAACTTTATCCATAGGTCAAGGTCTTACTAGAGAAAGTATTGCTACAGAAATTGAAGAAGATTTTCTATATATAAGATAAAAAGTTATGGAACTCAGTAAGTGTCTGAGAAGTAGAAAAAAGTTTCTCCAAATGCATTTAGAGGCATAAGTTTCTTTTCTGTAGGATTTGGAAGGTTCCTTAGACTTCTGGTCTTAATATTATTGAAATATAGCCATTTCCCTCTAAAATCTGAAACCTCAAAAATGCAGGATGGATTAAGGCAGCAAATGTCATTTTGTGAGTAGAAGTAAGAATTGATTTTGGAGAATATGAGTCACAATTTTGGCCCCATCATCTACAAGGATGAAGTGAAGGGCAAACCTGTGAAGGTGATTAAAGATATTTACTAAAAATGTAACTCAATAAAAGTTTATAAAAAAAAAAGAATGGGATGTCCAAGTCAATTGCTAAAGAGTTCCCAGAAGCAATAAATTTAGAATTCTAGACCGAAAGGTGTATGCTTTGAAGAATGAGTAGGAATTCAAATGTGAGGAAGAAGGGGTTAAGAAGGGTATTCTAGACATAAGAATCATTAAGAGATAAGGTACTGGGACTCAATGCTGATTTTTTTGGCAGTGGAGGGGTCTGGAATTTTCATACATCATGGATTTCTATGTGAGTAAATTTCCAACAATATAAAATGACAATATTTAACTATTTATAAAGAACTACTTGAACATACTAAGATGTCTTAAAGGGGATTTGTAGCAAGCAAATGAGACAAAGGAAAATTGATTTAAGAGAATAATGAAAATTATTTCAGAGGGAATAAGACATGACCCTTGCATCCAGATTAGTAGATATTTCAATTTTGAGCAAAGAAATCAGAGTTCTATCTTCATATAGAAAATATAATTTTTGAAACTCTGTTCTCTCCTTCTAAAATGTAGCATGCTTTAATCTATTTGTCCTGGCTAGTTTTTAGGTCACTTTATGACTCTGGGCAAGCCTCAACTTGCACCTTTCTAAAATGAAAATTACTTCTCAGGTAACTTCCATTTCAAATTTCAGTATCCTATGACCCTAATATGAAAAGTTAGATTGTTGGAATCATTAATCTCCAAGGTCTACTCTCACTTCAATGTTCCAGAAGTAAAAATCGATTTTTAACTCTCCCCTCTCCACAAATTCTTTGTAATTACATATTTGTATATTTTAGTTTTACTTTTCTGTGCCTGCTCTGTTTTTCACAACAGAGTATTAGTTTTTTGAGAATGAGAACTATTTCAGTTTTTCTTTACATTTCCAGTACCTAGTACAAGGTCTGGTATATAATAGGTACCTAATAAGTGATTATTGAACATAATTCTTCACAGACAAATAGTATTTGTACCTTTCACCTAAAAGTTGTAGCTTTCAACTTCTTTGATATTCTACAATATATGTTAAGTAGATATGAATTTTGAACAGTGCTACCAACTGAATATAGGTCCCCAAGAAATCTTGTTAGCGAAAAAATGGTGGAAGATGCATACTGAGATTAATTTGAGGGAGTGAATGCATGATATAGCACAGAATCCCTTGAATCAAATGATTATTTAAAATATGCTCTATCATATAGGCTAACAAAACATTATTGTTTGTATTAATTTAAGTAATATTTATGGCATAGCAGATGATATTTACCAGCATGATGCTCATATGGAAATTTAGCTAATAAGGAAAATGATGAACCCCTGTATAGCCTCCAGTTGCTCAAGAGCATGAATTTAATGCAAAATGTACAATTGTCTCATAACAAGGGATAATGCAAAATATGCAAAATCTCTTTTCTGTGGTTTACGTTTATGTTCCTTATCTACACACTTAGGGACTTTAGATTCGTTAGAGCTTCATTTAAGGATGCAGAAAAGCACATAGGATAATAGACTTTTTAAATGTCATTAGACAAAGTAAACAGGGTAATTAGAGATATTTAAACAGTCCATCGAGTATAGAATTTATTATACAGTACCTGAAAAAAATTACAGTGCAAACTTGCCTGCTTAAAAAACAAGCAACAGAAATATGAATCAATGAGACATGGTATGATTTTCCTGTTAAATTTTCTAAGGCAACAAATATGAAAACACCACTTTAAAATATTTGAAGATATCTCTGCATAAAATGTACATTTATAAATGCACATTACCTTAACTGGAAGAGTGAGCCTATATTCCTGCCTTTTGTATAACTATAAGGATTTTAATTATGTCACTCAAAAGCATAATTTCAAAATGGAAGAGGAAAACACCTAAGATAAAAAATGATTAAGTATAATACCGGGAAAGCCTTACTTCTATCTTTTTTAAATTCCCTTTTAAGCTGTAATTTAAACCTGAACCTTTCCAAAGTTAGTTTCTATTACTCCTTAATATGAACAATTTTTTTCAGTTACTGTTATTACTTTCAGTTATTATATAATAATTTTACAAACTACTGGGCTGCACACTGTAAATATAACCCTGCTTCTCTGCCTTTACTCATGTCTCCCTGACTTGGAGAACCCCTTAAAATATATTTGCCAAACACTTATTAATTGCTAACTATGAGAAGATCTGTTCTCCTAAGGTGTGGAAAAACAAATATGAAACACATACCCCCAACAACAGAGAAAGATCTTTTAAGCAGTAGCTTCAAGGAAAGCTTTGTGGAGGACAAGTTCCTTGAATTACACCTTGTAGAAATAGCCAGATTTCGATAGGTAAAAATGAGTGAGAATATATCCTAGTTATAAAAAAAAAGCCTGCAAAAAAGCAGAAGAGAACAAGACAAAATGAGAAAGTCATTAGTAGTTCAGTTTGCATAAATTATACAGTAAATCTAGAGAATCTTGTAAAAAGTTTGCATCTTACCCCAGAAACAATTGAGAATTATTGAACATTTCAGAGGAACATCATTAAAAGTTCAGATTTTTTTCACAAAACAGATTGTCAGTATTTGAGTGGAGAATCATTTGAGGAGGGGAGATATGGGATAAAAAGAAAACTTAGAATTCCATATCCCAAAATTAATGAACATCATATGTTCCAATGATTTTTTTTTGACAATTCAATTTCAATATGACTTATTTCCTTGGTAATCCTATGTATTTTATTTATGTCTTTAAAAATCTTTCTCAGAAAGGGTTGAAAAACTTCATCAGACTTTTAAAAGTATGCTTGATATCAAATAGGTTAAGAAGCCCCATGATAAAATCACATCTAAACAAGAGAACTTTTCTGAAGATCCCACTCCTTCCACAGGCAATCTATTCTTATGTAGAAAATTGTAGGGTTTTTTTTTTCCTTTTTCTTTTACTGTTTAAAACCATGGTAGGAGAGATGATGAAGACCTGAATCGCATTAGGGCCTGAATTTGGATAGTGACAAGTAAGGGTAGAGAAGAGGAGAGTGATAGGAGATGCATTATGGATGTTGATATCTAAGATGGGAGGGAAAGGATAAATGGAAGGGTTAAAGAAAAATATTGAGCCAACCTCTGAGAAAGGAAAATATGGAACAAAGTCCTGCCCTTTACAAAAATGGATGGGGTGATTTTGGTCAAGTCATTTTATCTTCCAATGACTTGGCCATTTTTCTTAAAAATAGTTGTAAACTAAATTTAATTAATAGGTGTAATTTCCTTATACAGTGAAGGGATCACTATACTAAAGAAATCACATGTCCAGGGAAAAGTATGAAAATTGCAAAGATAAAAGAAGATGATGACTTAAAATTCTGAACTTGAATAACTGAAAAGATAAGCAAAATAGGGCACTTCCAGAGATTTTCTAATATATGATGATTAGTTCGTTTTGGGTTGTATTGAGTTTTAAGTGTTAGCAGGATATTCAGGAGAATATGTCCAGCAGATTAGAAAACCAAGACTGGGATCCAGCCGGGGAGATATTTGGTTTATAAATAGGATGGTTTGCTCAAAAAAAAAAAGCACAAAAAACTGACAGAAGTGCATGATCAAAAAACATTTAGAAACTAATAGCTTAGTCAATAATAAATATTTAGAAAGTGTTTATTAATTTACATTATAAATATCATAGTTTTTAATCTCAAAAGACCACATTAGAATTTAAAAATTGCCATAATGGATATCCTCATGTGATTCTTCTGTGTTATTATTGTGTTTCTGATTAAGACACCAAGGGATGCACTGTGGGAGGGAAAGATTGCCAGCTAAAAATATTAGGGCATAATTCTCAAAATACTTCTAGTTTGCATTAAAAGCCAGTATGAATCTATCAAACATAAATTTTTCTAAACTCTATTTATACTTATTTATAAATTCAACTTAAACTAAATTCTGGGTTAGGAAACCTCATATGTTTATGACTTACTGAGAAAATTAGCACTTTCCCTTTGTCCCAATTTTCGTTTTTTAAGCAGCAATGGGTAGTTCAGTTGTGATGCCATAAATGTTCTAAATACCAGACAATTTCTCTTTTCTTTTACCAATAATCCCCAAAGCTTTGTTTGCTTATTCTTCCAATTGGTCCTTGCCCATATAGATCAGGGTATGAAAAAACTGTAACACTGAGGAATCAATTTTACAGAAAGGAGTGGTAGTAGCAATAAAGAAATATGAGTGAACCACCAAGGCAAACTCTGAAGTAGCTCAGTGGGTAAAAAGTGGGATACATAAGATGAAGTAGTCATCAGGCATAGAGATACTGTATTGCCTTGTTCCAACATACCATGAATTTATTAAGAAGTCTATAATTATTTTATATGCAGAGCTGTAATTTAGAATAAATATTGAGGCAATGAGGTAGTTCAATGGATAGAGTTCTGGACATGGAGCCTGGAAGATATGAATTCAAAAATAATCTGAGATACTTACTTTGAGACCCTGGACAAGTCACTTAAACTCTATTTGCTTAATTCACTGGAGAAAGAAATGGTAAACCATTTCAGTATTTTTGCCAAGAAAACTCTATGTGCAGTATTGGTATGCAACAGTACAGGAGAGTGGAACGGGAATGAACAAAAACAAAATCTGTACCATTGACCGAGGTGTTCTTTTTGGTGGGAAAATGCATTTTCAAGAAATGGAACATTATATATATATGTATATATATATATATATATATATATATATACATATATATATATATATATATATATATATATATATACACACACACACACACACACATATCTCCTAATCCACTCACCAGAGACTCTGTGATCCTTGTTTGCCTAATAGAACCACCCTTTTGAAAAGGTAAATTCTTTCTTTTTATTTTCAGAGTGATTAAAATGTTTTTTGTTAAGATATCTTAACAAAATGGCACATGTCTCTCATATTGGAAGAAAGGATGTGGGAAAACCCCAAAATACAAGCACTTTTATGCAGTTTGAAAGACCTTGTTCCTGCCCTTTCATGCCAACCACAGGCTGGGGTCACAAATTTAATTGATACTTTGGCTCCTATACATTTCCACACCCTGCTCATTATACTAATGAGCAAGAACAGCTAGATCTCCTTGAGCATACCCAAAGGAGAAAGTCAAGACTCTAGGTTAAGTTAAAAGCAGGTGGGACAATTTCATTTTTGGATCAGATTTGAGGTCATCTGCCCATAAGGCAACAATAGGAAGAGATCAATCTGTGTAATGTAAACTTACAATCCTCCCTTCACCTTCTTGTGGAACCCAAACACCCACATTTTCCTCACAATTTCTCCTTTTTCTTTTATAATAAAAATTTGGGTTCCATACCTTATTAGTGATTTCTTTCTTAAATCACAACCCTTGTTACTAATATAACTACTGACTTACTTCTCTCAAATTTACTTCCTTGGGGCAGCTAGGTGGCACAGTGGATAGAGCACCAGCCCTGGAGTCTGTACTACCTGAGTTCAAATCTGACCTCAGACACTTAATAATTATCTAGCTGTGTGACCTTGGGCAAGCCACTTAACCCCATTGCCTTGCAAAAACCTAAAAACAAACAAACAAACAAACAAAAATTTGCTTCCTCATTATCAGAGACTTGGTCCCATCCTATTTTCTAGGTTTGTGTGTGAGCACATGTCAATTTTCTGATGTCTTTTGCTACTTGCCTATTGACATCTATCTTGCTAGATTCAAATCAACAAATTTGTTTAAAGGACTCCCCAACTCCTATCCTGTGCTCATGCAGTAGTCCCTTAAGTCTGGATAACAATTCCCTGACCAACCCTTTAGACAAATGAATGTATGCAGTAGTCCCACAAATCCAATAATGTCCTTTTAGTGCTGGGTTGGTCTTCCAGGAATATAGTTTCCCAGTTTACAAAAATGGATAATACTGTTCATCCTTACATCCAAGGGGCCCTCCTAAATAAGCCATATAATCATCATGATAATAGGTATAGTTCCAAAGTTGCTGTACCTCCTTCCACTGGCAAGTTTTTATACCATTGTCTTTATATAGGTCTTTCTGGCTCCAAAATTGATCAAAATAAATCCTTGATTTTGTGCCATTGCACCAACGCCAAGGATATCTAATATATCTAGTGATATTTCTTAAATTATTTTTCTTGTAAATGGCCATTTCAATACTTTCCTTCCAAATCCATACTAAGTCATAATCACAGCTTTCCTATTTCCTATGTACCCTATTTTGTACATCTTTACAAGGGATCCAAGTACCATCATTACATTTCACATGAGTCTCAGTCTACCTATCTCCTTAAATTGTGAATTCCAAAATATGTGTGCTCTGCTTCTGGACATGTCCAGACATTTGCTACTCCCAGGAAAGTATCCTGGACAGCCTGGTATAAATAATAATCAACCTAAACTGACTCAGGTCACATGCCACTGGGATTTCTCTCCTCTGGATCAGAATCTTGTGCCATAGTGCATCTCTGACCAGGAACTGAGAATCTAGGCTGGACCCAGTGGGACTGGCACCCAAGGCCAATTCTCAAACTTCTGTGGACAACCAAAAGCCTAATAGTTACCCACACCAAAAGACTGGGCATTGACTTCTGTCAGTTAGATTCTCCTCCCACCATTACTAATACCCTGTTTTCTAACTCTGATAGCATTCTCCCTAGATACAATATACAGACTCATGTAGGAGATAATCTTGCTACCCCAAAATCTTCCTCTTTCTCTCACAATGAAGAACATCTTCACCCTGCTTTCCTTCCTCCTTTTCATAAGGAGAGGGTCATAGTAGTGGTGTCACACTTACAGAGTCAGGGGGAAGTTCAAATAAACAATGTACATATAGGCAAGATGTAGTGGAGATGAACTGGTAATGTGTTTCTCCTCTCTTCTCTTCTCTTCTCCCCTGGAGACATCCAATGTCCTTCTTTCATCTGTTGCCAAAATGTCCTCTCCAGCTCTGGTGACTAGTTGTGACCTTGTCTTCTAGTAAAGAAACTGCTTAACATTTACATAGATCAAAACACATGTTTCCATCACAAAATAATGAGATTCTGGAGCTTATTACAATTTGCATTTTGTCTTAATGCCATAGTGACACACATATTTCATTTTAGCACAATAAACTTCCATTAGTGTTTTACCACTTGAGCAAACTCCCAGTGAGAATCATTACATTGACTTAAATCTTGTGACATAAACATTCAACAACCAGTTTTGTTCAAAGAATACCCAGCATCTGGTTTAAAACAAAACAATCCTAACCTTTGTTCTCATTACAATAAAGATTCAATCATCCTCAATCAAAATTATTTTTTTTTCAAAATATTCCTATATTTTCCTTGTATACTTATCTAACTCACATTTCATTCCTTAAACTAGACCTTAAAACTGTAATTATCCTCAGAATTTTCCATTCTTCTTCTTACCTAAATATGCCCTCTAAAAAATTAAGGAAACTTAATTCCTATCTTAAAATGTAGCTGATAGCAGTTATCAGAGCCAAACACCTAATCTATCTTTGGCTATTAGATCCAATTCACCTAAAACTTCTTTCTCTGCTTTGTTTTGTAACTAACTATAAAGATACAGGAGATTAAAGGACAATTCCCTTGCAGATATAAACATTGAATGTCAGTGTCCAGTCAGAGGTCATGTAGATAAGTCAAATGTCTTAGACCAGATTTATTTTTCCAGGTGAGACATTATCCAAATGTTGTTTTGGGGAAATCACGTCAAAAGGGTCCAATTTCAGGCCTCACTGAAAAGTCACCCCTTTCTCTGCACATTCCTGTCACCTGACAGCTTTAGCCCATTGACTTCCTTGGCACCAAGAACATGACATTTACCCAGTAGCATTTCCTTTTGTTGACCATCATGGTATTTGACACAAGAGAGAATTGATTAAAAGTGCCATGATCCAAAATAGCTGTTTTAACTAGTTAGAACTTCCAGTAAATACAATTCACTAAATTTCAATTATAGTCTTAATGGAGACCCAATTAATGAAACCCCCACCTAAAGCTCTGAGTATCCTTCCTGGGTCTTTGCCTAAAACCAGACCTGTCTCCTACCTCTTAGTTGAGGCATCCCTTTGTCTGAAATCACATCTACTCAATCTCTATATAAAGATGGCATAACAGATTCCCCTTGGCTAGAGAATCCTCCTTCTAGACTATTATATTTTACCCAAATAAACATCTCTTTTGCCCAGGAGATTAGACAGAAAAACCTCAAATTATCTTGTGTTTATCTTTCTCATATTACATAGGTGCTTTTACTTCAAAGCAAACAACCAGTTTTGGAACATATATACATATCCAAAATATTCCCAATTCACATATATAGCTAGAAATTTCTATACATAAACATGTTTAGCTACTAGCCATCCTCAACCTACAAATTGTTATTTTTGCTTTGACAAGGCAATTGGGGTTAAGTGACTTGCCCAAGGTCACACAGCTAGGTAATCATTAAGTGTCTGAGGCTAGATTTGAAATCAGGTCCTCCTGACACCAGGGCTGGTGCTCTATCCACTGCACCAACTAGCTGTCCCCAACATACAAATTACTCTTCAAACTTCTTTAAAATCATTAAAACATCTTAAATGGTTTTAAATTTCCAACATGTGTTATTAATTTCAACATAACCAAACAGAGATAAGATTAACACACAAATTACTAGATTGCACAAAACAATCCTTCCATTATTATATTACTCATGAACCCATAGATCTATCTCAGAAAAGGTCATACTTTTGATATTTCCCTTATTGCCCTTCAAAGCAATCACACATTAATCCCAGGCTTTAACAATACCATATTTAAATGACATATTCACAAGAGATAACTAAATATTGCAAATATAATCTCTTTGTAGTTTCAAAAGAATATCACATTACTGATGAATATATTTTATTCATCAATAAGTTACCTTATAGTGGGGTCCACACAATTGCTTTTTGTTCAGAGTCCCCCCCATCAACTGTTAGCAAGAGAGCAGTCCACATTCTTGACTTCTTTAAAATCAAACATACATTGTTAACATACATTAATCATAACATTTTTATTTAAACATCTCATTCCCCTTAGAATAACAACAAAGTGAATATCCCACTATCTTTACATTATTATCTTCCAGACCTCTTTACCCAGATTCTCAAAATCCAATCTCATACATATGATACATGTAAAACGCAAATGCGATTACAACTAAACTTCCCAACAGTTTAGTTTGATAAAAGTTTTAGAGTACCTTATAGAGGGAGTTCAGAAATCACATTCCAAAAGCTCCATCCAAAATAAAAATACAATTGTTAGCAATATTAGGATTAATGTAAAAATGAATGAAAATTTTCCCCCCAAAATTATAAAATATCCCTTATAACATAGGTATTTTTCTTCATAGTAACACAATACCATTTTCTTTAACCCAAAGGTGTTACTATAAAGTTTAAAATCCCAAACCACTTTAACAATCTAGGTTATTTAATTACTCCCATTCTCTACAAATTTTGTCAGAATGTTATAACACTAATATCCTTCTTTTAAAATCCTCAGTGTGATTCCCAAAACTCCAGTTCAGAAATATTAAACAGTGAGAATCTTTAAGGTCACATGGTCTAAGTAGACATTCATTTAATATAATTTCCTTTTAATAAACCTGTCTCCAATCTTTGATTTTATATTTTCTTTCTTTCCTAAACACATGTCCCACTTGTGATGGTGTCTCTTTCCATTTATAGCTAGACCTCCTGTCCCCGCCCCTCCTTTCTTCATGGGTGGGTGGTACTCTCAGGTGAAATCAGTTTAGAGTTCAAGTCTTAACTTTTTTCCCAGACATTCATAAGGAAAAGAAATCTTCCCTCCTATAACTTCTCAATCTTTCCCTTAAATGTTCTTTCTCTCTTAAACTGTTCTCAACCACAGCTTTTTCTCTTTAACTACACACCAACACATGTCACCATTAGCTCAGAAAGGGAGGGACTGATCTCCACATGGGGACTGCTGAACACCTACTTCATTCTCCCCAACCTTCTGAAACTCCTCAGCCCAACTCTCAACTCCCCCAGTTTAAAACAAGATCAGTCCCCAGACCCAGAAATACTCAACACAGACATTTACACAAGACAGGACATAGAATAAACACACTTTCCCGTGGGAAAATTCAAACTCACTCACAAAGGCTTCCTTCCTTCCAGCTTCCTTGGCTTACAGCTAATGACCATGTGGCTCCTTTGCCTCTCAAGTCTGGAGGCAACCTTCCCTGTCTAAGATTTTGGAGAAATTCCTGAAGAGGGAACCCAAATTCCCCTCCTCTGGGGCAACCTATCATCCCCTGGCATCTCCTTCAGGACAGATCTCCAACCTGGAGGACTTCTCAGCCAGTCCTGGGCAATTCTGGCCATTGATGCCACCCTGGAAATTGCCCCTTTGCCACCATTCTACTCTCAGCTCCAAACCCAAGCCAGTCTTCTCAGGAATCTCTGAGATATTTCCCTAGCAAAGAACACCAAGAAAGTGGACTTGAAATCAAGCCATTCATGCATATTATTTTCTTGCGTTCATCCTGAAAGGATTTCCCAGGAAAAGACTGACACTAATATCTCAAGATGAGCCCCCAAATAGTTATTAAATGACTAGAGAATACTTATTCCAGAGTAATTAAAATGGCTTTTTTAAAGATATTTTAACAAAATGGCACACCTTTCTCATGGTGGAAGAGGAAGCCACTAAATTCTTTCTTAAAACAGGATTGTTATCCAAAGAGGTTGTACATTTTAGTATTGAATTACAAATTAAAAGTGTTTCTGTTTTGTCCAGAAACCATAAGAATCTTTCCCACCCAAACTGATTTTTTTTTCCACTGAGTAAAAGAGGTCATCCTCCAGTTCATTGCTTTCTTACCTGCCTTAATCAAAAAATTGGCATTACTTCAGCCAAACTGAGAACTGATAACAAGTCATTCCCCAACTGATAAAGGATCCTAGTCAAAGGATATGAATAGATAGTTCTCAAATGAAGAAATTAAAGCTATATATAAACATGCAAAAAAATACTCCAAACCATTGTCGATTAGAGAAATTCAAATTAAAATAATGAGGTATCATCTCACATCTATCTTGACCAAAATGAGGAAAAGGGAAAATGATCAATGTTGGAGAGGTTCTGGGAGGACTGGAATATTAATGAATTGCTGGTGGAGTTGTGAATGGAGTCAACCATACTGGAGAGCAATACAGAACTATGCCCAAAGAGCAATAAAACTGTTTATACCCTTTGATCCAGCAATTCCAATTCTAGGTCTATATCCAGAAGAAATGATTTTAAAAAAATGAGGAAAGTCCTACATTTTCCAAAATAATCACAGCAGCTCTTTTTGTAGTAGCAAAGAATTGGAAATTGAGGGGATGCCCATCAACTAGGGAATGGTTAAACAAGTTATGGTACATAAATACTATGGAATACCATTTTTCTCTAAGAAACCATAAATGGTCAGATTCTAAAGAAGCATGGAATGAGTTACAGAATCTGATGCTGAGCAAAGAGACCAGAAGCAAGAGAACAAGATACACATCAATAACATGAGTAGCACAACATTGATAGAAGTAGTTCCACTCAGCAGTTCAGAGAGCTAGGACAATAACATTAGACTGGCTATGGATATTGCTATCCCCACCCAGAGGAAGGAAAAACAAAACAAAACAAGCAAAACAAAAACAATAAAAAAAACCCCAATCCTTTAGAATCTGATGTGTCTCATATGTGTCTCATGTGTCTTTCCCCTTAATCTTAATTCCTCATACCAAAAATGACTAATCTCTAAATATGTTTATCAAAAACATATGTAAAATGATAAACCTGACTGTTGGCTGCTAAGGAAAGGGTGGTGGGAAGGGAGGGTGGAAGGACATTTTGTAACTTAAAAATATACATATGCATATGGATGAAAAATAAATGAATAAATAAGTTATAAAAATGTTCTTTAAAAAACACAGATGAGAGCAAGCTAATGGATGGGAGTTTTGATGATGAGGAGCTGTATGAATTTTATGATGAATAAAATGAGTTCAATTAAAAAAATGTAAGACCTGATAAAGACCTTAATTTGAATTTTCTCCAGTTAAATACAGGTTATCTCTATTCATCCTTATCTAAATCTTTCCACTGGACCCAGGTGCCTCTAGAACAGAAAGTGAAGCTGGCAACTTTGCACATCCATCTTTCATTTAAAGCCATACTTGGCATTACCTCCCCAATGGAACAAGCAATGACAAGAGCACTAACAACAGCCTCCCATTAACATTAAAAATCCAATACTTTAGGATTCTTAGAAAAATATCAACTGAACAGTCAGTTTCCAAGTGGGAAGAAGGAATATTTAATGCAACTATGCCCCTTTGCTTTCATCTTTCATCAACTTTGACCCACAAATTGTACTCCATTAAGAGAGGTGAGACCAAGCTTTCTGAGTGATAAATGGAGTATACATGTAGTATATAAGTCAAAGAAAGGAAATCACTTTAGAAACAAATTTGTTAAATAAAGGAAGAAACAGTTGAAAATGATAATCATCTATCTAGATGAAAGACTTAAACCACTAAGATTTCAGATCTATTAGTCTTCCATTACAAAAAAATCAAAAGGAGAGATGGGATCAAATCCAACAATTTCTGAGCAATTGTTATTGATAAATCAAAATGTTATGCTCATAGGTTTAGATGCCTGCCATTCTTTTCACTCTTTATTTTGATCTACCACATGAGTAATCTTTTCTCTCACTTATCATTACCATATGTCCAGAAAACGGGCAGTAGGCACAGTGGTGAAATATTGGTTTAAATATAATTTTTAAAATTAAACAAAAATCTTGCTGAAAATATTGGGAAAAAATTGTGACTATGTTTAAGTTTAAAAATTATTTAAAATATGAAGTAAATTATTTTCTCAAAAATCATTGGATATATTTTCTTATTGTCAAACCACTAAAAGTGATTATACAATAACAAGATATTAGATTTTTGATTTGGAAAAATCTTAATGGCAATCTATAATCTGCCAATCCATCAATTTATAGATGAGGAAGCTTAAGACGCAAGTTTCTTAAAAATATAATGGAGTAGATTTCTAGCCAAGATGGCAGGAAGAAGACAAGTACCGTGCTAAGGTCTCTTGATCTTCCCTCATATATAATATGAAACAAACTTCTTAATAGAAATGCAATCAACAAAACACAGAAAAAGAAGCTAGGCGAGGAACATCAACCTTAAAGTCTATCTCTAAGGATTTTGGGTAAACTGGGTGCAGAGAGCAGAGAACCAGATGGAGAGGTGAGAGCTGGGATCAGCTGTAGAGGTGTTGACTGTGGGGACTGTGATCCAAGAGCCAACTAGGATGAGGAGGCATTGACTGTGAGACTAAAGGTCTAGGGCTTACCTGCAGGGCTGGAGGGCAAGTTCCAGTGCTGAGTGCAGCTGGACTTTAATCCCCTGGCCTCCTCTGGTCTGGAGGACCTCAGAATCCATACCTTCATTGCCTCTGAACAGTCTTTCCAGAACAAACACAATTATAATCCACCTACCATCCCCCACCATCACCTCCCCCTCTCCCCAGGCTCAGGCTTGGGCAGCAGAGCTCTCTAGCCTGTGAATACACCCTAGGGTGTAGCCTACATTGTTCAAGAATAAAAGTACCCAGTAGCAACAACCAAACCCCTCCAGGCCAAGGGAGAGGGTCTCAAATCAAGACACTTCAGAGAAAGAAACCGGCACCCTTACTCACCAGCCATGTGAAGTTACTGCACTCAGTGAGCAAGGCCTCTAGCACACCCTACTGGCTCCTTTAAAAGAATGAGCAGATCAAATGACAAATTGAAGAAAGAATTAATTATTTTGTCCAAGATAATGACAATGAAGAAACAATAAATGAAAACGTATGGGATACAGTCAAGGTAGCTGTCAGGGAGTATATACATTTACATATATGTGTGTGTGTATCTACATAATATATCTTTAAATGGTTACATGAATAAATTAGAGAAAGAGGAAATCAATGAACTAAAATGCAACTAAAAAAATTAGAGAAAGAACAAATTAAAAACTCCCAAATAAATGCTAAATTAAAAATTCTAAAAATCAAAGGAGCAATTAATATAATCGAAAACAAGGAAACTATTGAACTAATGAATAAAACCAAGATTTGGTTTTATGAAAAAGTCAAAAAAATTGATAAACCTTCTGGTTCATTTGATTAAAAAACAAAGAAGTAAACCAAATTGCTAGTATCATAAATGAAAAAAGGTGAACTCAGCACCAATGTGGAGGAAATGAAAGCAATAATGCGGAATTATTTTGCCCAATTCTATGCCAATAAATTTGATAGTCTAAGTGTGATGGACGAATATTTACAAAAATGTAAGTTGCCCAGGTTAAATGAAGAGGAAATTAAATACCTAAATAACCCTATCTCAGAAAAGATATGAAACCAGCCATTATTGAACTTCCCTAAGAAAAATATCTCCAGGAACAGATGGATTCAAAAGTGAATTGTATTAAACATTTAAGGAACAAATGGTTCTATATACTCTTTGGAAAAATAGGAGAAGATGGAACTCTGCCTAACTTTCTATGACAGCAATATGGTACTGATACCTTTTATAAATGAATGAAAAGAAAAATCTACTAGAGGGAGAGAAAACTGTACATTTTATTCACTAACCTTGCAAGATACAACTTGCAAGATATGGGTACCTCACCTGGCCTGAGGCACAAAGGGTCTTGGAACATCAGGTAATTTATCATCTTCAGAAACTCTTTCCCTTCCCTCTTGGATATTCATAGGCTCTCAGAGTTTGAGTTACAATCTAAGAGGTCCACCATTCCATGACATGCCCCTAATATGACCCCTCCCCCACATCATAAAATGCATGATATGCTAATGAACCCTAATCTTCACAGAAGAAGCTCATTTGCATTAGGTCAAGATCTCTAGGCCACTCTTGACTGGTTTGGGGTTTGCTATCCCTGGAATGGGATTAGGAAAACTCTCCTAGTCTGGTGATTTGCTGGGCCATTCCCCCTTTGTAATGGATTCCCTTAGGGCTCCCCTCCACACCCTGTGAAGAGCAACACCCTACATTCCTCACATACCTAAACCTGGAAGACTTAAAACAGAGAAAGAAAATTATAGACTTATCTCCTTGATGAATATAGATGCAAAAATCTTAAATAAAATTTTAGCAAAATGATTACAAGTTATCACTAAGATAATACATTACAACCAAGTAGGATTTATCCCAGGGATGCAGGGTCCTTTCAATATTAGGAAAACTGTTATTATAAGTAATTATATCAATTACAAACCCATCAGAAACCATATGATCATATCAATGGTTGCTGAAAAGGCTATTGACAAAATACAGCACCCATTCCTACTAAAAATATTAGAGAACATAGGAATAAATGGATTGTTCCTTAGAATAATAAGCAGCATCTATCTGAAACCATCAATAAGCATTATATGCAATGGGGATAGGCTAGAGTAATTCCCAATAAAATCAAGGGTGAAATAAGGATGCACATTATCACCACTACAATTCAATATTGTATTAGGAATGTTATCTTCAGGCAATAAGAGAAGAAAAAGAAATTAAAGGAATTAGAATTGGGAAGGAAGAGACAAAACTCTCACTCCTTGCAGATGACTTGATGGTCTACCTAGAGAATCCCAAAAAATCATCTAAAAAAACTACTAGAAATAATTAACAACTTTAGCAAAGTATCTAGCTATAAAATAAACCCTCATAAATCCTCAACATTTCTATATATGACTAGCAAGAGAAATCCCATCCAAAGTAAGTTCAGACAATATAAACTACTTGGGAGTCTACCTGACAAGAAAGACTCAGAAACTTCTTGAAAACAATTACAAAACACTTCTCCCATGAATAAAATCAGATTTAAGTAACTGGGCAAATATCAACTGCTCATGGATAGAACAAGAGAATATAATAAAAATGATAATTCTACCAATGTTAAACTACTTTTTTTAGTGCCCTACCAATCAAAAGAAGTTAGAAAAAATTGTAAGTAAGTTCATATGGGGATATAAAAATTTGAGAATTTCCAGGGATTTAATGAAAAAAAAAGTTGCAAAAGAAGATGGTTTAGCTCTAACAGATTTAAAATTGTATCATAAAGCATCAGTCATCAAAACTGTCTGGTATTGGCTAAGAAATAGAGTGGTTTAGGAGGGGCGGCTAGATGGCGCAGTGGATAAAGCACTGGCCCTGGAGTCAGGAGTACCTGGGTTCAAATCCGGTCTCAGATACTTAATAATTTCCTAGCTGTGTGGCCTTGGGCAAGCCACTTAACCCCATTTGCCTTACAAAAGAAACCTAAAAAAAAAAAGAAAAGAAAAGAAATAGAGTGGCGGATCAGTGGAATCGACCAGGTGTAGTAGCAGGAAATAATTATAATAATCTGTCATTTGATGAACCCAAACAGTCCAGTCTAGCTATTGGGATAAAAACTCTCTCTACCATAAAAAGTGCTTGAAAAATTTGATGTTAGTAGGGCAATAACTTGGATTAGATCGACACCTCACACCCTATACCAAGATAAGATCAATATAGATACAGGATTTCAACATAAAAAAAAAAAAAAACAATATTACAAGCACACTAGGAAGGAGATCAAGGAATAGTTTACCTTTCAGATCTATGGAAAGGGAAGCCATTTATGACCAAGGTAGAGATAGAGAACATCATAAAAAATAAACTAGACAATTTTGGCTACATTAAATTAAAAAGTTTTAGACAGACAAAACCACTGTAACCAAGATGAAAAGAAATGTAGTAAATTGGGAAACAATTTTTACAACTAGTATTTCTGACAAATGACTCATTTCTAAAATACACAGAGAACTGAGTCAAATTTTTAAAAAGACAAGCTATTCCCCAACTGACAAATGTTCAAAGGGTATGCAAAGGTAATTTACAGATGAGGAAATCAAAGCCATCCATAGTCATATGAAAAATTGTTCTAAATCACTAATTATTAGAGAAATGCAAATTAAAGCATCTCTGATGCTCTGATGCCTTTCAGACTGAGATATATCACCAGAAAGGACAATGATCAATGTTGGAAGGGATGTGGGAAATTTGGGACTAATACATTTTTGGTGGAGCTGTGGATTCATCCAACCTTTCTGGAGAGCAATTTAGAATTATGCCCAAAGGGCAACAAAAATGTACATACCCTTTGATCCAACAATATCACTGCTGGATCTATACCCTGAAGAGAATATGAAAAAGGGTAAAAATATCACTTTAATAAAAATATTCATAGTAGACCTGTGTGTGGTGACAAAGAATTAGAAATTAAGTGAATATTCATCAATTGGGGAATGGCTTAATAAACTGTGGTTTATGTATGTCATGGAACACTATTGTATTAGAAACCAAGAGGGATGGGAATTCAGGGAAGCCTGTAAGGATTTGCATAAACTGATGCTGAGTGAGATGAGCAGAACCAGAAGAACATTGTACACCCTAACTGCAACATTGGAGTGATGATCAAACTTAACAAACCTGCTGATTCCATCAGTGCAACCATCAGACACAATTTTGGACTATCTGTAATGGAGAATACCATCTGTATCCAGAGAAAGAATCGTGGAGTTTGAACAAAGACCAAAACCTTTTACTTTTAATTAAAAAAAACAACAACAACAGTTTCTTACTCTGTAATTTAGCTATCTCTTATACTTTATTTTTCTTCCTTAAGGATATGATTTCTCTCTCATCACATTCAACTTAGATCAATGTATACCATGGAAACAATGTAAAGACTAACAAATTGCCTACTGTGCGGGTTGGAGGGCAGGAAGCAATATTAGGGGGAAAATTGTGAAATTCAACAATAAATAAAATCTTTTGTCAACAAAAAAATGGAGTACATAATATAGTCAAGATTTGGAATCATGAATTCAGACTTAAAAAATCTAGTGCCCTTGCTACTAGTTTTCTATAGGTCAGGTTTCTAAATACCTTAATCTTTTAGAGCCACTTTAGAATAATCAAATTTATTGAACTAATTTCACAAAAAAAGACAACTATAGCAGTAATAATTATAGAACAGTTCAGTTCATTTCCATCATTTTTCAGTCATGTCCAATTTTTCATGACCTGTTTGGAGTTTTCTTGGCAAATCTCCTGGAGTATTTTCTTCTTTAGTTCATTTTATATATGAGCAAACTGAGGGAAAAAAGAGTTAAATGATTTAGCCTGAGTCACACAGCTAATAGATGTCTTAGGCCAGATTTAAATTCATGTCTTCTTGATTTTAGGTCTGGTTCTGTATCTACTGCACCATCTAGCTGTTCCAGAAAAAATAAATATTTATATCTATATCTATATACATATATGCATATATAAAATTTTCCCCACATTCAAAAATAAGAAACGTGAAGAAATAGGTGGAAGAAAAAAAATATCAACAGATGGTGATAAAAAATAAAAAAAAGATAAAAAAGGTAATACTGTTTCTACAAATAACATTTTTCAGTGTTGCACACTTCTGTGCTTTAGGAACCTTTCAGATAATTGGTTTGCTTTGAATTTAGGTGTAGAACTAATAAAGATAGTATTAAGTAACTATACTGAAAATTTCCTTTTTTAAAAAATTTTGGGTGGCTAGGTGGCACAGTGGATAGAGCATGGCCCTGGAGTCAAGAGTACTTGAGTTCAAATCCGGCCTCAGATATTTAATAATTACCTAGCTGTGTGGCCTTGGGCAAGCCACTTAACCCCATTTGCCTTGAAAAAATCCTAAAAAAATTTTTTCATAATTTTTTTTTGTTTTCCCAACGACATGCAAAGATAATTTCTAACACTGATATTTTTGTAAAATTTTGAGTACAAATATTTGAGTAAAGTATTTGAGTAAAATTTTTTCTCTCTTCCTCCTTTAACTCTCCTTTAACTCTTCCTCCCTTTGACAGTGAGTAATCTGATATAGATTAATAAAGAATAATTATATCAATATATAATAATTAATAACTGTGTTAACATATAATAATGATAACTTTGTTAAACATATTTCATTATTAATCATATTTTAGAAGAAGTAAAAGAACAAAAAAGGGAAGAAACATGAGAGGGTTAAAAACAGAAGATAAAAGAAATTTTAAAAATTGAATATTGTATACTTTTGTCTGCATTCAGGCTCTAGTTTATTCCCTTTATGTGGATAGTATTTTCCATCACACGTCCTTAGGAATTGTCTTTTATCCTAAATCTATCATGGTTAATCATTACACAATGTTGTTGTTAATGTATGCAATGCATTTATGGTTCTGCTTACTTCATGCAAGTCTTTCCAGGCCTTTCTGAAGTCCACCCATTCAAGATTTCTCAAATGTTTTTAAATCATATATTTTAACTAGTAGAGCAATTATGAAAGTAAAGAGGGTGCTAAACCTTAGTAGTTCTTGTTGAGAAACTGAGGACAGAAGAATATTAAAGCACATAATTGCCATAGGAAGACTTTTTTTTCCTCTGACATAAAGAAATATGACACACTGAATAAATTTCAACATTTTAGCTAATTATCTTTAATAACTTTCTACTTTTGAAAACTTATTATGAGGTAGCTAGGTATTTTAGTAGACATTAGATATAGAGTCAGAACAAACTTGATGTCAAAAATTGTTTCATGAACCTACTATTTTTTAACCCATGAAAAGTCATTAAATAACTTGTAGCTAAATTTCTTCATCTACAGTATTCAAATAATATGACCTACCTCACATAGCTGTTCAAATACTATTCATATGTTAGCTGTCATTATGATTATAAAGATAATAAATCCTTTTAAAAGATTTTAACTTTTATTTTATTGAGGAAAGGAGTAGGTATATAAATATATTTTCAATTGATTCATAAGTAATAAATGAGTGAACAAAGGAATGATTTTCAAAAGATTGTATCTATAAATATTTGTCTTCTCATCTTACTGCACAAAGATATGGCAGAGTTAATGATCTGAGCTGGAATTTTTTTCAAAATAATATATCTAATATAAAGAACTTTTCTCCCCTCTTCTACCATTGCCAGATCCTATACTAATTTTAATTCCTCTATGAAGGCTGGTTTTATGGTGCAATACCATAATAGTATCATTCTGGTGAGTTTCATGGTTTCTTGATTTACTTTTATCTTCCATTACTGGAGATTGTATCCTCAGGGTTGGAATTTTTCCTCTAGATTCTAGTGGTAATCTTCACTTAAGCACAATCCCCTAGGCAGTGTTGATTTTTACAAATTATTTTGTTTCAGAGTCAAGTGTAAAGAAATTTCAGCCAGTATTAACCAAACAAAACACCAGAAAAGCTTGTGAAAAGAGGGTTCAGATTTTTGTTTTCATTGTTATTTATATTTCTAATACCAGACTTCCTATACTCACCCCAAAATATTAGTACCATTTTTAACATTTATTCTTTTAAAATTTTGAATTCCAAATTGTTTCCCTACCTCATACCCCTTTTTAACTAATTCAGGAGGATTTGCAATATAAAACCCACTATACATATGAAATCATGCAAAAGATATTCCCATGTTAACTATATTGCAAAAACAAAACAAAAGAAAAGCAAGAAAAATAAAATGGGGAAAAATATGCTTTAATCTTCACCCAGAAATCAACAATTCTCTTGAAAGTGGATAACGCTGTTCACTGTAAGTCTCTTAGAATTCTAATGAATCATTGCATTGATCAGAGTAGCTATGTCACTCTCAATTGATTATTATTATAATATTCTTTTAACTATAAACAATGTTCTTCTTGACCTAGTCACTTTAATTTTCATCACCTGATTTTACTCATTCCATGTTTTTTTCCCCCAAAATTATCCTGTTCCTCATATATTATAGTATAATAGTATTTCTTTAAAATCATATGCCACAACTTGTTTAGCCATTCCTCAATAATGGGCTTCCTCCCAATTCCCAATTCGTTCTCACCACACAAAAAAGGAGAACATATGGCTATATTCCATATTTGTGTACATATAAACTCTTTTCCTTTTTGTTTAATCTGTTTGGGATATAGATCCATTAGTTGAATTACTTGATCAAAGGGTATTTGAGTTTCATATAATCCAATTCATTCTCCAGAACGATTGGACAAGCTCACAGTTCCACTACTAACACATTGGTACCTAATTTTTCCCTATACACCATCTAGCATTTTTCATTTTCTTCATCATTTTTATCAATTTGATAGTTGTGAAGTGGTAATCAAAGTGGTTTTAATTTGCCTTTTATTAATTAATTTTGATTTGGGGCATGTATTTTAATATGGCTATTGATAATTTTGACTTAGTCTTCTGAATAATGCCCAATAAAATACCATTTACCCATTAGAGATTGGCTTTTATTTTTATTCATTTGATTCACTTCCCAATATATTTGAGAAATGGGGCCTTTAGCAGTTAAACATTTTATATTTTTCCCAATTTGCTACTTTCTTTCTAATTTTGTCCACATTAGTTTTGTTTGTAAAAAAACAATTATTTTTGACTGCATGAACCCAAATTTATTCATTTTGTCTTTTGTGATCTGTTCTTTCTCTTGGTCATAAATTCATCTCTTATTCATAGATCTGACATGTATTTTTCATGCTCTCTTAATTTGCTTATTAAATTTAAACTATGAGAAACTGATCTATGACTAATAATGCCAAGTGGTTTTGCAGTTTTTCCTAGTTTTTTTTTTTTAATAGTGAGTTCAGCCTTTAAATCTTTAATCTTTGGTTTTATAAAAGCACTTGATAATTATGGTCACTTACTTCTGTATTTTGTATATCTAATTTATTCTACTTGAACAATGACTCCATTTCTTTGATGGTACTGGTTTCTTCAGATGATTAATACTGAAATCTGGGATTGCTAGATCTCCTTTCTCCACATTTTTATTTATTCCCTTTATATTCTTTGTCATATATAAATTTAGTTTACTTGCTAGTAAAATAATTAATAGTGTTGCATCAATATTCTTCAGAGAAAGTTATAGATAGACATTTTTCTCTGTTTCTGTTCTTTTTTTTACATCAAATTTGTATTTGGACCACAGAAAAAAATTGGTAAGACTGATTATTTAAAACTATATTATATTATATTATGGTTTAACTGGAATTGGAATGAATTGCTTATTAAATAGTTGCTAGATTTCACTTTGTAAATCTATCTGATACTGAATGATTTTTTTCTTCCTTTCGGAGTTCACTATAGCTTGTTAAATTTTTGTTTCTCTTTTGAACTCTGTTTGTTGTTGTTTTTTCTGTCAGGCAATAGGAATTACATGACTTACCCAAGATCACACAACTAGGAATTATCAAGTGTCTAAGTCCCTTTGAACTCAGGTCTTCCTGACTCCAGGGTCAGTGTTCTATCCACTGTACCAGCAAACTGCCTCTGAATATTTTTTTAAATATAGTATTTAAGGATTTTCTTTTCTAATAATCTGAGAAGTTTCTCTTTAATAAATGTTCATCTATAAAACATTTTAATTACATTTATATTGTCAGTCTTATTGGTATGTAATTGGGAACCATATCGCTTTTGCTTTAATTTCATCTCCACTTGTAGTAGATTTTCATTATTGATTCTGGTAATTTGGTTTTCTTATTTTTTTTAACTTATTGAATTAATGATTTCCTTATCTTTTTCATTTTTTTCTCTTTTATAAAATCAGCTAATAGATTTTATTTTAATTTTTTTACTTGTAGTTTTATTAATTTCCCCTTTAATTCTCAGAAATCCTATTTTGTTATTTAATTGTTTTTCTCTTTTAGTATTTCTAATTAAAATTTAATGTATTATTAATAACAAAGATAAATTAAAATGCTTTATTCTGTTCTTTTTTCTCCTTTATTAATATGTTTAGAGATATAATTTTTCTACTAGTTACTTTGTACTAAATACTGCTTTGGCTATATTCCATAAATATTGATATGTTGTCTCACTGTTGTCAGTATCTATAATCAAATTTTTATTTCTTTGTTTTATTCTGATTCTCTGATTTTTTAAGCTTACATTTTAAATTTCCAATTAGTTTTTTATCTATGCTTCCAAAGTTTTTTAATACAGCAATTTTTATTACATTATGGTACAAAAAGGGTACACTCAATACTCCTATACTTCTGCTTTTATTTATGAGGGTTTTATGTCCTAATATTTGGTCATTTTTTTACATAGTTGACATTTAGAACTGAAAAGAAAGCATATTTATTTCTATTTTTATTTGATATTCTCCAAAGCTCTATAGTATCTACCTTTTTCTAAAATGCTATTCATCTATTTGACTGCTTTCTCATTTATTTGATAGTTAAATTTACCAAGTTCAGAAAAAAGGTAAATTGAAGTCCCTAAGTAGCATAATTTTACTCTGTTTTTCTTCCTGTAACTCATTTAACTTTTCCTATTTTGTGATAGATGAATTATGACCTGGCTAAGGTCAAAGTTTTGTGAGTATAAAATAAGAATTGTTTAATATGATACAGGTTTTGGAGGTGGACATAGCAAGATATGGAAACTATTTTGATATAAGATCTGAAAGGCATGAAATTTGAGTATAACTCTATGAACTTGTGAAACTTGAAGAAGAAACTTGAAGAAAAAAGTTTAAAGGAGAAATTAGTATGGAGAGAAGGATCATGAATTCTATTTTGGACATGTTGAGATTGCATTATTTCTGGAATATTCAGTTCAAAATGTCTAATAGACAGTTAAGAAATTGAAAATAAGTAATGACAGTAAAGTTGTACTTATATGTATATGCATAGATTTACTTGTATATGTTTATATATATTTACTTTTGCCCATAAAGATGATAATAAAACATGATAACTGATGAAAACAAGAAAGAGTTAGAGAGGAAAAAGTAGAGAGCTCAAGTCAGACACACGTGGAATATCTAGTTAGATGATGGTTAAAGGACTGCTTTATATAAGAAAGAAAGGACTAAAATCAAGGCCATATGTGGATAGACTGACTTTGGTGAGTACAAAAACCTCTATTTCCTTAACATAGTGTGGTATTTTTATGAACTTAAGATTATTTTTAGCAAGTCACTATGAAAGCAAAGAGATGAGAGATGAACTTATCACATTTCACATTCACTTGAATGCTCTGTATATAGGAACCTCATGTTTCTGACTTCACATTGCACTGAGGGTATCACCCTTCTTTATTGTTTTAACTACTTCCCTTATCTCTTTCCTCAAATTCCAGCCTTTCTCTCAGTTGTCTAGGTTCCTGGAAAGTGGAAGAGAAATGTACTGTAGTAAATCAGGATGGTTTTTAAGCTGTTTTGGTTATAGAGGGTATATTAATATAGAAAGACAAAGGGAAGAAGAAATAATTAAAAATAAATGCTCAAAGTATGATTTGCCATTAAGGGTGATATTGAGTCCTACATATCATTGAAATAAATCTGTGTTGAATATATACCTAAAGCAAGACAATGTGAATGAATTAGTTCTTTTCAATAAGCAGAAAGTATTGATGAGCTTTAGTTAATTAAGGAATATATAGACTCTTTTTCTGACACCTGAGTTTTCCTCAGTCATATGGATCTAGTCTGGGGAAGAGCTTTAAAAAGTATGAGGAAAATATAAGATGTTATTATTTTGAATAATTGTGTTTATATAGCACTTCATATGATAACTATAATAGCCTATCAAATTCAGTATTTGGTGACATATTACATACAAAAGCAATTCAAACTGGCATGGATGGGAGATTAGAAACTGGATTAAAATATACTGATATATGTAGACAAAGGATAATATTAAACCAAAAAAAACATTGAATAGAGAGAAGTGTCCAAAAGAATTGGTATTGTACCTGGTTTCTGCTGGCATCTTTATTACCTAGAAGAGTAATAAGCAAAACATTAATCACGTTAGAAGATGATACTAATTTGAGAGGAAGTATAAAGACTACTAGTACGAAGGAGCTATGCAAAATAACCTTAGAAAAATAGGCATGAAATAAAATGAGATAATGAAAGGATCAAAAAAATGTAAGAGCTATTCTGGACAGAGTTTTTTTCTTTTTAGTAATAAAGATGACTGCAAAATAAGGGAAATGGGAAAAGTAATTCCAAAAACAGGAGATAGCAAAATGAATAAAAGATATGGCCTAATGACCAGTTCAGTATACTAAAAATTAGCTCAGGAAGAATTTTTTTCATGTGACAACTTCATTATCACATGACTCAATATTAATGGAGAGGGTGTATTATTTCTAAAAATAATAAAAAAATGAAACCAATATTATCAATTAACTGGAGCAACTACATGGTGCAGTAGATGGAGCATTGACCTGGAGTTAGGAAGATCTGAGTTCAAATGTGATCTCAGATTCTTGATGCATACTATCTATGTGACCTTGATTAAGTCACTAAAAATCCTATTGCCTTGTAAAAACTCAGCAAACAAATAAAAAATTAACTAAGTTTTAAAATGTTTTAAATAGATTATCTTATTGGATCTTTAAAACAAGCTCATAAAGTACTACAGAAACAGTCCCCTGCAGGAAACTGAGGATAAAAGCAGTTAAATTATTTAAAAAGGTCACAAAACAAGTTGTTTTCAGAAGTAGGTTTTTGAATCCAGACCTTAGTAGAGTACCCTATTTACTACAAACATTATATACATATGTTTATATTATGTCTGACTATTTATTACATATCTAATACAGATAATCTACTTCTGTATACTGATAGCTCTCTTTATTTCTGTTTGTCTGTCTATATCTATCTCCTGACTCATGACATATGAAAGTGATTCTGGATTCTCGAAATGAAATGTAAGCTTTGGCAGTCTACTTGTACCATACTGGAAAAGTTTGGTTATTTTCTATGAATAAAGACTGAGTCTATTTTTCAAGAAATATCTTAGCCCAATATAAACAGATCTACCTATAGAAGGGAAACTACATAGTGATAAATTTGTGGAAATCCCCTGAAAAAAAAGCAAAATACAGAAAAGCCCTCAATTCTAGGATGGTATTTTCTGCTTCTCTAGTATTGATACAGAAAAATAGAAAATCAGGAAAAGACCTGAGTTCAGATTTGACCCCAAACACTTAATAATTGCTTAGCTGTGTGACCTTGGGCAACTCACTTAACCCCATTGCCTTAAATAAATAATATTAAAAAATAAAATAAAGGTAAAAAAAGGAAAAAGGAAGATAAGAATAGTAAGACAGATAAGAATCATAGTTTTCATCATTCTATAATATTAAACTTAGCTGATTGACTTCAAAATGTGACATCTTTCTTCATTTTAGAACAAGTCATTCTACCAGAAAATTTTATTATTATTTTAGGTATGGTATTAATGTCTGTGTGTGTGTGTGTGTGTGTGTGTGTGTGTGTGTGTGTGTTGGATCCCTATGTATTCATTCTCAGAATAATGCTTTTTAATCAATAAAATAAAATAGGTAATACTGTTAAGGAAGTCAATTGTAATGATTTCTTTTTTTTCTAAATAATAAAGAAAAAAGCCCCGACTCCTGTTTAAGAACATGTAGATGGACTGAATTGTATCCATCATAATATCTTTGCTATAAATGAGAACTTAAGGTTGTGCTACCAAAATGGATTGATGAATTATGGGTTCTTCTTAGAGAGGTAAATAAGGAGCTTGATAGAGTTGGATCTGTCACGATCCCCTAAGGATATTTAAAATAATAGTTTCATGGGAAACTTGACCATCTAAAACTGCACTGTTTATGATCAGTATTTGAAGAGAGACAACCATGAAAATAACTGTGATATAAAAAGCATAAATTAGAGACATGAAAAAAATTCTATGAAAAACTTAATCCTAACCTCCAGATTATATCAACACATATTTTGGTAGTGATTTCAGTGTAAATATGGGCATAGGTTAGGACTGGGAGATATACAATGGATTTTGTACAGATTAGGAATATGAAATGTGACAGATAACTTATAAAGAACTGTTCCATGTTGATATAGCACCAATCAATTTCATTGAAATGAGAATCAAGGAGAATGTACCAAATAATATTACAAAAATGAAACTGATACTATCTTAAATATTATATTAAAATACTTATTTCATTCCTGAATTACCTGTCTATACAAACAGTGCAAGTTGTTAGAGCAGTTAAATCAATCCAAGTCAACAAGTATTTGCTAAATGCTTATGTTTTTTTTTCCAGATCTATATCACCCAGGCTTCTTTTGTTCTAAATCTAGGAAGATATAATGGAAAATAAAAAGATAAATAATAGAATGAAGCTAGATTAAATTATTCACTTAGCCCAGGAATGGCAAGGGGGTTCAGGGGAGATTGAAGAGGTATCCCTGAGGCAGGATGCTATTGCTTCACTCATAATCAGATCCAGGTCACAGTCTGCGGCCCCTGTCTCAGGAAAAGGAGCAGAAGAACAACAAAGTTTACTTCTTGAAGCAGGGACATTCCTCACAGTTCTAGAGTTGAGTGGAATTCTTGTGGTCATTCATAGACCAGTACACAGGCCAGGAGAGTAGTCTTAACCTTCCATAAGACTTTGAAAGAATTACTAATGTACAGGTCACTCGGGTTATCTTTGAAAACAGCTGCAAAAATGCTCAAAAACTGGAGATAATGCATCCTCCACCCTGGAAGCAGAGCCATACCTCATCAAAGAGTTAAAATCAAGTCACATACTGGAGAAATGAACAAACAACAGAAGAAAAATAACCCAATTATAAATGATTACTTTGATGGGAGGATCAAAAGAAATACTCAGAAGAAGATAACAAAGTCTTTGCATCCAAAGCCTCTAAGTAAAATATAAATTGATTTCTGGCTATAGAAGAACTCAAAAAAGATTTTGAAAATCAAGAAAGGGAGGTAGAAAAAAATAGGGAAGATCAATTAGAGTGATACAGGAAATTCATGAAAACTGAGTCAGCAGCTTGGTGAATGAAATATAAAAAATAATGAAGAAAGTAACATCTTAAAAATTAGTTTGAGTGAAATGGAAGAAGTAGTCCAAAAGGCCAATGGGGAGAAGAATAGCTTATAAAGCAGAACTGATCAAATGGGAAAAGGTGATACTAAATTTCTCTGAAGAAAATAATTCCTTAACATATAATATGGAGCTAAGGGATGCTGATGACTTTGTGAGAAATCAAGAAACAATAAAATATAACCAAAAGAATTAAAAATTAGAAAAAAATTTGAAATATCTCATTGGAAAAACAACTGACTTGGAAAACAGATCCAGGATACATAATTTAAAAATTATCGAATATCTGAAAACATTGACCAAAAAAAACTAAAAGAAAAGAAATTAGACATCATTTTGCAAGAAATTTTGCAGGAAAAATGCACTGATATCTCAGAAGCAGAGGGTAAAACAGACATTTAAAGAATCCAGCAGTCACCTTCCTGAAAGAGATCCCCAAATGAAAACAGGAATATTATAACAAATTTCAGAACACCCAAGTCAAGGAGAAAATATTGAAAGCAGTCAGAAAGAAAGAATTCAAATATTGCAGAGCCACAGCCAGCATAACACAAGATTTAACAGTTCTACAGGAAGGGATTGTAGGGCTTGAAATATGATATTTTGTAAGGCAAAGGAACTTGGATTACAACCAATAGTCAAGTACCCAGTAAAACTGAACATACTTTTTCAAGGGAAAAGAATAAATAACTTGAATCTATACTCCCTATACCTCAGGAGCAGAGCTAAAGCAACAAGGATGAAGAAAAAAACCAAAAGAACGCTCACTATAGAAAACTACTTTATAGACAAAAATGATAACAATGCTATGTCTGAGGAAGAAACTAGTAAAAATCACTCACAGGGGAGTTTCAAAATAAATATAACTTGAACTCAATAAAAAAGCTCCTTGATGAGCTTAAAAATGAATTTAAAAAAACTAAGAAGAGAGGAAGAAAAAAAAGAAATTAGAGTCATGCAGGAATGTTATGAAATATTGATCAGAGAATTTAACATCTGTAACAAAGGAAATACAAAAGATAATTGAAGAAAATAAAACCCTGAAAGTTATAATTGAACTACTAGAAACTAATGAATCTAAAAGACTAAAAGATTCCATCAAACAAAATAAAAAATCTGAAAAAAAATTGAAGAATATGTAAAGTAGCTTTTAGTTAAAACAAATGCCCTAGAAAATAGATCCCGAAGAGACAATCTGCAAATCATTGTACTACTAGAAAGCCAAGATCACAAAAAGAACCTGGAAAACATCATGCAGAAAATTATAATGGAAAACTGTCCAAATTTGCTAGAACAAGAAAGCAATATAACCATTGAAAGAATCCAAAGACCCTCTCCAGAAAAAGGTTTTAGAATAAAAGCTCCAAGGGCTGTTATAGCTAAATTCCAGAACTATCAAATAAAGAAGAGAATATTGCAAGCAGCAAAGGAAAACAATTCAAATACAAAGGAAACTCAATTCAACCCACACAGGATCTATCAACCTCAACATTAAAGAATTGGGAAGACCTGGAATATCATATATCAGAGAGCAAAGGACCTGGGAATACAATAAAGAATGTACTACCCTGCAAAATTCAGCATATATTGTCATGGAAACAGATATATGTTCAAGAAAATAAAGGCCTTCCAGAATTTCCTGACACAAAGACCAGAATTGAATGGAGAATTCAGTCACAAAATACATAACTCAAGAGCTACATTAAAAAAAAAAAAAAGAAATGAAAATGGGAAGTAAACACAAAGCAAGATAAAACAAATGTTGGTCAAGACCATCAAGTTGTATACAACCCTAAAAGGAATGATATGATGCTTCTAAATCTTGAGAACATTGTATCTCTTAGGATAATTAACCAGTCACTTATAATTGAAGCGATTGCATTTAAAGGGTATGGGTATAGTTTGGTCTTGTCTCTCCAGTGAAGAGGTTTGAAAAAGTCCTGATGAAAAGTAGGGGTGTTAACTTTAAATTGAATTGTCTTTTTATCCTGTGACCCACTTAAATTCTGTTGTGCTGACAAAAGCTTAGCACTTTTTATAATGAGGTCATCAAAAGTTGAGTTAGTGTCTCCCATTGCTTACAATCATTTCTAAAGTTCTCAGGTGAGACCATCAGAGCCTCCCAGTACTTAGGGATCTTTAAGATTCTTGTTGTTAACTAGATCAGGGTTTTACTTGATCAGTGCTTCAATGAACAAGGGGTTAAGTATCCAGGGTGTGTGTGTGTGGGGGGGATTAAGTGTGAGAGAAAATAGGCCTTGGGGAGAGGATCATAAGCAGTTCAAGAAATCATTTGACTTTGGCTGATACTTTCCTTCATGAAGAGGATTGTGAGTACTTGGAGAGCACTTGAAAAGGGAGTAGGGTGAAAAATGATTATATTATAAATTGATGTAATTTGAGAAAATGTTGCTTATCAAGCAATCAAACAATCAGATACCTTGATAAAAATAAGCAATCAAACTGTGATTGATAATACCTGATTAATAGTGATAGAGTGTTAAAAAACACCAGGGGAAAAGGCACAAAGATTTATACTTTTAGAGGGAAAGGAGGGAGAATGTGAATGCTGAGTAAATTCTATTCAATAGATTTGGCTCAAAGAGGGAATAAGATACATTGCCACTTGGTTTTTTTGCAAGGCAAGTGGGATTAAGTGGCTTGCCCAAGGACACATAGCTAGGTAATTATTAAGTGTTTGAGACCGCATTTGAACCCAGGTAATCCTGACTCCAGAGCGGGTGCTCTATCCACTGTGCCACCTAGCTGCCCCCCCCTTTTTTTAGCTTTCCTACTTGGTTTTAAAAATGTACTCTAATCTACAGGGAAGAGGGGTGGTGGGAAAGGGAAAGATAAGGGAAACAGGAACTGACAAAAGAAAAAGTGAAGGTCTAAACAAAAATAAACTGAAAGTCAAGTTTTTAAAAGAAAAGTCAAAAAGAAAAGGGAGTAAAATCTGGGATCAGGAGGAATAAGAGGAAAGGAAAGAGAAAAATTTTAAATATAGAAAGATATTAAAGAGCCAAATACAGAATTAGTAATCTTAACTGTAAATGTGAATGGGATGAACAGTCCCATAAAATGGAAATGGATAATAGAATGAATTAAAAACCAGAATCCTATAATATATTATTTACAAGAAACACATATGAAGCAGAAAGAAACACACAAGGAAAAGGTAAAAGCTTGGAGTAAAATATATTATTCCTCAGCTGAAATAAAAGAATCGGGGTAGTAATTCTGATCTCAGATAAAGTAAAAGCAAAATCAATCTCATTAAAAGGGATAAGGAAGGAAACTACATCTTCATTAAAGTCACCATTGGTAATGAAGCTATATCATTACTAAATATGTATGTACCCAATGATATAGCATTCACATTTCTAGAGGAAAACCTGAGAGAAGCACAAGGAGACAAAGACAGCAAAACTTTAATTATGGAGGACCTCAATTTCCCACTCTCATAATTAGATATATTTAATCATAAAATAAATAAGAAGGAAGTTAAAAAGGTGAATAAAATCTTAGAAAACTTATACATTATAGCCCTATGGAGAAAAAGGGTATAGAAAATAATATACTTTTTCCTCAGCAGTACATGCCATCTATGCCAAAAGTGACTATGCAATAGGGCACAAGAACCTTATAATCAAATGCAGAAAGGCAGAAGTAATAAATACATACTTCTCAGAACATGATGCAATAAAAATTACATATGATAAAGAATTAAATAACTTTAACATAAATAATGGGTGAATCAAACAGCAAATAATAGAAATAATCAATAATTATATCCAACAAAGTGATAAAAATGAGACATCATACCTAGAATTATGGAATGCAGAAAAGCAATTTTGAGGGAAAACTTTATATCTCTAAATGACTATATGAATAAAATAGAGAAGGAGATCAATGAATGGGGTATGCAACTAAAAAATTCTAGAAAAAAAGCAAATTATAAATTCCCAACTTAATATCAAATAAGAAATTCTGAAAATCAAGGGAGAGAGATTAAGAAAATTGAAAGCAAGAAAACCATTGATCGCATAAATAAAACTAGAGTTATTTTTATGAAAAAGCCAATGAAATAAATAAATTTTTGGTTAATCTGATTAAACAAAGGAAAGAAGATAACCAAATTAACAGCATCAAAATTAAAAGGGTGAACCAGCAGTCAATTAGGAAGAAATTAAAGAGAAAATTTGGAGCTACTTTACCTAACCATATGCCAACAAATTGGATAATCTGAATGAAATGAACATTTAGAAAAACATAAACTACTCAGATTAACAGAAGAGGGAATCAATTTCTTAACCCCATTTCAGGAAAATATTGAAGAAATAATCAATAAACTCCCTAAGAAAATGTCTCCTAGTCCAGATAGATTTACAAGTGAATTCTACCAAACATTTAAGGAATAATTAATTCCTATTCTTCATAAAATTTTAAAAAATAAGAGAAAAAGTTCTGCCAAACTCCTTTTATGACACTGATATGGTGCTGATACCTAAACCAGGAAGAAACAAAACAAAGAAAATAATATACCAATCTCACTAATGAATATTCATCCAGAAATCTTAAATAATGTTTTAGCAGAGACTACAGTAAGGTATTGGTATGATTTTTTGACATGACAAGGTAGGATTTATACAAGATAGGCAGAGATGGTTCAGCATTAGGAAAACAGGCAACATAATTGAACGTGTCACTAGCAAAACTAACAGAAATCATATGATTATCTCAATAGGTGCTGAAAAAGCCTCTGCTAAAATACAACATCCATTTCTGTTAAAAAACACTAGAAGTTTCAGGAATAAATGGAGTTTTCCTTAAAAATAATAAATAGCATCAATATAAAACCATCAATAAATATTATATGCACTGGGAATAAACAGAGCATTTCTACCAAAATCAGGTGTGAAACAAGGATGACCACTCTCACCATTACTATTCAATATATTATTATAAATGTTACCTGTAGCAATAAGAGAAAAAAAGAAGAAATTGAAAGAATCAAAATTGGCAACGAGGAAGCAAAACTTTCACTCTTTGTAGATGATACAATGGTATACTTAGAGAATCTGAGAAAATCATTGAAAAAAACTCCTCCAAACAATGAATAAATTCATAATATGGCAGGATATAAAATAAGCTTCATAAATCATAATCATTTCTGTATATGGAAAAACAAAATTCAAGAGAAAGAGACAGAAAATGAAACTTCAGTTAAAGTAGAAAATATGAACTATTTTGGAATCTACCTCCCAAGACAAACCCAGAAATTGTATGAACGCATTATAAATAATAAGTACTTCTCACCCAAATAAAGTCAGATTGAAATTATTGGAAAACTGCCAATTTTTCATTGTTAGGTTGAGCTAATATAATAAAAATGACAATTCTATCCAAATTTGATTACTTATTCAGTGCCATACCAATCAAATTACCAATTCACTATTTTAGAGCTAGAAAAAATAGTAACAAAATTCATCTAGATCAATAAAAAGTCAAGAATAGCAATGAAACTGAGCAAAGGTAATGTAAAGGAAGGTGGCCTAGCTGCACCAGATTTAAAATTATACCATAAAGTGGCAGTCATCAAAACTGCCTGGTACTGTTTGAGAAATAAAGTATCAGTAGATTAGGATAGATTCAAAAGAAACAGCAGTAAATGACTACAGAAATTTACTGTTTGACAAACCCAAAGACATTATCTTCTGGGATTACAACTCACTATTTGGCAAAAATTGTTGGGAAAACTGGAAAATATTATGGGAAAAACTAAACATAGATCCCCATCTCACACCATATACCAAAATAAGTTCAAGATGGGTACCGAATTTAGACATAAAGGACTACACCATAGATAAATTAATAGATCAATAAATTTTCTATCAGATCTATGGAAAGGGGATAAATTTATGACCAAACTAGAGTTAGATTACATTATAAATTGCAAAATGAATGATTTTGACTATATTAAATTAAATATTTTTTGCACTAATAATATCAATGCTGCCAAAATTAGAAGGAAAGCAGAAATCTGGAAAACAATCTCTAGAGCTAGGAGTTCTGATAAAGGTCTCATTTCTAAAATTTTAAAATTTCTAAAATTCTAAAAAAGAATTGCATCAAATTTATAAAGTTTCAAGTCATTCCCCAATTGATAGTCAAAGAATATGAACAGACAGCTTTCAAATGAAGAAATTAAAGTTATATATAGTCATATGAACAACATCCTCCAAATTATTATTGGATAAATTCAAATTAAAACAAGAATGAAGTATCACCTCACAACTATCAGATTGGCTAATATGAGAAAAAGGGAAAATGATCAGTGTTGGAGAGGTTGTGGGAGGATTGGACCATTGATGCATTGCTGGGGTACAGTATGGAACTATGACCAAGGAGCAATAAAAATATTCATTTCCTTTAACCCAGCAGTTCCAATTCTAGTTTTAAATCAAGAAGAAATCATAAAAAATGGGAAAATTCTCCATGTTCCAAAATATGCAGAGCAGTTCTTTTTGTAGAATTGGAAAATGAGGGGCTGTCCATCAATGGGGGAATGGCTAAACAAGTTAAGATATAGGTACAATGGAATGAATTACAGGAACTATTGCTGAGCAAAGGGAGCAGAACCAAGAGAACAATGTACATGTTAACAACATTGTGAGATGATCAACCTTAATGGAAGCAACTCCTCTCAGCAGTTCAGAGGACTAGAACAACCACATCATATTAGCTATGGACAATGTTATCCCTATCCAGAAGAAGAAAAACCAAACAAAACATAGCAAAAAAACCCTCCAGAATCTTATGAACACTCTATTAAAATCTATCTCTTATGTATCTCTTTCCCTCTCCTATTTCCTCATACTAAAAATGACTAATCTGTAAACACATTTATCAAAAATATATATGTACAATGCTACCCTGACTGTTCACTGCTGACAGGCAGGGTTTTGGAAGGGAAGGTGGAAGGAATTTTGTAACTTAAAACTATACATGTACGTATGTATGAATTAATTAATTAATAATAAAAAAAAACAAACTTGTGCAGTAGAATGGAAGAGGCGAAAGGTGAAGGAAAGTTAGTGAGCCTTACTCTGATCCGAATTGATTCAGAGAGGGAATGATATACACACTTAACTGGCTATAGAAATCTATCTTAAGCTGTTGGAGAGGAAAGAGATGGGAGAAAGGGGTGGGAGAGGGGGGTGAAGTTGATAGAAGGGAGCAAGAATGTGGGAGGGGTAGTCAGATGCAAAACACTTGTGGAGGGACAGGGTGAAAGGAGAGAGGGAATAGAATAAATGGGGGTAGGAGAATAGAATAGAGGGAAATGCATTTATCAATAGTAAGTAACTATGAGGAAAAAATATTGAAACAAGCTTCTCTGATAAAGGTTTCAATTCTGAAACAGAGATTTGAGTCAAATTTGTTAAAAAAAAAAGAGCCGTTCCTCAATTAATAAATGATCAAGAGGTATGAACAGTTTTTAGGATGAGGTAATCAATGAAAGTAATTTCAATCATTTAAAAAATGTCCTAACTCACTAGTGATAGCAGAAATGTGGGTTGAAACAATTCTGAGGTACTACCTTATATCTGTTGAGTTGGTTAACAGGACAGTAGGAAACAATAGCAAATTTTGGAAGGGATGTAGGGAAATTGAGCCATTGATGCATTGTTCAAGAATTTGTGAAATGACTCAATAATTCTGAGGAGAAATTTGGAACTGTGTCAAAGAGCTATAAAATCATGCCTATCCCTTGACCTAGCCTATATTCCTGAAAGAGATGAAACATGGGAAGGAAAGAACCTAAATGTATTAGGATATTTATAACAGTTCTTTTCTGGTAGTGGGAACCTGGAAAGTGAAGGGATGCCCAAAAGATGGAGAATGGCTGAGCAATATGTGAGGGAAATCAAATACTATTGTATTATGGGAAATGAATAATAAGATTCTCTCAGTAAAAAACTTACAGGAGATTTTCTCCACTGCTGGGGGCCCGGGTCCCAGAGCTCCCTCCCAGGGCAGGGCCCTCCCAGGGAGCCAGGAGACTGGGAGACAGGTGGGGGAGGTGGCAATAGGAGCATCGGCCCAAGCAATTTTTCAAGAAAAGGGGAGAACCCGGGAGAGAGAATGGGCTGATCGGGAAGTGGCTCCTGGGGAGGGTGGATCCGGGGGGAGGGGAGCCCCCCAAGCTATGGACGAAAGGCTACTAGGACCGCCCCCTCCAGGCTGGGGCCGAGGAGGCCTGGGGCTAGTAAGTGGAGAGCCAGGGGGACCTGGGGAACCTCCCGGTGGTGGAGAACCTGGAGCGGGTGCTGGGGGGGGGGGGGGGTCCCAGGAGGACGGGGAAAGCAGGACATCGGGGACATCCTGCAGCAGATCATGACCATCACCGACCAAAGCCTGGATGAGGCCCAGGCCAAGAAACATGCCCTAAATTGCCACCGAATGAAACCTGCTCTTTTCAGTGTCCTATGTGAGATTAAAGAGAAGACTGGTATCAGTATCCGAAGCTCACAGGAAGAAGAGCCTGTGGACCCCCAGCTGATGCGTTTGGACAACATGCTTCTGGCAGAAGGGGTGGCAGGACCGGAAAAAGGAGGAGGGTCTGCAGCTGCTGCAGCAGCAGCAGCGGCCTCCGGGGGTGGAGTGTCTCCTGATAGCTCCATGGAGCACTCCCACTATCAAAGTAAACTGGCCCAGATCGCCCATATCTACCATTCTGAGCTGGAGAAGTATGAACAGGCGTGTAATGAGTTCACTACCCATGTGATGAACCTGCTTCGAGAGCAGAGTCGTACACGGCCTGTGGCTCCCAAGGAGATGGAGCGTAGGGTGGGCATCATCCACCGAAAATTCAGTGCCATTCAGAGGCAGCTCAAACAGAGCACATGTGAAGCCGTCATGACCCTTCGCTCACGTTTCCTGGATGCTAGAAGAAAACGCTGTAACTTCAGCAAACAGGCTACTGAGGTCTTAAATGAGTATTTCTACTCTCACCCGAGTAACCCTGATCCCAGTGAAGAGGCCAAGGAGGAGCGTGCCAAGAAGTGTGGGATCACTGTTTCCCAGGTCTCTAACTGCTTTGGCAACAAGCGCATCAGATATAAGAAGAATATTGGGACGTTCCAGGAAGAAGCAAATATCTATGCAGTGAAAACTGCCGTGTCTGTCACTCAAGGGGGCCATAGCCGTGCCAGTCCCCCTACACCTCCCTCTTCTGCAGGTTCTGGTGGTTCTTTCAACCTCTCAGGATCTGGAGACATGTTCCTAGGGCTGCCTGGGCTCAATGCAGACTCCTACCCCAATTCCCAGGTTGAATCGCTCCGACATTCAATGGGCCCTGGGGGCTACGGGGATAACCTTGGGGCAAAGCCAGATGTACAGCCCCCGGGAAATGAGGGCTAATGGTGGCTGGTAGGAGGCAGTGACCTCCCCAACAGAGGGACCTGGGAGTGTTCACTCAGATACATCCAACTAATCCAGTCTCTGAGGTCTCAGGGGTGGGAGCACATGGGGTGACTCTAGGTGAGGCCCCAGATATCCAGTGGACATACCCCACCCAGAGAAGCGCAAGGCAGAGGGGCAAATGGGGTTTTTTCCTCATGAAGAAGGCGTCTCAGAGCTGGGGGGTGTGAACCACAGGGTGGGAAGGATCTCCCAAGAGACCCTTCTCTGTTCCCTCCTCATTCCTACCCTCTACTCTCCTTCTTTCCTTCTCTTTAGTCTCTCTCTCTCTCTCTCTCTCTCTCTCTCTCTCTCTCTCTCTCTCTCTCTCTCTCTCTCTGTCTCTCACTCTCTGACATGACATATTCCTCTTGCCCTCCCCACCCCACCCCACCCCACCCTGCTTGTACAGTCTAGAATTGGGGAGAGACGCCACCCTGCCTGTCTAGTGACGCCAAAAATGGGGACAAAATTTCTGGACAGAGGACACAGGCCATACCCCCTGTGCACCCCGCCCCCTGCCCTCTAAGACAGCTCTTATTACCTCATATGCAGCTCATCTTAAACCAATAGAATCGCTTGGTGGACAAGAGTGTCTGACTCAGATATCTACCTCGGAGGGAGTTTCTGCTACTTTAGAAAAATGTTGACTGGGCTTTGGATTTTTGTTTTCTTTAAAAAAAAAAAAGAAAGAAAGAAAAAGAAAAAAAAACTTACATGAGCAGATGCAATGGGAAATGTAGAACACACAAAGTAACAGCTATGTTGTAGGATGATCAGTTGTGATTGTCCCACCTTTTCTCAGCAATACTATGACCTAAGAGAACTCTGAAGAATTTGTCATAAAGAATGCTATCCATCCCAACAACACAGATAATTGTGTGAATTAAAACCAAAGGATGCATTTTTTTCCCACTTAATTTTTCTTGATGTTTCACATTTTTGGGGGTGAGAAAAAGCATTATGTTCTCTTTTACAACATGACAATTGCAGTTCTCTTCTATATGTCTACATATTTTTAACCAATATTAAGTAACTTGCTTTCTTAAGGAGGGGCAGTGGGATAGGAGAAAGGGAGGGAATTTACAATTTAAGGTTTTGGAAGAAAATATTGAAACTTGCTTTTGCATATAACTGGGGCAAAAAATAAAAAGAAATTTAAGAAAAGAAAATAAGAATTAAAAAAGAAGAGAAAAGAAATTTGCTCTAAATGAGGTACAGTCATCTCCAGAGCAATTAAAGATGAAAATTCAAGGAAGGCAAAATGAAAGAAAAAATATGATTAAAAGATTTGGAAAAAATTATGAAAAAGTAACTTTTTTAGGTCCTGTTTTCAAAGCACTGTGCTAGACCCTAGCATGTAGCATATTTCTTCTTTCATGCTTTCATTAGCTATAATTCCTGATGGTCTCTGACTCTTAGACCAGAGTTCTTTCTGTTACATCACTTTGCCTCCTACACATATATAGAGGAAATTCTGAGGAAATATTAGAAGAAAAGAGGTAATGACAAAGAAAGTAGAGGAGAGGAGGAGGAAAAGTTTAGTGTTATTTCACAAAAATTGAACCAAAATATGATAGGGAACTAAATATTAAATCAGACAGTTAAAAGATATTTCAAAAATCCAAATAAATATTATACTATTTCTAGATGACATGAAAGAATATTAACATTCAGAATATCCATTCCTGTCATTTTTGGAAAAGATCCACCTGCCTGCTCAAAAAGGTTCCATTTTCTCAAGGGATTTTGCCACTGCTTAACCTCCATTTTGTCATTCAGCAATGACATTATTCATGTAAAACTGAAGTTACCAAATAAAAGTGATATCATTTTCATCTTAAGACACTCATTTCACCAGGTATAAAAAAGATAGAGAACAGACACTGATATAATTTATTTCAGGCATGATAAGACAGCATATCCAATGTAATTATGAGTTGTACATAGGGAACTCAAAAACTGTCCAGTGTTAGAAACAATCTTTTATTTAAACCATATGCTTTATATCTAGCAAGAGGTTCTATCTCATTAAAATCTCATCTCTTATCTGCTCCAGAGTTTTCCAGAGCTGCAAAATGTGAAACATGCCTATGAAGATAATCCTAGGTTAACAATGTCAGATAGTGCACTCATCTCCACCCACCAGAATTTTACTGTCAGTATGGTTAAGGATCTCTGTCAATTTGAATAGACCACTTTGAAGGCTGTAAAAGAAATGAGAGCATGACTCATTCTTGTACTGTCATTTATTCAGTGTCTTTACCACTTCCTGGAAATGATGGAGAGACTCCTATATTGTACTTGTAGAAAACACATCCATGCTAATGTCAGACTCCTGAATCATTGAAGTGTTTGAAAGTGAAGAGAACATACCAGAAAAATCTTTTCCTACTACTGAACTACCCATAATCAGCCTTTTAATTCTAACAGGTGAGTCATTATCTCTTTGAAATTATCATCCTACTGATAACATTATAAATGACTGACTCTAGAAATACTTAATCAGGAAAAAAGAAAAGTTGAGAATACTGATGCAGCATTGACAATGACTTTAGCCAAAATGTGAGTGACATGTCATCCCACTCTCAGAAATTTGGAAGAATAAAAGCTTCATATCTGTTTAGCACCTTTGATATTATTAATAAGACTCGGAGTCACAGGGCCAGACTAATACAGTCAATGTTGTGAAAATGATAATCAGCAAAATCTAATATATAGAGCATAATAATATCTAAAAATAAAAAGGCCTCAAAGTCTAGCACAGTGCCATGAAGCTACTACTCCAACTTATCATAATAATTAGTATTTATTTAGTAATTGAAGATCTGTAACTTTTTACAAATGCTTCAATTTATCCAATCCAAAACCTTTGGAGGCAGATGCTAATATTATGCTTAGTTTTAAGATGAGGATGCTCTGGCAGTCTGATGTTAAATGGCTTATCCAGGATCATTCAGTTGATAAAAGACTGAATTTAAATTCTGTCCTTCCTTATTCCAGTTTCAGTAGGTTTATCTACTGTGTCACTAAGCTGATTAATAAATGAATTGTAGGTGTTATACTTTTTTTTTAGTTTATTAAGTATCTGAGGCCATATTTGAACTCAGTTCCTCCTGATTCCAGGGCCAGTACTCTATCCACTATGCCACCTAACTGCCCCAAGTGTTTTACTTATAAGAGGAAACATGAAAACAAAAACATGAATTAGTTATTTAAAACTTAAAAAGACAGGCAATATTACTTCATACTTCATAATTTTATATCTTTGAATGAATATTTCTAAGCTTTCTAAAGACTATTCAAGTAACAAAAGAAATGCAATCCATGGTTCTACGAACTGCATCAAATAAGGTGTATGCTTAAACTAAGATGCTATTCTTCAGTTAATTCATTCTTTTCCAACACTGTGATATCATGGACCATACATAGCATGCTAGATACTTCTATACACCATTATTTCTCAAAATCTATCTAATTTTATGTTCAATGTACATGATACTATCTAACCATCTCAAACTTTGCTGCACCGTTTTGCTTTTTCCTTCAATCTTATCCAACATAAGGGAAAGTAGTCTTTTAGGATAAGTCCCAACTTCTCATCATGTGGCAAAAGTATTTAAGCTTCAACTTTAGTATATGACATTACAGTGAATAATCTGCTTTAATTTCTTTGATTATTGATTGATTTGATCTACTTTTGTCCAAGAGAACCTCAAAAGTCTTCTTCAGCACTGTAGTTCAAAAGCATCAATACTGTGGTGTTTTGATTTCTATATAATCCAACTCAGAGCCATATATTGTCACAGCTTTGTATTTCCCAGGAAGGGAAGTTTCTGTTTTTCTGTATACTGTCTAGATTTGCAATAGTTTTACATCCAAAGAGCAAACCTTTTTTTAATTTCTTAACTGCACAATTGTAATCTGTAATGATCTTTGAGCCTAAGTATATAAAATCTGACATAACTTCCAGTTTTTCTCCCACTATTTGCCCAGAATTTATGGGACCTGTTGACAAATTCTTATTTTTTTTTTGATATCAAACTTTAAGTCAACTTTATTCTTCTTTTCTTTTACCTTCAAGAAGAGGTTTCTTAATTTCTCTTCACTTGCTGACATTAGTGTAAATATTGCAGTTCTGAGTTGATAGTTCTCTGAGCAAAATTAATTCTAGTTTTTGATTCATCTAGGTTTTGATTCATCCAGTCCAGCATTTCACATGATGTTTTCTGCATATAAAGTAAATAAATAAGATGACAATATATAGCTTTATCATAATCCTTTAAATTCTTCAATGAATCAGTTATTCAGCTGTTACTTGCATAAGTATGTATATATGTAAATATTTATGAAAACATATATATATATATATATATATATATATATCCCTTGCTTTTTCCATAATACTGTAAATGCTGACAATTTATGCTCTTGTTCTACTTCTACAGAAACCACCTAGTTCTGATAATTCTCAGTCAAATATTGTTTAACCTTAACTTTGAAAATCTTAAGCATAATGTTTTTGCCATGTGAAACATATGCAAACCTTTAAAATTCTGAACATTCCTTGGCATTGCCCTTCTTTGGGACTGGGGTATAAACTGATTTTTTTTTCCCAGAGTCCACTATTACTTTTCAAATTTTCTGACATATTGAGTACAGCATCATCTTTTAGGATTTTTAATATCTCACTAAAATTCCATCATCTCTGCTAGTCTTATTGTTAGCAAGGCTTCCTAAGACCCGATAGACTTTATTTTCCCAAGATGTCTGGCTGGAAATTAATAACCACACCATTGTGGTTATCATCAATATTTTGATCTTTCTTCAATAGCTCTTTTGTATATTCTTGCAATCTCATCTTAATCTTTTTTACAACTGCTAATTCCCTTTCATTTTTTGCCTTTTATAATCTCATTTTTGCATGAAACTCCTTTGATATTCCTAATTTGCTTTAAGAGATCTCTTGTCACTCCTATTCTGTTGATTTTATCTATTTCTCTCTTGCTCATTTAAGAAAACCTTGTTTGCTATTTTCTGTAATTCTGCATTAAGTTGGATATACCTCTCAACATTTTGCTTTATTGTCCTTTATCTTTTCCCTTTAGAATGTTTTGCTTTGCTACCTTCTGTCTAATATTGCAAATACCATATTTCTTTAAGTACTCTACATAACAGATATAATACCTTAAATCTATTCATTAGTGCTACTTTATATTCATAAGTGATGTAATACCTTTAAGATCTGATGTATTTCCCTACATTTTTCTATTTGTTTGAATTCTGAACTAAGAAATTCCTGATCTAAACTACAATCAGCCCCATCTTGTTTTAAGTTCTCCACATTTGATGGCAAAATAGATAATCATTATTGTTTCTAGATTGATAATCTAGCTCTATCATGTCTAGGGTTGCCTTTTGAGTTATTATCTAGAGTTTTGTATGACTAGTTAGTCATTTTTAACAATTCTATTAGTTTGTTTTTTTTGTGTCCTCCCTTCCCAATCTGTGACTTTCATAATCTGGGCATCTCATAAATCAAGGAAATTATGAGCTATGACATTCTTTTATTGTTGTTCATTTTTGCTTTTGTTTTTATTTTTTTTGCAAGGTAAAAGGGGTTAAGTGGCTTGCCCAATGCAACAGCTAGGTAATTATTAAGTGTCTGAGACTGGATTTGAACCCAAGTACTCCTGACTCCAGGGCAGGTGCTTTATCCATCCCAGCACCTAACTGCCCTTTGTTTTTGTTTTTGCAAAGCAATGGAGTTAAGTGATTTGCCCAAGGTCATACAGCAAGGTATTTATTAAGTATCTGAGGTCAAATTTGAACTCAGGTCCTCCTGATTCTAGGGCTGGTGCTTTAATCACTGCACCATCCAGCTGCCCCAACCTGCAATTCTTTGATGAACTTCCAGATAGCAAATTTGATGGCCTAAATGCCACAAATGTACTATATGAAGCAGAATTCTCACTTTATTCTAGGGAAGATGACTCTATTAATGAAGTTTATTTACCATGCTTCTGTCTCAGTATCTTTCTTTGTCCCCCTCAACTTTTCCCCTGCTTTTTGTGGCTTCCAACATTATAATACTTAAGAGCAAGAACTTTCTATATCTCTTATTTGATGAAATATATGCCTAGGAAAGTAAGTACAATATCTGTAATGTATAAATATAAATGATTAAGTAAGTAAGAAAAGGATCCCATAAATCTGATGAGTTCTTAAGCCATTGAGTCATTATCTGGAACTTTTGAAAACCTCTGGATTAAGTACTTATAATATAGAATTGCTGAATTGCTTCCCCCCCTTGATAATTATATTTCAATATAAATAGTTTCTTTTATATTCTTATACATTTCATTTTAGGTATTTAAAATATATACTATAATAGAAAGGGTTTCATAGACTTCACCAAACTAAAAAGAGAAATGTGTGAATATCAAAAAAATTATTATTATTTGGTAACTTAAGAGAACAAAAGATAATTGCTAGTTATCTAAATGCCTGAAACTATTGTGGTTTGGATTTGTTCCTGAGCTCCTCTGAGGAAATAGGTTCAATAACAAAAACAAACTGTCTTACATTCTTAGAAGTATATATATTTGGAAGAGGAGTTCCCTAAATATGGGAAATAGAGGAAACTTCACTGAGAACTCAGGGATTCTTTTCACCTTGTCCTCTGCTAAATGTTGAAAAATTAAGAACAGACTTAAAAGAAAAATGGTCAATACATAATCCATAGATAAGTATTCCTTTTCTACTTCTAGCAGATACTCTACAAAGTACTGGAAGTACAAACCCTAGTGTGAAATAATCCTTGCCCTTTTGGAATTACCTTCTCAGTGAATAAAATATGTAAATTAATAAGAATGAAATATAGCCAAAATAAATAAAATACAATTTTGGGGAAGGTGGGAACATAGTTTTGGGAATGATTATAAAAATCATTATAAATATAGGACACAATATAAAAAATTATCCAACTAGATAGCATATTTTTTTTGTAGTGTCACACTTAATTTTTCATGAGGAAATCATAGTTTTTCAGTAACAAAGCAATCACTTGAAGTCAAGTTTTCTAATATTCAGTTCTATTCTTTTCCTGATTACCTGAATTCTCGGCAATATCTTATTTACTGATACATATTTCTGAAAAATAGTTCCTTTTCAGTATCTTTAATTTTTCTTCCTGCCAAACATCATATGCTTAACGTTTCTGAGGAATGTTTTCCTAAACTGTAAAATTCAGTATTGCTGGGACAGAAATGACATCTAGATTTTGATAAATAACTTTACTGAAAAATTGTTTGTACCCAGCAGTAACAAAAGTATTAACAGTAGGAGGTTTATGGATTTTAAATTTTAGTCTAAAAGATTGGGACTGTCCTATTGTTCACTATTACCTGGTTCTCAGAATTGACTAGGGGCACATCCATGTCTAAATACAGAAGATTCAAATGTGTTCAGTTTGTAACTGGCACCTGTGGCTAGCGATCACTGGTGTTTGTTTCATTCAAATGACTGCAAGCGGTGGGCCCCCTGCAGAACTGTACTTCTGTTCTTTTGAACTGATGATAAAATGTGCTTTCATGTGGCAGATATTTGCTTTTATGAGTTGTTGAAATTAAAGTACTTATGGAACAATATAAACTAGATAAGAAATCAACCTATTCTTCTTTTACTTCTTTATTTGATGTGTTTTTATATAAATGAGCCACTTTATCTTAATGAAGTAGAAGAAATAGAAATATTAGACAGAGAAATATGTTGAATAATTATTCCTTTGTATCCTCTGTATAGACCATGTATATATTCCTACCCCATCACATTTTTTAAATTATTGAGATGAGGTCAACTGACAAAACAATGGTCCTTGCCTTATCCTGAAAAGATTAAGTCTTTAAGCTACTGCTCCTCATTAACAAAAATCTTTACTTCATCTCTGTTCTCTGAGGTACCCATTCCTACCTACATCTCCCTACTCTTCCTTAAAAGCTTGCTTGTTTTACTTTGGGGGGAAAGTCCATGTTTCCCCATGTGCCTATACTTCTTATTGCTCATCCTTTCATGGCGGCTTATGTCATTGTTATTCCTCCTATATTTTTCCTTACTATTCAATCTTTCATGGTAGCTTTGTTGTTTAGATTGTTTAGTTTGCTTAGAGATCAGTAATTTTTCTGCTTTTAATCTTTCTTTCACCTTAGCTTCTACTTTTTGTCCCTGAAATATTTTCTGGATTAAAGTTGATCTTTTACACGAATTCTTTCATGTTCTGCCTGAACCTTTTGTCAGTCACATTTTTCCTAGTAACATTATCATCCTAGAGATCTTGATAAAAAAAAAAGCCCTCAAAATAAGTGTCATAAAGTTCACATATATATAGTATCATATGAGTGTTGATAAAAGGGTCACTTCTAATTTCCAAAAAATATCTAGAAACTTCTATCATTTGCTTAATATAGTGTCTGAAATGTACAACATTATTCTCACTCCTTTGCAATATCACATCCCTTCCACCAAGTCCAATTAGCTAGCAAACTTGTTGTGTTAGAGGTATAACACATGCCTATACAGTGCAAATTTAAATACGTTAGTTGATTAGATTCTCTAAATGGTCACTTGTATTACCTAAGGTTCTGAAGTAATAAGATTTGATTCCAGATTTTTGATTCCAGAATGAGCAGTTTGGAATGAAAGAGTACCACCAGAGAAAGGCAGTTTTCAGATCTATATCACTCTCTTACTTACTATATACAATAAAATTTAATCTATTATATAATTAATAAATAAATGATTAATCTATTCTCACAGTTCACTCTTCCTCTCAACTTTAAATATCTTAGTGTCTGTCTAATGCAATATGCTAATTTTATGAGGAAACAAAGATGTACATAACTAAAAAGTTCCTTGGGTTATAGAGGTAGTAAATCATAAGCCTGAATATGACTATATTTTCTACTGCCAAATCTAACATTCTTTATTCTTTCTCTAATTCATTTCACAAAGCAATTTTACCTTAAACCTGCATTGAGATCAAGAGTTCTTCACTCAAGGGACCAATTTGTTAAGCTACTAAACTACATTTAAATTAAAACAAAAGAAGCAATTATAGTAGCAAGAATACATTTCTTATCCCTTTAATAATGTGTTGTTTCTGAGCCACATTATGTTAAGTTACTCTGACCCTATCTATGGAATCCTGGAAAGTAACTAAGTAACTCTGATGCTCATTTCCACATCTGTAAAATAGAATACTCATAGTGTATCCCTCACAAAGTAGTTGTTAAAAAAAAGTGCTTTGCAAATTTTAAAATATTATATAAATCTGATATGGGTTGCTTTGTCATCCCCTACAAGGTAAAACTATCTTGTGTGCTGTCATCATCATCATCATACATATAACCATCATTATCTTGTTCATCAAACCTAATCTCATAATTATGAGAACTACTCAAGTAATTCTGAAATTCTATTCTGTCCATTATAATGCAATGCTATCCAAAATCAACTTTGTTTTAAATGCTGCAAAGAATTTCTTTATCTCTCTTTAACTTGCTAATCAGTTGAAGTTTTAAAATTTCTAATCTCTTCCCAGTTTTCTAACTTTACCTTTAAATTTACAGTAAAAAAAATCATGAGTAATTGATATGTTACCTTAAGCCACCTTCCTTTGTTTATACCCTTTCTTTCCTTGTTTTGAATATTGAACAATGACATATCCCTATTTCTTGCCAAAGTTAAATCCTCAACTTTCATACCATCTCTTTCTGCATATCCTACCTAGCATCTTGTTCTTTTGAGCATCTTTCCTCCTCTAGCTTCTATCTCTCTCTCACTATTTTACTTCTTCATGTACCCTTATAACGATGTTAAATCCCTTCTTTTCTAAAAGGAAACAAAACCAAAAGGGAAGGGGAAAAAGTTTCACCCTACCTAGCTGATTTCTCAAGCCATTATTCTCTCACTTTTTTTTCCTTCACTTATATATTTTTCAAAAGAAAAAAAGGAGGGGGGGTTAATTGCACTAACTACCCTTTCTTTTCCCCTACATAACCTTGCAATAAATCCTTTAAATCAAGGTTTTCTCTACAATTCTAATTTTAAAAATCTAATAAACATCACCAAAAGATGTTTTATCAATAAAATCAAGGATTGTGAAGCAGACTTCTTTCTCTTTTAACTTCTCTGTAGTTTCTAATGATTTTCAATATATTGCCCAAATTTTACAAATTAAGAAACTCAGTCAAAGGACCTTGATGTTCTTTACATTTCATTTCAGTGACATTAATTTCTTTTTATTCTTTCTGTTTCTCTGATCACTTTTTTTTCTATTTCCTTTGCTAATTCCTGCTGCCACTATCCACCTATAATGTGGAAATGCCTGAAGGCATTAATCGCTTTAGTGATTTCATTTAGTTTCATGTATTCAATTATAATTTCCACACAGAACTGCCCAATCTATATAAACTCATGGGATATTTTGTCCCTCCTTATTTATTTATTTCTTTATTTTGCTGCTCATTTCCTACCCCAAAGGCATGGATCTAATCAATTATATTAAAAGATGTTTCAATGCTTTTGAAGATTATATGCAAGGATAACAGCAGCTAAAATGATGAATTTTAATTTATAGTTTTCTCCTAAAAATAACAATAAAACAAAATGAGGCAGGGATAAAAGATTTCATTTCAGGTTTAAAATACAGCTATTCAAAAATTATCTTTTTATTTATTCATTTTTCCAAGTATATGTAAAGATAATTTTCAGCATTCATTTATTTGTAAAACTTCCTCCTTCCCACCTTCCCTCCACCCTCCTTAGATAATAAGTAATCTAATAAACATGCACAATAATTTTAAACATATTGCCATATGTCATCCTGGGGAAAAATCAGAATAAAATAGGGTAAATCATGAGAAGGAAAAAAAGCAAAAATAAATAAATAAATGAATGAACAAATAAACAAACAAACAAATAAACAAATAGATGCACATGGTTTTGATCTGCATTTAGATTCCACATTTCTTTCTCTAGATGAGGACAGCTTTCATCACAGATCTCTTAGAATTTTCTTTAACTGCTGTATTGCTGAGAGGAGCTAAGCCCATCTTAGTTGATTATTGTACAATATTGCTGTTAAGGTGGATAACGTTCTCCTAGTTCTGCTCATTTACCTCAGAATAAATTTACGTAAGTTTTTCTAGGTTTAATTAAGTTCTTCTGCTCAACATTACTTTTAGGGCAATAATATTTCAATATATTCATATATCACAACTTGCTCAACTATTCCCACTTAATGGGCACACTCCATTTTTCTAATTCTTTGCTACCATGAAAGTGAAAACAAAAACCTGCTCTGAATATTCTTGTCCACATGGGTATTTTTTTCCTTTCTTTTGTTCTCTTTGGAATACAGAACTAGTAGTGGTTTTGCTGGATCAGTATGCACAGTTTTATTACCCATTAGGTGTAATTCTAAATTACTATCAAAATAAGTTGGGTCAATTCACAATTCTAGTTCATTAGTGTCCAGTGCATTAGGGGATATAGTTCCTATATCTCCCCTCCAACATTAATCATTTTCATTTTCTTTTTCTTTTTTATTAGTTAAACTGATAGATTTGACCTCATAGTTTTTTTTAATTTTCATTTCTCTAATGGTGACAGAGCTTCAATTTTCTCATCTAAAAACTACCTCTTTATATCTTTTATCAATAGGAGATTGACCTGCATTCTTATAAATTTGACTCAGTTCTCTAGATATATTAGAAATAAGGCCTTTATCAGAAACACTGACTATAATTTTTTTTCCCAGGTTTCTGCTTTCCTTCTAAGCTTGGTTGCATTGGTTTTGTTTCTACAAAAACTTTTTAAAAGTAATCAAATATCCATCTTGCATTTAATAATGTTCTCTCTTCTTTGATCTTAAATTTTCCTTTCCATAATTCTGACAGGCAATTGTTCTTCTAATTGGCTTATGGTATCACCCTTTATTTCATAATCTTTTACTACCTTGATGTTATATTTGTATGAGGTATGAGATGCTGACTTATGTCTAATTTCTGCTATATTATTTAACAGTTATCAAAGCAGTTTTTCCTCAAATAGTGAGTTGTTATCCAAAAAGCTAGAGTCTTTGGGTTTATTAAATAGTAGATTAGTACAGTTATTTATCAAATAGCTTTGATAATTATTGCTTTGTAATATAGATTTGGATCTTTTGCATTTTTCCTTAATTTTCTTGATAATCTTGATCTTTTGCTCTTCCAGATAAATTTTGAAATTATTTTTCTATATAGAAACTATATAATAGTTTTTGCATAGTTTGATTAGTATGACACTAAATAAGTAGATTACTTTAGGCAAAATTGTCATTTTTATTATATAAATTCAGCCTACCTTTGAGCAGCTATTTTTTCCAGGTATTTAGATGTACTTTTATTTATTTGATATATGTTATATAATATTATTCATAGAGTACCTGACTTTTTCTTGGCAGATAGAGTCCCAAATACTTTACATTGCCTACAGTTGCTGTGAATGGAATTTCTCTTTCTATTTCTTGCTGCTGAGTTTTGTGGTACTATATAGAAATACTGATGAGCTGTATGCATTTATTTTATATCCTGCAATTTGTTTAAGTTGTTCATTGTTTTAAGTAGTTTAAAATTGGATTCTCTAGGATTTTCTATATATACCATCATATCATCTGCAAAGAGTGATAGTTTTGATTTTTTGATGGCTTATCCATCTCCTTTAATTCACTTTTCCTATATTACTGCTAAAGAAAACATTGAAGGGCAATATTAAGTAATAGTGGTGATAACAGCCACCCTTGTTTCATCCTTGTTCTTATTGGGAAGGTTTTCATTATATACCCATTTCATATGATGCTTGTTTAAGGTGTTAGATACATATTGCTTATTATTTTAAGAAAAATTCACTTATTCCTATACTCTCTACTATTTTTAATAGGATTTAATATTATATTTTTGTTAAAAGTCTTTCAGCATCTATTGAAATAATCATATAGTTTTTGATATCCATAGGGATTGATCACACTGCCAATTTTTCTAATACTGAGTTAACCCTGCATTTCTGGCATAAATTCTACCTGGTCAAATTGAATTATCTTATTGATAATTTGTTCTCTTTTTCAACATTTTAGCTTAAATTTAAGTTTAAAATTTTGCATTAATATACAGTTAGGAAATTGATCTATATTTTTCTTTTTTGATTTTGGCTCTTCCTTATTTAGATATCAACCTTATTTAAATGTCAAAATGGTTTAACCTAGTTTCTGACACAGTTTATCAGAGTGTTTCTGCTGACCATGATGCAACATCTAAAAACCACAAGTGCAAATCAGGTGATGGTTTACATGCCAGTGGTTGATGATCAGCACTAAAAAAGGTTCAGGAAGGCCAATGTAGAAACACAAAGGTAGCAGCATATCATTTAAGATCTCTCCCCAAATTATGTCATAAAACAATTCCTGGAGAAGAAAAAAAACACAAAAGCATGGGGTGAAATAATTTTCCTATCAAAGAAAACTTTGAAGGTCAACAGGAAAGGTCTGTTGCATCTGATGGAGAGAAGAGAATAATTCTTCACAGGTCACATCAGCACAGACCTAGCCCCAGAAGAAGCAGGAGAAGGTCTTGGGACTCTGAATCAGCAGCAGCTGCTGCTTCTAGAACTCTCAGACAATGCGAAGTATGTGGGGGTGTCAAAAAACTGGTCAGAAGGAGATTACTTGGGTCCCTTTGCTAGTATTGATGAAGGACTCTTGATTTTCCCAAACTCAGATCTGAGCTGCAATCCTGGGTAGCAGTTCTAGATCAAGAGTGGAGTGAGGATCCTTGTCACAGTTCAAAGGAAGGAAAAAAATGCTTATTCTCATTCACAGGGGAGTGGGAAATATATATTTCTTTAGATCAAATCAACTTGGAAGAGATGAAAACTAACAGGTCCCTAGAAATATTACTGAAAACAGCTGTACGATAAACTCCTGAAGTTTGGTTCAGTGTATCCTTCACCTTGGAGCCAGATATCTACTTTAACAGATAGTTAAAAGTCAAGATATAGACTGAGGAGATGAGATGACCATTGGCTATTGAAAGTTATTAAGGTGAAAGGAAGATCAAAACATACACTCAACAGATAACAAATCAAAATTTCAACATCCAAAACCTCCAGGAAAAAATATGAATTTATCTCAGGCCATGAAAAATTTCAAGAAGCATATTGAACATTAATTAATAGAGTAAGATGAAAAATTGGGAAGAAAAATGAGAGTGAAACAAGAAAAACATAAAAAAAATTAACCAACTGTGGTAAAGGAAATACTAAAGAAAAGTTGGAGAAAATAACATATTAAAAATCAAACTGAACAAATAGTAAAAGAGGTGCAAAAAATACAATGAGGAGCAGAATACTTTAAAAAGCAGAATTGGTCAAATGGAAAAAAGAGACACAAAAATTCACTGAAGGCAAAAAACAAACCTCTTTTTTAAAAAAATAGCATTGCAAGGCAAATGGGATTAAATGACTTGCCCAAGGCCACACAGCTAGGTAATCATTAAGTGTCTGAGGTCAAATTTGAACTCAGATACTCCTGACTCCACCTAGCCATCCCAAAAAACAAACCTCTTTAAAATTAGAATAGATCACATGGAAAAGAAGGTTACAATACTCACTGAAGAAAATAATTCCTTAAAAATTGAAACTGACAATTGAAAGCTAATGATGTCATGAGACATCAAGAAACAATTAAGCAAAATCAAAAGAATGAAAAAATAAAGGGCAATGTAAGATATCTCATGGGAAAAGCAATCATCCTGGGAAATAGATCCAGGAGAATTTAAAAATTGTTGGACTACCTAAAAACTTTAGGTGCAAAAAAAAGAGTATAAACATCATCTTTCACTAAATTATCAAGGATAATTGGCCTGATATTTAGAAACAGATAATAAAATAGAAATTGAAAGAATGTACCAATTACATCCTAAAAAAGATTCTAAAACTTGCATGAGTATTATAGTCAAATTTCAAATCTCCAAAATTAAGGAGACAATATGGTAATCCACCAGAAAGAATTCAAGCTTGTAGAACCACAATCAGTATAATTCAAGATTTAACAACATATTCAATAATAGGTTGAATGATTTGGAGGATGATTTTCCAGAAGGCAAAAGAGCTTGGATGACAGCCAAAATTTATCTACTGAGCAACACTATTATAATCCTTTGGAGGCAAAAATGTTTTTTCAAAGAAATAGAGAAATTTCAAATATTCTGGATGAAAAGAACAAAGAATAGAAAGTTTAATTTTCAAATACGGGTCTCATGAGAAGCAAAAAAAGGTAAACAGGAAAGGGAAATCATATGGGACTTAATAAAGTTAAACTATTTTCATTCCTCCAAGGAAAGATCATACTTGCAACTAATAAGAACATCCTCAATGTTAGAGTAGCTATAAAGAGTATATATATATATATATATATATATATATATATATATATATACATACACATATATGTTGGCTATTGAAAGTTGTTAAAGTGACAGGAAGATCAAAACAGATAAACAGATAACTATATATATGTACATATATATATACATATATATATATATATATATATATAGAGAGAGAGAGAGAGAGAGAGAGAGAGAGAGACAGAATGCACAGGTTTGACTTGAATATAAAGGCATGGTGTCTAAAAAATCAAATTAAGGAATGAGAGAAAAATGTGCTGGGAGAAAGGATAAAGAAAAGGTAGAATAAGATAAATTATCTCAAATAAAAAGGCAAAAAAAAGCTTTTAAATGTTAGGATGTTACAAACAATGATTAAACAATATTCTCACCAGAATTGGAAGAAAGAAGGAATAACATACAAACTCAATTGCATATGGGAATGTCTTTCCCTACAGAAAAGTATGATAGGAAGAGAATGGGAGGGGGTTATACAAGGGAGGGTATAGTGAGAAGCAAAATATTTTTGAGGAGGGATAGGGTAAAACGAGGAAGAACATAGAATAAACAGGGATGAATAGGATGGAGAGAAATATAGTAAGAGTCATTTTAGAAAAAAAAGTTGGCCCAAGTTCCTCTGATAAAATCCTCATTTCTCAAACATATGGAGAATTGAGTCAAATTTATAAAAATCAAGAGCTTTTTACCCAATTAATACATGATCCAAAAATGAACACTTTTTAAATGAAGATATTAAAGCTCTCTGTAACCATATAAAAATGTTCTCACAATTGATTGGTGATTGTAAATTAAAATAATGCTGAATTACATTCTCATACTTATTAGACTGACTAATAGGAGAGAAAAGGAAAATAAGTGTTAAAGGGAATATGGGGTAATGCATTGTGGGCAAAATTGTGATCTGATCAAATCGTTCCATAGAGGAATTTGTAACTATGTCCAAACAGCTAAAAACTGTGCATACCTTTTGGCACAGCAACAAGATTATAGGCTTGTATCTCAAAAGATATTAAAGAACACAAAGGAAAAGTGCCTATATGTCTGAAAATATTTTAGAAGTTCTTTTCTGCTGGCAAAGAATTAGAAATTGAGAGTATCCTCATCAATTGGAATTGGCTGACCAAATTGTGGTTTGTAATTATGATGGAATACTATTTTACTCTCAGAAAAAATCTAGAAAAATTTACATGTGCTGTTTCAAAGTGAAATGAACTGTGTACAAAGTAACAATATAGTGATCAGTTCTGAATGATGTAGCTGTATTCAACAATACAATGATACAAGACTTTGAAGGACTTCTGATGAAAAATTCTATCTATTCCCAAAGAAAGAACTGATGGTGAATGAATACTGACTGAAGCATAAGCTTTTCACTTTATTTTTCTTGGTTTTTTTCTATTTTTAATTTACAACAGACTAAGATAAAATTGTTTTGCATGATTACACTTGTATAATCTACATATAGAATTCCTTACCTTCTCAATGTGGGGTTTGGGGACAGGAAGAATTTCAAACACACTTTTAAAAATTCATGTTAAAATATTTTTGCATCTAACCAGGGAAAATACTAAATATAAATTTTAAAGGTTAAAAAGAAGAAAAAAGAAAAGACCAAAAAGGACTAATGCAAGAGGTGCTAGTCATCCCTTAACACTTCATACACTCTTAGGTTCATTTTGCTAGAGGTGGAATAAACTTTAGAGGACAAATCTGTCATTTTAATGATGAGAGACTCCTGATAATTTATATGGTTTGCCTAAGATCACACAGGTAGGTATTGGCAGGGGAGAGATTATTTTAAATGCTCTTGGTCTCTAGAAATTAATATTCTTTCCCTAGTGCCTCCTCAAGATCTCTAGACTCAACCTTTTTATTGAAATGTTGTTTCTTATTTCGAAATATCTACCAAAGTCTCACCTAGGTATTAGCCAATGCTAATGCTCAGGGAATTTCTCTGGTAAGCTTATCAATTTTATATGACTAAAAATGAACTGCTTTTAGAAAGTTGACTGCTGCAAAAACTTGGAAAAATAAAAGTAGTTCCTGATTCATATTTCTTGATGGAAGTGATTATGAATCAAAGGGCATATGTTTAAGTGGTGTTTATAGATCTGAATTTCATTCTGATATCAATCCTTGACAGTTATTTTCTATCATTTTCTTTTGTAAAATATTTAAATTATATTGAAAATGTTGCTTATAGCTGCATTACAAATTGTTCAGCAAAATTATAAATCTTTTAAAGATTGCTTTCAATAACTAATAATATACATGAAATCAAATGAGCATCTTTAAGTACATCTGCTGCTTTATTCATCTGCAATACAAAAGAGGAAGGTTTTAGTTTCTCAATTAATTGATTTAAAAGGTCTTTAGACATATGGGCAATTTTCCTTCCCAGTATATTATCTGCTATTGGAACTATTCAGAACTGCTTTGCATATGATTCAATAAACATCATTTTGTCGCTATCATTATGCTTTCTCCTAATGAAAGAGGCTTTTTGCACTTTGCAATTAAACAAGAAAGTTTAAAAGAAACAACTCTTTTAAAGTCAGAAAAATTCCTTTACATTTTCTTGTCCTTATTTTGAATTTAAGAAGTACAAATGAATATGAACATGCAAATATACAAAGAAAAAATATTGTAATAATTAATTTTAGTTGTTTTAAATTTTACCTAATAGTAATAATATTTTCTTTTTAATTTTTTCTTTATACCCCCATTTAAAGACCTTTCTGCCATATTTGTGCATTTTATAATGAGCATCATCTTCTTCCTCTTCTCATCTTCCTCCTCCTCCTTTTCCTTTTCCTCCTCCTCCTTTTCTTCCTTCTATTCCTTCTCTTCCTCTTGGCAAAGATACTGGCATGGTTTCTCATTTTCTTCTCCAATTTATTTTAAAGATGAGAAAATTGAGACAAATAGGGTCGTGTGACTTGTCCAGGATCACACAGCCAGTGTTTGAGGGCTTTTTGAATTAATCTTGGGGCAGTTAGATACCTCGGTGAATAGAGTACTAATCCTAAATTCTGGAAGACTTGAGTCCAAAAAAAATAGCCTCAGATGCTTACTATCCTAATTATCTTTCTAGAATGATCCTGCATTATTGCCTCTAGAACTTAAGTTCTAGAAGACTGATCTGAGGGCTTTGTTCTACACATGGAATATTATTTCTGACCAAGTTATATACCAAATGAATGCTAGGGAGTTGCCTGAACTTTTCAATGTTAAATGACATCCTGTCTTCATTTCTGATTCTGAAGGTCAACATGGTGTCTTAGTTTGCTTCTTCCTCTGAAAGTTCCTTCTACCTCTATTTGTCTTCAAACCCTGGAATACCTTTTAGCATCTCTAACTTCCTCTCACTTGTGAATTCATTTCAGATCTTCCACTTTCACAATGGAACTATGATCAAACTTTTTCATTTCTCTCCCAAATTTTGCTACTGATTTTGTGCTTCAAAACCATGACTCCATGTGGATAATTGCTTTTCTTTTTGTCCTTCATTTCAGTACCCATTTATGCTATATTCTCCAAACAGAATGTAAGTTTCTTAATATCAGGATTATCCATTTTTGCCTGTACTTGCATTCCTAGCACTTTACACAATGCTTTGAACATAACAATTTGAACATTATGCTTCCATACTTATCCTCTTATCCATCATTTATTTAGTAATGGAAACTATGGCAACTATCTCTGTGTATATTAATATACAGGCAATACACAAATACTTATCAGTATTTATAGTCATATTTATACCTGCACATATACATATTTATATAAAACACACATATATGTATACATTTATATATGTATATACACATGTTCACATGCATGTATATATTATAATCATTATTATTACCTCTATAACCATCCATTAAAATGCTAACCATCTTTTAAGGCTAGCACAAAATGATAATAACCTTTATATTCTTTTAGTCAATAATGATTTTTCTCCATCAAAGTCTTTCCTCCTTAGTGATTTGTTTCTATGTCTTTATATTTTTCATGATTTTTGTTGGCTTTTATAGTATTGCATGTGCATGAAAGTCCACAAATAGATTGTCCACTTCATGGATTTATGAACCATACCTTAATCCTGATTCCTGTCTCAGTACCAGCATAAGTGTCAGCGAAGGGTAGGTAATTCAAAAGTGTTTATGAAGGTTAATTCTTTGACATCTCAGCATTTTTCTTTATGAAAACTGCATAGATACAGACAAAATAAATAATTTTAAAATATACAAAAGTTAACTTTTCTGAGTGATATGAATTATAACCCAGGAATTTTGTTTTATTCTAATGATTAATGTGCACCCACAAACAATTTTGCTAAAACAACAATAACAATTATTTCCTATAGTTAAAGCTATAAGATTTGAAGGATGTCATTGTAGAAAGTGTGGGGTTGAAGGAAGTCAATAAGTAAAAACTATTTCCTTTCCTCATTATCCTTTTGCTCATTGTCTCATTAACTATTTAAAAATACAAACAAACAAAAAAACCTTTCTTACTCTCTTGCCTTTTCCTGCCTTTCTTTTGGATGTCTCTTCCTTGGAAGTTGTTTTCAATCTCTCATTCCTCTAAATAACTTTCTGTTATATTCTTTTTGTCCCTTAAGTATCTCTTTTTACCTTTCTGAGCATGATATGAAAATGAACCATATATTTATCACTGTTACATGTAGTCAAAACCTAAAAATACCTAATGTAGTCTCCCATTACTTATGAATAAAGATCATATTTGTAATCCTGATATTTATTAACATCTAGAATCTGTCAAAAGCACACTGTTCAAAGATACTCTTTTGGTTCTTTTCTAATCCAATATTTTTACTTGAAATTTAGGGCCCACTACCATGGACTATTTTCATCAATGATTGAGATCAATTAACTACACATCTGAAAAGGAGTAGTTGGTGAGACTTTTGAGATGCTTTTGGCTTCCATCTTCAAAAGAAAAGATGGACTATGACAACCACACTTTAGGCTGCTAAAAGAAGAAAAAGATACTGGGAAGAAGTTCATATGAGGGGAGCTAACTATCTCTACTATGCCTTATTTTCAGTTTTGTCTGAAACATTCCCCAGAACACAAACTTAAAAATCTCTAAATGTAGACACCCTTCTTTCCTTTATGGCACAAGCTAGACATTATCTGTTTCCTGTAGCCATATGTGATTTCAATCTATCTTGTCCACTCAGGATAATTTCTCTATCTTCTAGTTTCTCATAGCACTTTATATAATCCTTCTTTAATGTGAAATTACTTTTTTCCCATTTGTCATAGTTATTTTCAGAGATAGATAGGTAGAAAGATAGATAGACAGATAAAGTGACAGATAGATAAAATTGCAAGTTATTTGAAACCTGTATTTTTTAATGTTTAACTCATTTCCAGCACTTAAGAAATTGCTTTGAACAGTGTAGGATCTTAGTAAATACTTAAAGACACGTTCTTGAAATTTGAAGAACTTTTCATCTCTTTTCTCTCTCTAAGCAACCTGTGTGCATGTATACCTACCTATTTATTGTTTATTTCTGCTCATACTTTTATCTAGTACATGTAAACTTTTCTGTCATTTGTAAAGAAAAATTTGCTTTGAATTATTACCGAATATTCATTCCAACTAAAATTTTCTCTTCCTTCTAAGAAAGATAGCTCTTTTCTACCTCTTCCTCCTCTTTATTTCTTTGACTTATGAAAACATTGCTATCTTTTGATTCACTTTTTACTGATCTGACAGACTTTCCCTTTTGATTTTCCTTTTCTGGATCATTATCGTGATCCTGTCTACTGAATATGTGTTTATATTTCCCAAGGTTCATTTCTATTTTTGCCTAATCTGATCAGTTACTATTTGGTCAGTCATTATTCCTATTTATGTAAATCCCAAATCAACATAGCCCTAATTATTCTGCTTAATTAAAATCCTCTATTATTTGGATAGCTCTATCTTGATTTCTCATAGGCATCACAAACTGAACATGTACAACATTTCTGAATTTCTTTTGAAATTCATCATATTTCCAGTCATCCAAGATCACTTAGAGTAATTCTTTTTCTAACCTCTCCCTCAGTTGTATTCTCTCAATTTCTATTATGTATCCAACTATACACAATTAATTGCAGACTCTTGTTAATTTTAACTCAACAACACCTGTTCCCTTCCCATCATCACATAACTTCTAATCCACTTCAATCCTAACTATCCTCTCTCTTGGTTTATTGTAATACTTTACTAATCAGCATCCCTGTTACCAGTCTTTTCATTCTCTAATCTATCCTATTGTAGCTGCCAAACTAAGTTGCTACAACACATATCCAATCATGTCATCATTTAAGAAATTTTTTAGTGGCTCCCTACTTTCTGTAGAGTAGTTTATACAATAAATCTTCAATCTGGTATTGCTCCACATTCCTCCTATCTTCCTTTTTCATTTGACTACATATTATATACTTTCCCTTTCAGTCAAATTGATCAATAGGTGTTTCCCCATTTGAAGGTCTCTCTCCATCTAGATTTTGTGGTCTAGTATAGGCTTTTCTCCATGCATTGAATGCCCTCGTTCCTCACCTGGTCTCTTTTTATGTTCCTTCAAAGCATAGGTCTGGTGCCAACTGCTATATTAGATCTTTTCTGATCTCCTCAATTATTAGTACCATCTTCTTCTTGAAATCCCATTGTGAATATTTTATTTTTAACTATGCTACCTGGCAAGGAAAAAATTGGTATATATACATTGAATTGTTTTTCTTTTAAATTCTACAAAGAATCACTTTTACTAGGATACTCTATTCTTATTTAGGGATAACTATAATACAATTTGTTTATTTCTTAATTTCCTAAGACTTTTGATTTCTTATTAATTTTTGTTTCTTCATCTAATTATAGGTGCTATTTTTCTTCTTCTTCATTTATTCAGTAAATACATTTTTCGATACATTTACTAATACTTTCCATTGGGGGGTATATAATATTGCATATTTCTGGTCTAAGTGTTAAAAGTGGTTGTGTTGCTCAGTCAATGTTTCATTTAATAAATTATTTGAAATGAGTCTTAGAGAATGAAGAGAGATTTCATAGTTTAAATGTAGAATTATATTTTTGGAAATGGTGTCCAAATCTTGCAAGAAAAGTGAATGCATTAGTAAAGATGTGAAGATGGGAATACAATAATCTTTCATTCATTGAACTTCATTACCATGACTCAACTGACTCCATACCTCCAGTCTCCTTCATACACTAATTACGTTCTCCATTTTGAGAATGATCCCATAACGCAGATTTTATTATCTATCCCAACATGCTTCTTTTCAAGTTCTTGAGAGAAAAGTGTCTTTGTGTTGTTAGCTTGAATTGACATGAAATAAATCAGAAAGATTGTTGGTTAGCTAGAATGTATATATTTCTTTTGTTAAGTAGCCAGGGACAGAAAATAAGAGAGAAAATAACTTTTGATTCGTATTTTAGATATTTTGAATGCTATTTTGAATTTATTTCAATAGTGAACATTTAATGATAAAGCCATCACAATCCTGAACTTTAGCATATTAGCATATTGCTAATGTTTTAGAAAGGTTAATTCAATTGATTGATATATATATAGATATATAGATATATATATATATATATAAATATAAGACTTATTGAAGAGGCAAGAGGTTGAAAACAGAGGGATTATAAGATTACAAAGATAAATAGGAAGACTCTAAGTCTTTTTACTCTAATGTGTACCTCAATAGTAATTCCCTTTTACTACATTCTAATGATTTAATCCTTCTTAGTGAACCTGAAAATAGTTAATTACCCAGTAATTGCAATGATATAAGTATTTTAGAGCAATGACCTAACCAGAGATGGAAAGTGGGAATAGAACAAAACATGCCATATGCACCTCTGTTTACTCCTTCCCTGCATAACACAATTAATTGGGGAGATAAATTTTCAACTTCCTTTAGAATTTACTTTGTTCTCATTAATTATTTTGACATTCTATTGTTCTTATATTACTCAAATTCTGTTCTGGATCTATGACCTAATAGTTATAAAAAATCTATCCTTTATCCTGATTTCATGCCTACCCATCCTATATAATTCTTCACCATTTATTCCCATAAACTCACAGTTGAGATTATTCAATGTTTGTGGTACCCTAATATCTTTTTTTCATTATCAACAAATAATCAATTGCATGTTGATGCATGGATCCAAGTATAAAGAACAGAGAGAAGATAGGCACACTAATCACAAAAAAAATTTATATACTAAACAATCCTTAAAAGTAATTTCTAAATATTATTCGCTCAGTTTCATTTCATTAATCCTATTATTTTCAAATTATTAATCATGCTTCACATATAATAGGTTCTTAATAAATATTTGTTGATTATTTGCTTACATTTTAAAATCAATTCCATCCAGTTTTATAGTGTCTTAAACTATGTTTGATCTATATATAATCCTTTGGGTTTCTTTAAACTACCTTTACAAACATTTTATCTTCTAAAATAGGAAGTTGCAATTCATTAAAGATAAACAAATGGAACTTCAAAAGAACACAGTTCTGTTTAAAATTCTAAGCCATGAATTTTTTGAGTTTTTCAACCTGGAGAAGCAAATTTTCTCATTATTAATTCAAAGCCTTGAAAGAAGATTAAGCACTGAGTTATACGATCTGCTAAAATCCTATAAATGGTTTAGAAAAACAGATCCTTCAAATGTGCTCTACTCATTAGGGAAAACAAACAAACAGACCAAAAGATGAAAACCCTTCTCTGGCTCCACACATATCTTGATAACCGTTTTTGCTTGGTTTCTTAGTTAGAGAAGGTGAGAACTATTTTTTGCCAACCCCCTCATATGAGACTTTACTATTTCTTTTAAAATTCTGTTTCCATCAAATCCATGCTTCCCTTAATCTCTTGAGAGCTAATCGCAATTTGGAGCTCCATATGTTAATAGGTGCTAGAAGAGATGAAAAACTTGCAGAAGAGAAGTAGAAGAGGATTGTGTTGGAATTCAAAGCATCTAATAATTACCCAGTGAATTTAGGTAGTTGAGTGAGCCCATCTAAGTGATTCACCCCAAAAGGTAAAATTTTTAATAGATTGGAGAATGGAGGACTATGATAAGTGATATGCAGAGATAACTTAAAAAATTCAAAATGCTAATTTTGATCAGTGACTCCTACTTATTTTCAAGAAAGCCTTTTAGTAAATCTGATAACAAATAAAAAATTGATTTAAATATTACTGTTTGTTTGTCTTTCCCAATCTCGGATGAATGTAGTGATGAGTAGCAATTTTACTAAAGCAGCCAGAAGAGGTAGAAGATAAAGTGAGAAGTCTACCCAGAGAAATCAAAGTCAAATAGAAATGAATCAAATGAAACTTAGTTAAGTATCCTTGTGGGCTGCATGTTAACTTAATTTTAAGACATAATATTTATTATTCATGTTTTATGGTATTTTTATTTATTTATGTTTTCAAATAATAATACACAAAAGGCTTTCAATAATACATAAAAAGATGAACAGTCACAAAACATACAAAATTGCTTTCCTTTCATAACCTTTAAATGTAGCATGAGAGCTCAAATCAAAGCAACAGTAATGGATAGCTTCCTAAAATGGAAACATGATTTTTTTGGGAAGTGAAAATATTTAAACTTGTATCCAGAAACATGAAGATATAAGCATTCCTCCCTTCATTCATTCATTCAATAAATATTTACTGAACAATTTCTATGAATAGAAGAGTTTTCTAAGATTTGTGCAAAATATAAATAAGTATGAAGCAGGGTATACAGGTAAATGTTTAACTAGCTCTCCAAAAAAATAATCCTGTACAACACATTAAAATTTAATGTGAATGTAACATTTTCTCAATCACCTTCTTAAGCTTAGATGATGTATAAATTAACAATCAGGGCTTGGTTGAAGGGTTTTGTCACTTTCTTTTGTGTAACTGCCCACATTGAAAAAATTAACAATTGACTCTCACGACCCAATACACTTGGCTCTATGATACCTCTGAGTATCCTTAAGAAGAGAGATGGGGGGCATTTAGCTGGCACAGTGGATAGAGCACTGACACTGGAGTCAGGAGGACCTGAGTTCAAATTTGGCTTCAGACACTTAATAATTGTCCAGCTTTATGACCTTGGGCAAGTCACTTAATGCCATTGCCTTAAATTTAAAAACAATTAATTTTTTTTTCAAAACAGAAGAGTGATGGAAAGGGCAGCTAGGTGGCACAGTAGATAGAACACTAGCCCTGGAGTCAGGAGGACCTGAGTTCAACTCTGGTCTCAAACATTTAACACTTACTTAGCTGTGTGACCCTGAACAAGTCACTTAATTCCATTGACTTGCAAAAATAAAATGAAATAAAAAGAAAGAAGAGAGGAAGAAAAAGTATACTGCATAAAAGAGAAATGGCAATATAGAGAAATATATTTAAAATTGGAAGAGTGACAAAAATCTTACCTGAAAAGATTGAATAAATGAGGCCATATATGCAAATCTGTTTTATAGATCAGTTGTTTTTCCAATGAGATATTTCATATTATCTTCTACTTTCTCATTCTTCCAGTTTGTTTTATTGTTTTTGAATTCTTACAGTTATCAACTCCCCTTGACTCCATTCTACATTTTTCTTTTTAGGGTTTTTGCATGGCAATGGGGTTAGGTGGCTTGTCCAAGGCCACATAGCTAGGTAATTATTAAATGTCTGAGGCTGGATTTGAACCCAGGTACTCCTCACTCCAGGGCTGGTGCTCTAGCCACTGTGCAACCTAGCCACCCCTCCATTCTACACTTGAAGAATTATTTTATTTTGAGAAATTATGTGTCTTTTTTCCCATCTGTCTGGCCAATTCTACTTTCTAAGGCATTCTTCTCCTCACTGGCCTTTTGGACTACTTTTTCCATTTGACCCAACATGGTTTTCAAGATGTTACTTTCTTTACTTTTGTTGTTGTTGTTGTTATTGCTGTTACATGTGTGGTTTTTTTTGCTACACCCTGCATATAGCTGCTGACTTGATTTTCATAATTTTCCTGCATCACTCTCATTTCTCTTCCCAATTTTCCTCTACCTCCTTTATTTTATATTCAAAAACTCTTTTGAACTCTTTTATAGTCTGATATGAATTCATATTTTTCTAGGAGCCTTTGGATTCAGAAACTTTGACTTTGTTACATTCTGAGTCCGTAATTTGATTCTCCATAGGAACAAGATACTTGTCTATGGTTTGATTTCTTTTCTTCTGTTTGCTCATTTCCCCAGTCTAATGACTTGAATTTAACTATTTGTTAACTTGATTTTCTGCTTCCATTGTGGAGGATACACTCTCCCAAGCATTTGAGGGTTTTGCAGGTGTGTTCAGGGACACCCCCTTCCCCCAGGAACCTCAGTTCCTTCAAGGTTTTATGAGAGGCTCTGACTGTTCTCCTGGTCTGTTCTATGGGCTGTGGATGACCACAAGCCTTCCACTCTGCCTTGGAGCTGTGAGGAGGGTCCCTGCTCCACAAGGGCAGTAAGCTCTGCTGTCCTTCTGCTCCTCCTCTTGGGACTGGGGTCCCACACTGTGACCAGATCTGAGAATGTATGAAACCACAGAGTCCTGCAACCAAGAGACTTCTGCAATCTCCGCAGACCCCCTTTACCATCCCTGGGTTGAGTACTCTAGAAATAGCTGCTGGAGTGCTCCCCAGGTCTGCTTCTGGTCCCTAGGAGCAGGATTTGCACTGAGGTCTGCACTGGACTGCACTCTAATCTCACCCCAGTGCAGCAGTGTTTTCCTGCTGACTTTCCAAGTTGTCCTTAGTAATCCCCAGACTGAGAGCCTCCACAGGTGCCACAGACCCAGGTGACCCCTGGGGCATAAGTGACCCAGGCATCCCTTGGTTGATTCCTGGATGACTGGAACCAGCTTGCTCCGGAAGGACCTGTGTAGTGCTGCAGGCCCTTTCTAGCCTGGTGTAATAGACCTTTTCCACAGATCTTCCAAATTGTCTTGGGCTGATAAATAATTATATTCAATCTTTTTGTGGGTTCTGCCACTCTAGAATTTGGATAAACTCATTATTTAAAGGTATTGGAGTGGTTTTTGGAAGAATTTGGCAGAGTCCCTACTTTATTCCACCAGCTTGGCTCTACCCTCCTAACCACAATTTCTTAATTATAATGATGACAACAAAAATAATAATTATATAAGAAATCATATTGGGCATTTATATAGGGGTTAAAAGATTACAAAATAATTTAAAATAGGCATATTATTTCATATGCAAAATCATCCTTGAATTTGTATATTTTATTGTATTTATTTTTCAGATGAGAAAAAAAGTAAAATAAGTGTATTCTTCTTTCATACAACCATTTAAATAACCAAACAAACCATAGAATCTTTTGTTCATTAACATTTCCTTCTAGCGGCTCAACAATTTTTTGCTTGATGTCTTCAAGAATCTTTATGATTTTGATGACTTTCTTAATAATATTCTTCATCTTAGCAATGTCCTTTCTAAAATCAATCTCTGAAAGCTAAACACAGCACTCTAAATATGTTCTGACCAGGAATATAACTATTCCCTTGTCCTGAAAAATATGCTTTTATTAATGCATTCGTTAATATATTAATGCAGTCTAATTAAAGAACAGAATTATTAAAGTCTGAACTAGAATCTGTAGAACATTTGGAGGGATAATTTAGAATCTTTAGCTTCCTAAGCACAATAGCTTAAGTTTTCAGTATTCCAGCTGTTTATTGTTCATACTCTTCTACCAGCTTCAACAGTTTGCATTAATTCAAATCCAACAATTATGCTATTCATAGTTTATTTCTATTTCCAACTTTTCTCTTTCTTTGCTCATGATCATTCATCCATTCAAGAGACACTCAATAAATATCTAGGTGGAAATAATTTCTTATCAGACTTTTATACAACTCTTTTGACTCTTTTACGTTTCACACATTAATCATTTAATAATTTAAGTATTGATAATCTGTTATAATAACATTTAAAGAGAAACATATAATTCCAAATGAACTTATAATAGTAATCTTTATATTATGTTAGGATTTACAGAACATTTAAAATAATTTATGTGATTTCCTTCTTAAAATTATGATATATATTATTATAATTATTATTTATTATAATTACAAAAGAAGAAATAGAGGCAGAGAAAAATTATATGATTGCCAGGCTCACCCAACTAATAACTGAGCTAATATTTGAACCTAGTTCTTTCTGACTATATGTCTAACACTTTCTATTGAAAAAAGGAGTCATTTAATCCTTCAGTAAAGGAAGACACATACACTGTCAAAAACCTATATATATATGTGTGTGTGTGTGTGTGTGTGTGTGTGTGTGTGTGTGTTAGAGTTGTGTTTATATGCATATAAGCACATTTACACATGTATCTGTGTGTGTATATATATATATATGTGTGTGTGTGTGTGTATGTCTGTGTGTGTGTGTAAATGATTTCTTGTTAGTTGGTTCTTGTTCTTCACTATGGAAGAAAACAAAAATCACTACATTAGAGACAAGTTACAGTATGTATGACTGACTTAAAAAAATCCTATTTTTATTAGTTTATAAATCTAAGTACTAAAGACTATACATTTTGGAGAGAAAAATCCTAAATGAGAGATTCAAGAAAAAAAATTTCTGAAACCATAAGAACAAAAATATTAATGTGGCTCCATAGAGATTTTTCCAATGAGAACAAGAATTCAAATATTCATCTTCAGAAGTTAGAACCAGTTTATAAAACTGAGAATGAAGGCAAATGAACTGCATTGTCCAGTATATTCTGTGGCTTGGTGAAAAATGCAAAAATTACTGAAAAAAATATTATTCTCTATGTTAGGAACAAAAAAAAACCCTCAAAAAAAGCCTGAAATTTGGGATAGTAGGAAGCATTATTATAGCTGACAGAAAGGAAGGAAATCTATGGAATTCTTAATTTTCTACTGTCTTCCCAATAAAAGGTAAAGATTCTAAGACCAATGACTAATAAAAAGATGATGAGATTCTTATGTCCTAGGTCATACTCTTAATACTAGGTTATGGAAATAATGCTTGAAATTTTGGGGCACTATGGAGAAGTGAAATGTCACTGAAGTGCAAATGTAGTTTATACACCTATTAAGGAAAAAGTTTAGAGACACAGAGCCACTATTTGACTAAATCTATGATATGTAGATAGGGGGCACCATTCACAATTTGCCCTGGATTAGACAATTGTGGGAACACTGAAGCTTGCAGGGCCATGGGGCAAGTTTTCCTTGAGATTAGGGATAACTTTGACACTCAGAGAGGAAAAAAAAAAAACAGCAGGGACAACCCAGATATTCTCTTCAGTATTTCATAGAGAATGTCTGAATTCAGGATAAAGACTGGCAAAAGAAAATCCCACAAAAAAAATACTCTATTAGAATGACTGGGATAGTCAAAATACTAGCCTTCTAAATGAGAATGACTTCATTACAACTACAAACAAAACCTCACCAAAAACAAAAACTAACAAACCAAAAAGAAAAAAAAAAACAAATACATTCAGCAAAAAAATACACCTGGACCAAAACTCAACAAGAATTCCTGGAGACAGAGCAAGAGTTAACAACAATAACAAAAAAAGTTATTTTTTTTTACAAAGGAAGTAAAAGTTCTAGAGAGAAAAAAAGAGCTGAAATGGTAACAATAGAAGAAAGGATTAGAATGACAATTGATGTGCTTTTCTTATGCATTAAATAACAACCAATTAATCTATGACACTATAAGAAATAGTAAGACATGGTCAAAAGACAAGGTAAAAAAGAAAATAGAAAGTATCTAATAGCTAAAAAAAACCCTGATAAAAATAAAAAAAATAATTGGACTACTTGAAATCTATTACAAAGGAGAAAAAATGAGAGAGCTTATATTTCAAAAATATTCTAAAAATACAGCCTCCTCCAACCTCTTTGAACTAGAGAATAACATTTTAATAGAAACAGTCTATCAGTCACCTCTTTAAAATAATAAATAAAACTCCCAGGAATTTATAGGCAAAATCTAGGTCAAAGAAAAAACATTGTAAATAGCCCCAAAGTAAGAATTTAAGTACCAAGGAGGCACAATCAGGATCTTACATAATGTTGTAAAAGAAAGGCAAACTTGTAGTGTTATATTTCAGAAGGCAAAGGACATGGTTTAAAATAAAAAATAATGTACCTAACAAAATAATGTAATCCCAAAAGAAGAAATAAGGGCAGCTAGTTGTGCAATGGATAGAGTGCTGGGTCTGGAGTTCAGTAAGAGCCTCTGGCTCTTTCTACCTTTGTTACCCTGGCAAGTCACTTTATGTTGTTTGCCTCAATTTCCTCATCTTTGAAGTGAATTGGTTAAGGAAATGGCAAGTTATTCCATTATCTAGAAAATATCCATTATAGAAAAAGAAACAGAAAGTTATGGTAAAGGACTAAAAAGAGCTAAACTATTTATATTCTAATTTAGAGAGATCACACACATGTCCTTTAACTGTCCTAACATCATCTGCTGTCAAAAAGGAATTCTTATAAAATAGATGATGTAGAAGTGTGTCTGTTATGTCTTGGTGATATTAAAGGAAGGATGAACAGTGAACTGAGGTGAGGAGAAATATATTGGGCTGTGAGGGGGAGGAAGATTAGGGAAAATTTTCTAACATAATTAGTGTGTAAGGAAAAATTTTACTAACAAAGAAAGGTACTGAGAGTGGCTTATACTTGACTCTCACTTTCACCTTAATTAGTCAAAGGAGTGAAGAATGCTGTGTTAAAAACATTTCATTCAACAAGGAAATAAGAAAGAATGAGATGAAAGGAGAATTAGATGGAATGAGACAAAAAGATTGTTGTTTGGTCATTTTCCAATCATGTCCTACTCATAATTCTTTTGGTGTTTTCTTGGCAAAGATATTGGATTGGTTGGCCATTTTCTTTTCTAGTTCATTTTATAAATGAGGCAAACAAGATTTAAATGACTTACCCAGAGTCACACAGCTCCTAAGGATCAGAGGACAGATTTGCATTCTTGAAAATTAATTTTTCTGACTCCAGGCCAATGACCTTATCTGCTCCTCCATTTGCCTTGATGAAGGGAGGGATTATTACTAAGTATTAATAAGTAAATAAAATTCCAATGAAGGTTGTATAAAATTTTTCTTCTCCAGTGGTATAATGGCTGAACAACAAGTTATAGTACATAAAATGCTACTGTTCAATAAGAAATGATTGTAGAGGGCCAGCCCCAGGGAGTGATAATCACATATCCTTGGTGACTTTTTCCATCAAAGATATGTGTGGATTATTGCACATTATATGGATACATTGGCTTACCAGTGAACCCTGATCTGGGATAATCTGTGGCTCTGGAGGTGGTTGTAAAAGGTTTTTTCTGTTAGAGAACTATGCAAATTTCTAAGAAGAAATATTGTAAATTTAACCAGGAATTTATGAAACTGGGTCTCCTTTAACCAGTCATTCCTGAGATAGGTTTTTGCTATAAAATGTCTGAGTTTCCAAAAAATAAAGGTGGTAGATTTTTACTTCCCAACCTTTTGTGTTTGGGTATGTTTTTCTACCTGATCCGACTCTCGGAAATTCATGTCCAGACCCACACCAGAGCTATTGCAGAGTATAAATGATGAATGCAATGGATACTAGGTAAGTTTTAGATGCTATTTTGTTGGATAAAGTGAGGGAAAAGAGACCAATTTTTACAAAGATACAGTATGACAAACAACTTTGGATGACGTAAGAATTCTGATCAACCACGATTCTGGAGCAGTATCTACGGTCTGTCTACCTCCTAATAAAGGGGTCATGCTAGAATATGACACCTCTCTATCTCTGTCTGTCTGTCTGTCACTGTTTTGTCTCTGTCTTGTCTGTGTCTGTATCTCTTTGTCTCTCTATCACTGTATATTATCTATCTCTTTGTCTGTCTATCTGTCTCTCCCTGTGTCTCTCATCCATCTTTCATTCTTTTACATATATCTATAAGGAATTTTGCCTGACTACCTGTTTATAAAAATGGATTAATTTTTTTTCTCTATAAATTGGTGTGGGAGAGGGAGAAGATGAATGTTTTGTTCCCTGAATAATTATAGATAGGCCTTTTGTTAGATGAGAAAAAGGAGGAGAATTTATATAGTGCCTTGTGCTAATCAATTTAAAAGCATCATCTTATTTGAAACTCATAAAACTGTAGGAAGTAGCTGCTATTTTTGTCCCCATTTTATAGATGATAAAACTGATGCAAACAGAAATTGTAATGTATAGCATCTCACAGTGTTTGATCTTTCTGCCTCCTGGCCCAGAGTTCTATATACTGAGCCAACCAGCTGCTAAGTTACCTTACTTGGCTCTTAGAAAAGCATTTCAGGGACATCATATACCTGAATTTCAGTAAGTCATTGGATCATAAATTCCATAAGACCAAGGGAGGTCAAAGATCCTCTGAAAAAATCTCTTATGATGATCTTGTGGACAACACAGAGAGATATGGCCTTCATAATTATACAGTTAGATAGATTTGGAACTAGTTAAATGACCAAAGAATATTGTCTAATAAATTGATATCATCAGCCCTTTGAGATATTGTGCTGACATCAATCAATAAGTGCTAATTAAGTACCCATTATATGGCAGGGAACAGGAATATAAATACAATACATGAAACAATCTTTATTCTCTAGAAATTTATTCTAAGAATTCTTGGTCTAATTCTGTTCAATTTTTTTAATGTATTACTTGTGCAGATATAAGTGACATGCTTATCAAATTTGGGAATAAATGGGGCCAAAATAAATAAAAGGGGCTAAAGAATATGAGGTATTTTAATTATCTGAAATAGAATTCAAAGAAATCTCTTCATACTAGAAATTTATTCTGAATTAAAGTAATATTTAAAGGAGTCACAATTTCTTCAATTTTTTAATTTGCTGTTTTTTATATTTATATTTTTGAATATTCCCTCTCACTTATATATTTTGTACTCCTTCTGTAACCAAGTACCATTACCACCATTCATCATCTGTCACACAATTACCAGAAATTTAATAATGAACTTCTAATTTAGGTATTCTGTTTCATACACACAGACACAAATAGGCACACACACACACACACACACATACATATATATATATATATATATATATATATATATATATATATATATGTATGTAGAAAATTACTGAGCCCTTATTTTCAAACCTTTCAAATTTAGGATTTGTCTCTGTATTACATTGCCTTTGGAAAACTAAGTTCTTTTCATAATACAATGATTTATTAGAATAAGACATTAGAATAAATTTTAGATGGGAATTTAAGCAATATTACAAATGTCTTTCACTTAGCACAAGAAATTTCAACTCAACATGTTATATGGAGAAAATATAACTACTAGTTAGATGACTTTCCTAGGTTCATAAATCTTGGAAAATTCTGAGGTAGGATTTGAACTCTGGTCCTTCTAATTCCAATTTCTGTCGCTGTACTATATACCTACCTACAATATAACATCCACTAGAGTATATCTTTCATGGGAAAGACTGAGTCACTTTTGTATTTATATCAATATGAAACATTGCAAATGCTTGCTAAATGTTTGTTTTTTTTGATTTACCAAAGTCTCAGTTTGCTCATTTATAAAATTAATTGGTTAGACTGAATGGATTTCTAAGATCCATTCCAATTTTAAATCTATTATACTATGATTTTGATTGCAAATATAGCTTTTAATCTCAATGTAACAAAGTAAAAATAGGGGATTGAAAAGGTGAGAAGGTAGTCTTTGCTGATTAAAATTTAAAATAGAAGAAAAGAAAAGAAAAAAAAGAAAATTTGGGTACTTTGATCAATAAATGACCAAACAAAATTTCTAAGGAATTATGAGGAAAAATGCTTATCTCATGGCAAGAGAGGTAAATTTGTAGAAAGACAGATAGATAGATAGATACATAGAGATATGTCAAGCTCTATCCATCTATCCACCTATTCATGTATAGATGTCTGTGTTCATATCTATCTATCTATCTATATCTATATCTATATATATGTATATATATATACACATATGTGTGTATGTTTGCATAAATAGGTGTATTTATGCCAATATTCTTGTATCAGCAGTTTTGTTTTTCTTCCTTTTTCAGGGATGAGAGGGGGAAGAAAGTGAATGGGAAAGATTTATCTTTATTTGAAAATTAAACTAAATTAAAAAAAACAGAAACATCTATGATTTACAGAATAAAAATAGAATTAAGCATTTACATTGGAGATGTATTAAGCATTGGAGATTCAAAGGTGAAGTCAATAACTTTCTCAAGGAGGTTGTTTTCAAATAAGGAATGATAATCAGTGTGAGTTATTTTGTTCTGGAAAATGGTTGACATGAGAAGTGAAGTCATACCTGCTCCAGTTTTAGACTTCTATAATAGTTTGAGTTTTCCTAATAACTCAGCCAAACATAGTTGAAAGTGTTTTACAATTTTTATCTCATTTGATCCTCACAATCCTGGGAATTTGATGCTGTTAATATTTCTATTTTACATATAAAATATATAAGCAAACTGAGGTTAAATGAGGTAAATCAGAGTCACACAATTAGGAAGGGAAGTCAGTTTGATGCAAAGTCTTCCTGACTCCAGGCCAGGTACTATAGACATTATTCCATCTTATGTCTTTACTCCTTATAGATTCTGAGAGTTTACTTTCTCAGGTTCTAATTGGTTCTTTCATTTCATAGTTTGGTAAAGGAAATAATATCTCTTTAATTCAACAAAAATATTTAAAGAAAGACTTCATCAGCTCAAAAACAAAACACAGCTTTGCAATATAAAGTAATCATCTGATGGAAAATTCTGAGTACATGTCTTTTTTTTTTAAATCTAAATCTCCTAGAAATTGAATGATTTCACTACAAGTCTACAATTGGGTAAAATTGAAACAGGTTGCAATCAAACTGCAACAAGTACATTGTCTGATCTCATCTGTGAAAGAGATCATAGCAGCTGATTTGAGTAGAGGGAAATGAACAGAAGTGAAGTATTATGTAGATTTTTTCAAGGAAAAAAGTCTATTATAACTCTAATAACTACTCAAAAATCTCTTTAAACTTTAGAGCTCATTCTTAAAGACTTACAGAGCTCAAATAAATATAAGTGCATAAACTGTTCTCTGTAGACACATTCTTTCTCCTGGAATAAACTTATATTAAAATTAAAAGAGAAAATGGAGAATATATGTTAAATAAATTGTTCTTCTGAAAGCCCCTCTCCCTACTTTTTTTCTGGGAACATAGTTAATATAGGCACTAATACAGAACACAATTACTTAAACTCCTAACTTAAACTCTTTGAAAATTGACTGAGGGAAAGGGAGGTTAATTACTTTACCCATAATGTAAAGTCCATAGTAAATATTGGAAGCAAATTTGAACCCAGATTTTTCTGATTCAATTTCACCTTCCAATATGTATGCTAAGCTAATTTTCTCTTGGCATGAAATAATTCAATAAGTTATTCAATGTTATAAAATTCTATGTAATGGGTTTTTTCCCCTTTACTTTCAGTATACATTTAACTGAACAATTAATGAAAAAGAAAATAATAAATGAAAATAACTTATTAAGTACTTGCTATGTGACAGTAAGCATGGTAAGTTCCAGGGACACAAATAAGTAAGCAAGAGACTTCCTGCCCTCCTAAGAGTTTACAATTAAATGTGTAAAATGACAGAACTAAGGGGAGTGGAAGCCATGGAGGGGAGTTTTGGAATGGGAAGTTAAAGGAATAAGGGTAATTGCACAATAATTGATTTCATTTTCAACAAAGTTTAATATTGTTTTCTTTATAGGTCCCAGAGCTAAAGATGGAAAATAGGGTAGGGACACAACATTCCTTTCAGTAGATCCAGAAGATGACTAGAGAGAACCATTGTTGGAGTGGAGTAGGTTGGATATGGTAAAATATCTCACAGAAAAGAATCCTGGGGTCATGGAGTTTCTGGACAGGTTAAGAGATTGATTGCAGCCTAGATGAAAGATTCCCTCCATGTTGTAATGACTAGTCTGAAAGAGTACTTCTCTGGCCCTCTTCAATTTGCAATTAAATATAGTTCTAAGAAATTATGAAGGTGTGAAAAAATGTTGCCTAGATAAACCTTTATGTAAGCACACAATTATTCTTTTTCCTTCTTTCATCAGTGATATTGTGATATTAAAAAAAGGGAAAAAATTAAGTAAATGACATGACCATCAAATTGAAATAAATACTTGGTGCAAATATATTGACACAGAAAAGCACAGGCTAACATTGCCTATGTTCTCTTTCCTTTTTCCTTATTATTTTTTAAATATTGTCCAATTATATATATATTTTTTACATTCTTGCAAGACAGGGTTAAGTGGCTTGCTTGCCCAAGGACACATAGCTAGATATTATTAAGTGTCTGAGCCTGGATTTGAACTCAGGTACTCCTGACTCCAGGGTGGGTTCTCTATTCACTGTGCCACCTAGCTGTCTCCTGTCCAATTATATTTTAATCTGGTTATGATTTTGATACCTCTTTCAAGGAACTCTGGCAGAATATATGTGTGAGTGTATATGCATATGCATATATGTGTATATATATATATATGCCTATATATAAATATATATATATATATGGGAAACATTTGTATAAACATTTATTATATTGAATATATGTGCACACACATCATTGATAAAAGAAGGAAAAAGAAGATTTTTCTTCTCATAAACATATTTTCTATCATTACACACATATGCATACATACCATATGCAAAATACATGTGGGCACCTGCCCAGTTATAGCGTTCTGGGGCAAGGATGGCAGAAAATGAATGCATCTGTGACTACATAGAAGAAAAGAAAATGGGAATATTTAAAATTAAAAAGGCTGACTTTCCAAAATGCTGCCCTACAATCAGAGTCTACTTGATTTCTTTCTTCAATTGCTTGGATGGTACCAATGGTAACTGGTAGCTATTATACATAGCATGTTTTTAAGTTTATCCACATCATTATTAACATTTTCTCCATAACTTTCAGAAATCTAGACTAAACAAAAGAGTAAACTACATTCTGAATTATAATATTTGTTGATTGACAAAGTGAAACTTTCCCACTGAAAGTTTACCAATCAGATCTAATGAGCCAGTAGGAACTGGTTATATAGCACACCTTTAAGTAATGGCATGATTTTTTTTTCTCCTTATATAGTTAATACATGGTGAAATTTCAAATTTATAGGTAATAAAGGGAAGGAGCAGCAATTAAAGGTGAATTCCTTTAGACTCAGAAGGTACCAAAAAAGAATCATTGACTTTTTTTTAATTCAAGGACATCATTACTAATTAGGACTTTCCTTGTGATAAACATGATGAGGATTACTTCATATTTTTAGTGATTCTTGCATTATTCTTTAAAAAATCCATTTCTGTAGATCATAGATCTTGAGATGTTTGGCACCTCAAAGGGATGTGGCCAGTTCAAACAATTGTGAGACAAATGATTGTTACATTTTAAGTATGAACTTTTGTTCCTCAGACACTAGCAAATGCTTTACATTCCAATTTGATTTATTATTTTTTTGATCATCTAAACATCCGAGAAAAAGAAAATATTTATTATAATAGTGCAGATTAAGCATTCCCCCCAAAAGAACTTGTGTTAACTAATCACCTCCAAATTTCTGTCTCAGAATCCCCTCATCTTACAATTGATGAATATGAGTTGTGGGGTGGATTGCTGGAGAGCACAGAGATCCTGAATTCCTTTTAACTTTGGCTTAGGGTGAGAGAAGAAATAGCAGGTACCAGTATTTTAATACTGTTTGAAGAATTCTATACCATTCATTTCCTGCTAAAATCTACAACATTTCCATATACACACTAACATTCTTACTAAAAACAATATTATTCTGTGCTGTCACATGGTGGGTATTGTAAACATAACAGATAAATTAGCAAAGGGATATGGCTATAGTTCTACATAAAAAGATATTTTAAAGAATCAGGACTTATGGATTCTAACACTGATTCTGTCATGATCAGAACAATCAATAAGAAATATTAATTGCTTATCATGTTCAAGGTGCAGAGCTAGATACTGGGATAAAAAAAAAAATCCCTAATCTCCAAGACCTTACATATTAATGAGAAAGATGGTAAATTGGTCAATAGATATTTTCAGAATGAATAGAAAAATAAATGAATATACTATAATGCATTTAAAGTAATTGAAATCATTGTAGTGTGGTAGAGAAGTTATAAGCAGTTGGTGTAGTGAGAATTTCAGGAAAGATTTCTAACAGAGAAGATGTGTAACTTGTGCTTCATCTAAGGTAAAATTTACTTACTATTCAGAAGAGGTAAAAAAGTAGTTCATTCTAGGCATGTTGGACTTTCATTGTAAATTCATTTAAATAGGAGATTAAATGTCTTATCTGAGAATTGGAAAGGAGGCCAATTAGTTTATTCCTTAGAATGGGATGGTGGAAGAATGTAGTGATGCCTCTTGGGGCCAGACTATAAGGAGCTTTTATTTTTAAAATGCATTTTTTTATTTTGTTCTAATATTTCTTGGACTACCCCCTTTTTGCAAGGCAATGGGATATGGATATAGTCCAAGGTCACATAGCTAGGTAATTATTAAGTGTCTGAGTCCAGATTTGATCTCAGGTCCTCCTGATTCAGGACCAGTGCTCTATTTCACTGCACCACCTAGCT